>NC_041385.1:550649357-550706137 GCF_002162155.2 Triticum dicoccoides
GCGGCGCCAAAGGTTGGAGGCAGGGGGCGCGGCGCGATGTCGGAGTTGGGAGGCAGGGGCATGGCGTGTCGCTGGAGATGGGAGGCGGCGGGGCGCGCGTGGGGTGGTCGGGATCGAGGGAGATGAGTGGGAACCGTGGGGTTAGTGGGTCGTTTGCTTTTTCTCTTTTCTAGCGGGGAAATCACCGTCGGCTTGTATATAGGGCTATATATATTATATATATATATATATATATATATATATATATATATATATATATATACCTGCTAAACTAAGCCTACGCGCATTATATCTTAACCTACGCTCCGCCCACCGATCGATCCAACCAGCCGTACACGCTAATTAAACGAACCACGCACTCGCTAGTAATCTACTGTAACCGCTTACAACCAGACTCGACGCGGTTTGCCTGGCATGGATTCCTTTGCAGTAATGAGTTACGATCACCAACCGCTAATTAAACTGGTTCTGCATGAAGTAGTAATGATGTGTCTGTCAGTGTTATATAGCAATAGTAATGCATTATTACATGTGAGTCTATATTTACTATGTCACTATTATAAACCTGTAGTAATGCATTACTACATGTGAGCCTAGATTTACTAGGTCACTATTACAATATATGGTAGTAGTAATGCTTTAATACATGTGAGCCGGGATTTACTAGTGTGCAGGATCAAAGCACCTCTAATTTTTTCCATTCATATTTTTTATTCCATTACCTTCCACTCCATCATTTTACTGCTGCTAGTAATTCGTTACTACATGTTAGAAAGGTTTTACTATGTTCAGGGATGAAACCATCGATAAAGTATTGCCCGGTAAAGAATCTTTGTCTATTACCATCTATACTACCACTATTACTACCAATGCATAGTGACCACCAAGTCGGAGTGGAGCGGACCACGCATGGTAAAAAAATTAAATGAATTACTTTTTCTTGCAAACACCGTTACCCTCGAAAAATTTGCGGTGGAGAGCCCCACGAGCCGACCGCCTAATTAGGACCGGCCGGAGCGCATGCTGAGCATTATGCGCGCTCGCGCACAATAGCACCACCGTGTGTGTGTGTGTGTATATATATATATATTGTCAAAGGATATGTTTGAAGGGTTTCATGCTTCTTTGTCTTCAACCACCATAATATAGAGACCTGGTGATGTAGAGATTGCTCAAGATGTGAGTGAGTTGCAATCTCATAGATTTAGATTCATCCAAGTACCTACAAGGGTTAGATAACATGCAAGGGTGCAAATATATCCAAGATATGTCATCATCCTCATAAGAGAGATTTCAAGGATTAGTCATAGGCTCATGTCTTGCATGAATCCAAATGGAGTTCCTACTCCAAGTTTGAAGCATCAATGATGTTCAATTCACCTCTCAGCCTGCAAAACACTTTGCATTCTTGCATATTGAACTTCTTGAATAAGTCCTTGGTGTACTTCGTTTGAGAGACAAAGGTACCTTCCTTAGTTTGCCTGATTTGCAAACCAAGAAAGAACTTGAGTTCACTCATCATAGACATCTCAAACTTCTCCGACATAAACTTCCCAAACTTCTCACTAAAATGAGGGTTAGTTGAACCAAATATGATATCATCAACATAAATTTGGCACACAAATAATTCTCCATTAACCCTTTTAGTGAAAAGAGTAGAATCAATAGTTCCAATCTCAAAGCCTTTTTCAATAAGGAACTTGGTCAAGCTATTATACCACACTCTAGGAGCTTGTTTAAGACCATGAAGAGCTTTGTGACGTTTGTAAACATGATTGGGTTTCTTAGGATTAACAAAGACGGGAGGTTGTTTAACATAAACTTCCTCCTCAATTTCACCATTTAGAAAAGCACTTTTAATGTCCATTTGGTACAAGGTGATATCATGGTGATTAGCATAGGCAAGTAAGATGCGGATGGACTCAATTCAAGCAACAGGGGCATATGTCTCACCATAGTCCATACCTTCGACTTGAGTGTAGCCTTGGGCGACGAGACATGCTTTGTTGCGAACCACTTGTCCATCTTCATCTTGCTTCTTGTGAAACACCCATTTGCTACTGATGATGTTGTGGTTGTTGTCGGGCTTTTTGACCAATGTCCACACTTGGTTTCTCTAAAAGTTGTGTAGCTCTTCATGCATAGCATTCATCCAATCCGGATCTTCCAATGATTCTTCAACCTTCATGGGTTCAATGCTAGAGATGAATGAATAATTTTCACAAAAATTAGCCAAATGAGATTTAGATCGAGTGATTCTCCCGGTTTGAATATCATTGTAGATTTGCTCGACGGGATGGTGTTTGGCGACTCTTGCTCGAACTCGTGAGAGCTTTTGTTTTGGTCGGGGCGGAACATCTTCTTCATCATCTTGTTCTTCTTCTTGGCCTTCTTCATTGTTGACTTTGTCGTTCTTTTGTCATGGTGGTGAAGGTGGTTGATGAGGTTCACCTTGGTGTACTTCCTCGTTTTCTTCATCTTGGTGTGTCCCACTTGTGGATGCTTCCATATCAACTCTTGGTTCACCTTGTCGTGAGGTCGAATCTTCCACTTGGACGAACGAGGTAGTCTCCTTCACCTCCGTTGGACGGATCTTGCCAATAGACAAGTCCTAGATTGCTTCCGAAGGGTCTTTGTCTCCTACATATATTGGCAATTGCTCTACTTGCGAGCCGTTAGATTCATCAAACTTCACATCTACCATTTGTTCAACCTTTTGGGTGAAATTGTTGTAGACACGGTAAGTGTGAGAGTTTGAGCCATAACCAAGTAGGAAACCTTCATGAGATTTGGGAGCAAATTTAGAATGATGATGCTTATCAAGAATGTAGCACTTTGAGTCGAATACTCGAAAGTATCCAACTTGGGGTTTTTTACCATTGAGGAGCTCGTATGCCATCTTGCTAGTAGCTTGTGAAGATACAAGCGATTTGTTGCATGACAAGCTGTCTCAACCGCTTCCGCCCAAATGTGTTTTGGCATCTTGTATTCATCAAGCATCGGTCTTGCCATTTTGATGAGCGTCTGGTTCTTCCTCTCAACAACTCCTTTTTGTTGAGGTGTGTACGTGGCCGACAACTCATGTGAGATGCCTTCTTCGTCAAGAAAGGTGTCCACATTTGCATTCTTGAACTCCGTTTCGTTGTCGCTGCGAACCTTCTTGATCTTCACTTCAAATTGATTTTCGGCCTTCCTAGCGAAGTTCTTGAAGATCTTTTGGACCTGCGATTTATCATCAAGAAAGAACACCCACATAAATCTTGAAAAATCATCAACTATAACTAGATCAAATGAGTTTCCACCGAGACTTTTGTAGGCGTTGGGACCGAAGAGATCCATGTGAAGTAGCTCGAGCGGTCTTCTCGTGGTCATGATGTTCTTCACGGGGTGGCTTGCTCCAAAATGTTTTCCTACTTGGCAAGTGTTGAAGTCTATCCTTATAAAATATGACATCTTTAACACCAAGGATATGATCACATTTAATAAGCTTGTCAAGGTTCCGCATTCCCACATGACCTAACCGTCTATGCCACAACCAGCCTTTGGAAGGTTTAGCAATTAAGGAAGTTCTAGGTTGAGCCTTTTTAGTGAAATCAACAATGTATAGATCACCTCTACGTATGCCGGTAAAGACCATTTTATGATTATCTCTATGAAAAAATTGGCAATCTACTTTAGTAAATAGGACATTGAAACCTAAGTCAGCAAGTCTAGATACAGAAAGTAAGTTATAGCCAAGAGATTCAACGAGCATAACATTTTGTATGGAGCTGTCATGTGAGATGGCCACCTTACCGAGGCCAACCACCTTAACATTTGAGTTATCACCAAAAGTGACGTACTTTCGAGGGTCATCGTTTTTAGCAAGCTCACGAAACATATCTTTATCTCCGGTCATGGGATCGGTACATCCACTATCAAGGACCCATTCCTTTCCTCCTGCCATGTAGCTGTGAAGATTTTCCATAAGACCAAAGTGTAAGGGTTTCGCAAACCCTTGAGAGGTCTGAACTCTAGGGTGCATGCAGAGATCTCAACCTACCCAGCCTGCCTACTCGCGATCCTCCTAAGCCTAGCGCGTCAAGCTCAAAGAGACACAAAGACACGACAGTTTTATCCTGGTTCGGGCCACCTTGTGGTGTAATACCCTACTCCAGCGTTTTGGGGGATTGCCTCGAAGGGCTAAGGATGAACTAGTACAGTGGATGAACTGGCCTCATGAGGTGAGGTGTTCTTGAGGTGGTGTGGTATGGTGTGTTCTAGTTCTACTTGTTCTCTTTCCCCTTATATGGTGGTGGCTAGTCCTATTTATAGAGGCCTTGGTCCTCTTATGTCGGTGTACAAAAGTAGGGGCTCTGCTTTTGACCCCTTTACTTGTGCACGGGCAGTAAGAGCCACCCGCCACGGCCACGCATAACAGGGCAGGAAAGGGAAGCCGGTGTCGTGGAATTAACATGTCAGATGTCCTCATGAAAGGACTTAGTCATGGAGTCATTGCAACGGGTTAGCTTGAAGGGGTTAAACCGGACAAGGGACACGGGAGTTTTATACTAGTTCGGCCCCTTCGATGAAGGTAAAAGCCTACATCTAGTTGTGATGGGATTGATTGGGTTTCGATGACCAGGGAGCGAATACGCTTTGCCTGGGTCTCGAGTTGTTGTTTCTTGTCCTCAACCGCCGCCGGTTCGTCCCTTTATATACATAGGTTGACGCCCGGCCAGTCTACAGAGTCCCGAGGCCGACTCATACAAGTGTCCGGCTCGGTCTCTGCTTTCCTAACTTACAATACAAGTTTCATAACCATGGCGGTCTACCACTATGGGCCCTAATCCGCCCTTGGGCTCTGGGCCTCTAAGCTTCATCAGTAAAGCGCCATCTTCTGGGTCTTCGTGGGCTTCAATATAGTTGAAGGTGAACTGGCCCCTCCTGGGCGGTTTACACTCAGTAGTTATATCCCCAACATTAGGCCCCAGATTGATTTGAACATGTTCATGTCAATCCTCGATACTTAAAAGAAATTTTGTAAACATCTCTTTAAATTTCTTGTAAACCGCCATGATGTCTTGTCCTACAAATTTTGTTAAACCGCCATCGTGACATCAACCTCTGGACAGAGCAACGGATCATCATGACATCATATCTATATAAAAGATTAAAAAGATTCCCTTAATTTAATGGTTTCCCGAAAATTGAGGCGACAGCTACGCCCTCGTTCGCCGCTTCAGGCTCCTCGATTCCGCGCCTGCCTTTATCCATTTGCCTTATAAATAGGCTCGGGGTCCTTTCTTTATCCCCCTTCTGTGCCTCTTCTTCCTCCTCGTGACGCTCAAGCTCTGAAGCTCCGCCGCCGCCCTCAGCCTTCGAGCACTGGATCAACAAAGGCCGCTGCATCAACCTGATCGTACCAGAAACCTGCGGCTCTCCTCCGCTGCCCCTGCGCATCTGGTAAACCTCCTCCTCTAAACCCTAGATCTGTTTCTAGGGTTTTTGCGTTCATCCATGTTCATAAGTGTTCATCTTTGCTTGCTGCCTTTTTACTTACTGTTGACACTAGATGAACTTGTTCTCCTCCTTCTGCGGCCAAAGTTGTCATTTTATTTTACCTCGCCGTAGAATCTCCTCCTGCCTTGATAGTTCCCTTCTGGACTTGATGGTGTTCTGTCGTCGCCATTTTTAGGGCTCAGAATAATTTTCTTTACTGGATCACGGTAGATCCAAATTTATAGCCTCATTTTGTGAAACCTGTTTCTGTCAACACTTAGCAGATTTTCAGCTCTAGCTCTTCCACCTAAGGGCAGTTTAACCTTTAGTAATTGATAATCCGCCATATATCATTAGCCCTCACTTAAACCGCCACCTTGTCTTGAATAATAATTTCCGGTTTATCTCACATGTATGCTTTGAATAAATTCCTGATTTAACATTGATTAGTACTTTCAAATCGTCATTCGTAAACCAGCCTTCATTTTTCCTTTACAGTCTGCTTTCCGAGATGACCAAACAATTCTCTGCTTGTAACTGGGTTCCGTCCCGGATAACGGAAACGCAAATCAATGGTTATGTTGTAACGGGCACTTTAGCTTCAAAAAATGTCCTTCACTGGCGAGTTCCTGGCCCGGAATGCCCTCCTGAGCCTCAAGACGGAGAAGTTATTGTTTTTATGCAGCACTTAGACCGGGGCTTCAGCCCTCCCGGATCAAAAAAATTCCGGGATGTCCTTGCTAGATTTCAACTCCATCCACAAGATATTGGACCAAATTCCGTATCAAATATATGCAATTTTCAAGTATTTTGTGAAGTTTACCTTGAAGAAGAACCATCTCTTGAGCTCTTGCGGGACTTTTTCCATCTAAATTGCCGAACTGAGTTTTCTGATGGTCCTAACACGGAACTTGGTGGGGTATCAATCCAGAAGAGGAAGGAAGTTGATTTCCCTCATGCAAAACACCACAGTCATCCCAAAGACTGGAACCAAACTTGGTTTTATTGTCAGAACACTGCCCCTGCTGAAGAAAATCCTTTGCCGGGTTACCGCCCTCACCAGCTTAGCAATGGCCACCCGTTGCCTGAACAATTAACTGCTAAAGAATGGCAAACTTGTGCTCCTCAACTTGCCAAGCTCCAGGCTCTCTTGGCCAACGGTTTGACTGGCGTTGATCTCGTTCGCTGTTGGGTTGCATGGCACATCCTGCCTTTAAGTCACCACTCCGGATTAATGCATGAGTATACCGACGACGTGAAGGACCCTCAACAGTTTAATGAAATAGAAATGACTGATGATGAAGTCACCGAAAGTGTGAAGAAGATGCTTTGATGAATAAAGCACCGCGTGCAGCCAAACTGGGATGCTCCCTTTTTACACCTCCAACAAACCGCCAGCGGTAAAAAACTGTAATCTTGTGATTTTTTGATCCGCCTCCACTTTAACCATGTTCTAATATTCCTTTAATTAATTTTACAGGCCAATAGCTCCTTTTGGAAAAAGAAAGCTTCAGATAAACCGGCAAGGGCCCCTCGTCCAAAGAGCAAGGTTATAAAGAGACCAGCCAAGAAGAAAACCGGCGAAAATGCTGATCCGCCCGAAGATGTTGAGGATTCGGATCAAGAGGTAAAACTTGACTCCCTTGGCTCCCTTTTCATACATTTTATTAACAATGAATTTTATCAGGATGATGCGGAGGTCAGCCGTGCGGACCATGTTGAGGTAATCTCTCTTTCCTCCGATTCAGATCTTGTGCCGGTTCAAAGATTTCGCCGTGCAGTCCGGAAAGTGAAATACTCTCACCCTCTTGCTTATTTGGATCTGAAATTTTCTTTGAAGACACAGCAGCCTGAAGGGCGTCGCACAACCCGACAAAGTGGCCAGCAAGTCACGTCTTCCGGTTTATCGGACACACCAACCCGAAAGCATCGTCCAGAGGTTACTTTTTCTCCCAAAAAACTTTATCCCTTAAAGGGTTTCTTCCGGTACCCACTCAATCCGTCTGATCCTAATTACCAGGCATCTTCCAATTCGTCTGGCAGTTCATCAACCACTCAGCTGCCTCCCCTCAAGACCGTCGCTGGGTAAGAGTATTGCTTTTTCGGTTTGTTTCTTCATGCGTCGGTTTATCATACTATTCCTTACTTTGATGTTGTAGCGCCAAGGCCCGATTGAGCAAGAAAGCTAAGACCAGCGGCCCCACTGACGATGTTGATCCGGAGAAGACCCCAGAAAATGCTAGTGAAAATCCTGATATTGTCATAGATGACTCTGCTCCGCAAGACCCAGCTACTGATGCTAATCCGCTGGAGGCTGACCCGGCTACACATGTTGATACATCAAGTCCACGTGCCACACCTCCAAGTCCAGTTGTTGATCCGCGGAGTTCAACTGCTGATCCGCCAAGCCCTGCTGCCAATCCGCCAAGCCCAGCCAAAGATAATATCAATCCACCGAGCCCAGCCAAAGATGATGATGATGTTATTGTTACTGGCACTACTTATACCGCCCCGGGCAATCCAGTTGTTTTGTCGAAACATACCACCAAGGACGAATTTGCTGTTATGGGCAAAGGGAAGGGGAAGACTGACTTGTCAAGCTATGCTAATCTTTCTGCTCAGGATCTTCATTCTAGATTCTTGAACCGGCTTTTCACCAGCCGAGATTATGAGGCCGGTTTGGTAAATCTGATGAAGGAACGCTATGAGGTAAACATTTTCACCCTTATTCTGTACACTTACTGTATTGTAGCCCCCAAGGGCCGGTTTATCTCTTGAAGATAAACCGGGACTTTTATATTCCATACTCTGATTTGTTGACTTTCCTTGTGTATTTTCTGGATCAAACACACATTAGCCCCCAAGTGCCAAGATTAAAACTTGTATTGATCCTTGGGACTTTAAACAATCAGTAGTAAAGAAACTATCCACATTAGCCCCCAAGTGCCAAGTGTATAACTGGTTATATGCTTGGGACTTTCAATAAAATATTTACATGCTCCTCTGACTATGGCAGGCTGATATAAATCACCAAGGCTCTCGAATTGATGATCTTCAAGAGAATATCAAATCCCAACAAGCAGAAACTTCCAAGGCCAAGGATGAACTTAAAACCGCTTTAGCCACCATGGAGCAACTCAAAGAAGGGTTCAAGACTGAGTTTGCCAACTGGGATACTGAAAAGACTGCATTGCTGAAGCGGGCTGAAGACGCCGAGTCGGATCTTAAACTAGTGGCGGAAGAGCTTACTGGGTTGAAGCGCCAAGTGAATGCCATGACCTCTGCAGTATTTGGTAAGTACTCTTGCCAAGGCTTCTTGAATGACCATCTTTGTAATTTTGCCGGTTTAACATGAAATTCTTAAACCGTTGTAGGTGGCCGCATTTCTCATCTGGGCTCTGATATGCAGATGAAGCTGAAGGCAGCATATACTCTGATTGAACAATTGTATACCAGTGTCCAATGGGTTATCTGCGCAGCGTCATACAACAATCCGGCCCCAACACTGATCAAGGACACTCTAGCAAGGTTGTCCATGACGCTAGCGCAGATAGAAGAGATGAAGCGATCCGCTACCAGGGCTGGCGCTTTGTTGGCACTTACCCGAGCCAAAGCATGGATAGCTGACCTAGATCCGGTTGACATTGCCAAGGGCTTTCCTAGTGAACAAGAAAACGGGGCAGAGTTTGATAACGAAGCCCTCAAAAATGTGACAATGGAGATGCGTCCTCTGGCGAGTCAATTGGCAGAAGAAGCTAACTTGACTGTTCACTGGCCCTTCTATGATGCCAACAACAAACGGATTGATACTGTCATGCCAGAAGTGCAAATTCCTATTCCGCCAATCCGTAAGCACACTTACACCCCTGACATTGATCCGACTGAACTTATAAGTGAAGAGGCTGTCTTTCAGGCTTTAATCCGGATTGACTGGACCACCACTGACTTCCAGCCACTGGATGGGGAGGAGGAGGCTGAACCGACGCCAGATGATCCATCAACTTCATGTCAACATGGTGATGAACCCTGACCCGACAATCTGATTGATGCTTCATAAACTTCACTCTGTGGAAAGGACAATTCCGCATTTTGGGCCGTAAAGCGCCTTTTAATAGGCTAGTTAAAATACTGTGATCTGTTGCCATCGTGCACTGGGATGTACTTTGTTTGATCCGCCATGACAAATTCAGCGTTGGCTTATATATCATAATATATTATGCAATCCCTATGTCTGCATAAAAAGATTTGTCTGGGCGGTTTACCGCTGGACGGGTCATATTGCCCAAGATAAAGCCTGGCTAATAACCAGAGCGGAATAAATATGAAATAACTCATACCTGTGATATGAAATCCCTTGGTGAGGGTAAAAACTCAAATCTTGAGCTGTTATAACCCCTTCCCTATAATGATGTTATGAATAAGTCATGCCGGGTTATGATGAACACCGGATGATCAAAGTGGCGACATATAGTCAAAGCCAGGTCGGGTTTTGTAAACACCGATTTGATAAGATGGTCTGACAACTTTTAGCTGAAAGCCAAGCCGGGTTAACAAACACCGGGTTAATATGATTACTGAAAAGCCACATCGGGTCAATAGACACCGGTTCAAAATAAATTCATCAAGAAGTGAAAACTTAGCAAAAAAGCAAACAAGAAACCATGTAGTCAAGGCTTTTCAAGGGCTGCCAGGCCCAAATTCGAGGCTTTTCATGGGCTGCCAGGCCATTGAGTTAAACCATTTTGGAAAGCCTTTTAAGATGGGCCTCCAACTAACCAATCGTCGTTTTAACCTTGACAAGTTCAGGGTCTATATTAGATTGACTTGTCAAACGTTTGGCGGGTCGTGCCAGGATTACCTGGATAGGAGTGGCTTACTTGATGAAGGCAGGTTAACCCGGGGTTTTAGGTGTATACACCAGGCTTCCAAGCCGTGGGTCGATATCCAATTACAAGGGTCCTTTGAAACTCTTTGTGGCTTTTGCACAAAAGAGCCCCCAAGTAACTTTGTGAGCTGTGCTCAATGGGTGCCTATGTTTGAGCTGTGCATAACATCTAGACTCTCTTTGGCCCCTTGGGTGTGAAGCTCCCAAGCTGTGTTGTGGCATGATAGCCGGTTTAACAGGTAGTACTTCGCTTTGTCACCTGAAGCCCCCATGTAAACAAAGAGATTTGAAGACAAATCGGCAGAGGCCCTGCTTATAGCAAGGAGGCTGGTTTATTATATTGATCATAATATATACATTGTTGAAATATGTACATAAGAAAAACCTATAGCTCAAGTGTAGTAAGGACGAAGGAGAGCTATGTTCCATGGCCGCCGGGTCTCCTCCTCAAAACTGCGTGAGTCTTCTCGAATGTCAATGAGGTAGTATGATCCGTTGTGCAGATTTTTGCTGACCACAAAGGGTCCTTCCCAAGGTGGGGATAACTTGTGCATATCGGTCTGATCCTAGATGAGCCAGAGCACTAGGTCGCCTTCTTCAAAGCTTCGTGGCTTAACCCAGCGGCTGTGATAACGCCGCAGGTCTTGTTGATAAACTGCCGATCGAGCAAAAGCCATGTCCCGCTTCTCATCTAATAGGTCCAGCGCCTCTTGACGTGCTTGCTCATTGTCCGCTTCAACATAATTGGCAACCAGGGGCGAGTCATGACGAATATCACTTGGGAGGACGGCTTCAGCCCCGTAAACCATGAAGAAAGGTGTATAACCCATATATCGGTTTGGGGTGGTGTTTATGCTCCATAACACAGATGGCAATTCTTCCACCCAACAACCCGGCGTCCGCTTCAAAGGAACCATAAGTGGGGGCTTGATACCCTTCAGGATCTCTTGATTTGCCCTCTCTCTGCATAACCATTGGACTGGGGATGAGCCACGGACGCTACATCAAGCCGGATGTGCTCTCATTGACAAAACTCCTCCATCTCGCCTTTAGAAAGGTTTGTGCCATTATCTGTGATGATGTTGTGTGGAAAGCCAAAACGGAAAATGATATTTTGAGAAATTGAACCACCGTGGCTGCATCACACTTGCTGACGGGCTCCGCTTCAACCCATTTAGTGAACTTGTCAACCGCCACCAACAGGTGGGTCTTCTTATCCTCGGAGCGCTTAAAAGGTCCCACCATATCAAGCCCCCAAGTGGCAAATGGCCAAGTGATAGGAATCATCCATAGCACTTGATCCGAAACTTGAGCTCGACGTCAAAATTTCTGACAAGCGTCACACTGCTTTACTAGATCCTCCGCATCAGCATGAGCTATCAACCAATAGAACCCATGACGAAAAGCTTTAGCCACCAGGGAGTTTGAACTGGCATGGTGACCACAATCCCCTTCATGGATTTCACGTAGAATCTCTTGTCCTTCTTCAGGAGAAACACAATGTTGGAATAGCCTGAAACACTGCAACGGTGTAACTCGCCATTGTGAATAATCATGGACTTGGACCGCCGGATTATTTGTCTGGCGAAGATCTCATCATCTGGTAACTTGCCCCGGTTCATGTACGCCAAATATGGAACCGTCCAATCCGGAGTGGTATGTAAAGCGGCCAACAATTGGGCCTTCGGATCAGGAACAGCTAAATCCTCCTCTGTAGGCAACTTAACAGATGGGTTATGCAAGATATCTAAAAAGGTATTGGGTGGTACCGGTTTACGCTAAGATCCCAGCCGGCTTAAAGCGTCTACTGCTTCGTTTTTATGGCGGTCAATGTGCTCAACCTGATAACCCTTAAAGTGACCTGCCACAATATCCACCTCGCGTCTATAAGCCGGCATGAGTGGATCCTTAGAATCCCAAGTACCAGAAACTTGCTGAGCCACCAGATCAGAATCTCCAAAACAATGAACCCAGCTTAAATTCATTTCCTTAGCCACACGGAGACCGTGGAGTAAGGCCTCATATTCAGCTACATTGTTAGTATAAGGAAACATTAAGCGGAGAACATAACAAATTTTATCACCTCGAGGGGAAGTCAGAACAACTCCAGCCCCCGAGCCTTCCAATTGCCTGGATCCATCAAAGTGAATAGTCTAGTATGTATTATCCGGTTTGTCCTCTGGTGCCTGTAACTCGGTCCAATCATTGATGAAGTCAACAAGTGCCTGTGACTTGATTGATGTCCGAGGCATATACTTCAATCCGTGTGGGCCAAGCTCAATTGCCCACTTTGCAACCCGGCCAGTTGCCTCCCTGTTCTGAATTATATTGCCCAAAGGAGCTGAAATGACCACTGTAATGGGATGGCCTTGAAAGTATTGTTTGAGTTTCCGGCTTGCCATAAAAACCCCATAAACCAACTTCTGCCAATGCGGATACCGTTGCTTTGACTCGATAAGTACTTCGCTGATATAGTAAACCGGTCGTTGAACCGGATATTCCTTACCAGCCTCCTTGCGCTCCACCACAATTGCCACGCTGACAGCACGGGCATTAGCAGCCACGTAAAATATTAAGGGCTCTTTGTCAACCGGAGCAGCAAGAACCGGCGGTTCAACCAACTGCCGCTTTAACTCCTCAAAAGCCGCATTAGCTGCGTCACTCCGGACGAAATCGTCTGTCTTTTTCAACATCTGATACAAAGGAATCGCCTTTTCTCCCAAATGGCTGATAAACCGGCTAAGGGCTGCAATTCGACCCGCCAGACGCTGAACATCATTGATACACTTCGGTTTAGCCAAAGATGTAATCGCTTTGATTTTTTCTGGATTAGCCTCAATGCCTCTGTTGGACACCAGAAAGCCTAAGAGCTTGCCTGCCGGAACACCAAAAACACACTTGTCCGGATTAAGCATCATTTTGTAAACCCGAAGATTGTAAAACGTCTCCTTGAGGTCATCTATCAAGGTTTCCTTCTTCCTAGATTTTACCACAATGTCATCCACATAGGCATGAACATTACGCCCAGTCTGCGTGTGAAGACAATTTTGCACAGAATGCTGATAAGTTGCCTGGGCACTTTTGAGCCCAAAGGGCATAGAAACATAGCAGAAGGCTCCAAAGGGAGTGATGAAAGCTGTCTTCTCCTGGTCCTTAACTACCATTTTGATCTGATGATAACCTTAATAAGCATCCAAGAAACAAAGGTGCTCACAACCCGCCGCCAGATCAATAATCTGATCAATACGCGGGAGAGCAAAAGGATCGGCCGGACAAGCTTTATTCAAATCTGTGTAGTCCACACACATACGCCAAGTGCCGTTTTTCTTAAGAACGAGCACCGGATTAGCCAACCACTCAAGGTGAAATACTTCGATGATAAACCCAGCAGCCAACAGCCGGGCTACCTCTTCACCAATGGCCTTGCGTCTTTCTTCGTTAAAGCGACGAAGAAATTGCTTGACCGGTTTAAACTTGGGATCAATATTAAGAGTGTGCTCAGCGAGTTCCCTCGATACACCTGGCATGTCAGAAGGCTTCCATGCAAAAATGTCCCGGTTCTCACGGATGAACTTGATGAGCGCGCTTTCCTATTTCGGATCTAGATTGGTGCTGATGCTAAACTGTTTGGATGAATTGCCAGGAACAAAGTCAACAAGTTTAGTCTCTTCAGCCGGTTTGAACTTCGGGGTCGGGTCATGCTCAGTGGTGGGCTTCTTCAGAGGGGTCATGTCTGCCGGATCAACATTGTCTTTATAAAACTTCAGCTCCTCTGTAACACAAACCGACTCAGCATAAGCCGCATCACCTTCCTCACAATCCAAAGCGATCTTTTGACTTCCATGTACTGTTATGGTCCCCTTATGACCCGACATTTTGAGCTGCAAATAGATATAGCAGGGTCTCGCCATGAATTTTGCATAAGCCGGCTGTCCAAACAGTGCGTGATACGGGCTCTGGATATTCACTACTTCAAAGGTCAAATTTTCAGACCTGGAATCATGATCATCTCCAAACACAACCTCCAAAGTGATCTTGCCAACATGATATGCCGATTTACCTGGTACTACACCATGAAAAATAGTGTTGGACGGTTTAAGATTCTTGCCAACAGGATATGCCGATCGACAGTAAACATACGGAAGTAGTAGGAACTTAATCGAGGCTTAAATCCAACAAACCTATAAGTCTACAGATTAGTAACACGTGATCCTGATAGAAAGAAGAGAAAACCTAGTTCCTTAACCCTGTAGGAAAGATAGAATGACTCAGATCAGAAGGGCATAAGGTAAAGGAGTAAAAAGAGCCTTATGTTCCATCCCACAATCAATTCCCTTATATAACTAAAGCATTTCTAGACTCAACTTCGACCAGTTTGGCTTGGTAATCCTACAGGAAACCTGGCTCTGATACCAAAGCTGTCAGGACCCCGATCCTAAGTCACACCGATCTAGCATGTAACACATCATATCACTTTGCGGCCTTACGCACGGTATTCCCACGGGTGCCACCTTACCTGGCCCGGGACCGTTTGCGCCTTTTGGCTCACGTATATGATAGTGCCGCTAGCATCCATATGACAAAGAACCCGGGCTGACATGGCTAGCCGTGAACCCAAAGTGGCCCTAACTTACAGGGACAGGCATACATGACCCAGCAACGAATGTGTCGGTCATCAGCGAGTGAATCCGGGCTGTAGCAACTAGGCTAGAAGGACTCCGGTAAACCGGGCTGTAGTAGGCTAACAGGACTCCGGTAGACACCGTGTGACATTTCCCCGAAGGGACAAACACATGAACGAAGAAGGACACATGCCGGCCAGCCTAAGTGTTCCGGAGCAGTAGCAAGCTACCATGGCTCAGTGGAAGCACTAGGAGACATTTCCCGGTAAGAGAGGCTACCAAGGATAAACAACTAGGTTGTCAGATCCCACACATACCAAGCATTTCAATAACATACACACAATATGCTCGATATGTGCAATTACAACATGGCATCACAACACGACTCTATGACTCATGTATTTTATTCAACAGGCTCCGAGGAGCGAGATATTACAAACATGGGTCTCATGACCCAACATTCAGAGCATACAAGTCAAAGCACAAGCAGAAGCTTAACATGTCTGGGTACAGACATCTATAAATGAAAAAGGCTGAAAAGCCTGACTATCTACCAGATCCTGCCGAGGGCACAAGATCGTAGCTGAGGTAACAAGCTAAACGTCGAAGTCCAAGCGGAACTACTAGCAAGACTGAAGTCTCTCTGCAAAAACATAAAATAGGCAAACATGATTACAAATGTACCCAGCAAGACTTACATCAGAACTAACTACAAATGCATCATTATCAACAAAGGGGATGGTGGGGTTTAACTGCAGCAAGCCAGCTTTGACTCGGTGGCTATCCTGAACTACGACTGGAAGTAACTCTTTTGAGGTGGCGCACACGAGTCCACATATTCACCATATCAATACACCACTATGGATCCGCTCCCGTCTCCCTACGAGAATGCCATCCATAGCACTCATGCTTATCTTGCGCATTTTAGAGTATCCACTTTCACTTGTCTATGAACTGTACAGGCAACCCAGAAGTCCTTTACCGCGGACACGACTATTCGAATAGATAATGTTAACCCTACAGGGGTGTACTTCTTCACACACACTCTCACCACTTACCGCCGTTTACACGACATGTACTCGGCAACCTTCAAGCGGAAGCCCAGCGAGGGTGTCGGCCACGACCTGACTAACCACACAAGTCTCTCGTCCAGGTTTATCGCCTATTCGGGTTCCATCCGCAAGGAGATCCGGCCGGGGTGTCACTCACGGCCCCAAATGATGTGTGCAGGGTTCCCAAGCCCACCTCGACGGGTGGATCTATGCTTGGTACACCGTGCCACGGTGCCTAGTCTGTCCCAATCCCACCTGTACCGGGTGTCACTTGGTAGACTACTAACACTACCTACAAACACCAGAAACTAGTTGCAACTCCTGGACAGAGATCAAGTTGATTAATAAGTCGAGAGAGTCAATTAAGGATCCCAATGTGTGGTAGTAGCTGTTCATGGATCACAAACACAGAACTCAGTTCCTGAGGACGGCTGTAATGAGACAACCCACCATGTACTCCTACATGGCCTCTCACCGCTACCTTTACCAAATCGTGTTCACACACTTAGCTCTCAACAGTAGGACATGTTCACACACCTCCGATTCATCCCCGATGAATCAGACCTGACACAACTCTAAGCAATAGCAGGCATGACAACAAGCATGAATGAGTAGGCACATCAGGGCTCAAACAACTCCTACTCATGCTAGTGGGTTTCATCTATTTACTGTGGCAATGACAGGTCATGCAGAGGATAAAGGGGTTCAACTACCGCAGCAAATAACGGTTGTATCGTTGTTGTCCTAATGTAGTAAAATAGAGTAGGAGCGAGAGAGTGGGATTGTATCAGAATGAACAAGGGGGTTTTGCTTGCCTGGCACTTCTGAAGATAGTATAGTTCTTCATTGGTGTCATTGATCACATCGTCGAAACGCGTCTATCGAGAGGGGGAAATTACCGGCAACTGAGAAAGAAACACATTCAATGCAATGTGCAATATGATGCATGCTCATGACATGGCAACATGCTGGTGTTTTGAGCTAATGCAGCTAACAACAAAGTTAAATGAAGTTGGTTTGAACCCTAAGTTCAAATCCAAACTCCATATGTGAAATTCAAATGCCATTTATATGATTTGTCCTAAACAGCAGCCATAAGTTGTTCTAACATGCATGAAAATGGTATAGATGGATAGATTGGATTTTTCTGATCATTTTTCATATATAAATTATTTCATTTGGAGTTACGGTTGATTTTCTATGATTTTTAGAAGTTTGTGCTATTTTCTGGAATTTCCTGTATAAAAATAAATCCGGAAAATACTTATTGCGTCAGCATTGCGTCACTATGACGTCTGCAGTCAACGAGGCCGGTCCAAGTCAAACCTGGCCAGTGGGGTCCCCTAGTCAGTGACCCAGTGCTGGTTAGTGTCGCTGACAGGTGGGGCCGGGTCAACAGCCACGTCAGCAAGTCAGTGCTGACGTGTGGGGCCGGTCAACAGGTGACGTGGCCAGGTCAAACTGACCTGTGGGGCCCCTGGGGTTAGTTTAGTCTAAACATGAGTTAAGCAGGGTTAATTAGTCCGTGGGGCCCGGTAGTCATTGGCTCTCGGGAGGGTTAGCTGGCCGTGATTAGCGCTAATCACGCGGACACGTCGGCTCGCCGGAGTTCAGCCGGTGGCGACCTCGAACCACGGCGGAGCCCGCTTGGAACTCGCCAGAGGCCACGGGTCGACGCGCCAGGGGCACCAGAAGGAAGCCCGTGCCCGTGCGCATCTGGGGAGACCAACGGGAGGGCGCAGGGTGGCCGGAGTTCGGCGGAAGCGAGCTCCTGGCGGCGGCCGGAGCTCGGGCAGGACCGGCTACTCGCTATGGTGCATGGGAAGGTGAGCTAGCAGGTGTGTTCGTCTCCTGGGAGCAGCACGAGCACGATGACGTACTCAGGGGCAAGCTACTGCGTCTGTAGCCATGACGGTGATATGGCCGTCGGTGGCGAGCTTCGGGCACTTGCGGAACAACGGCTAGAGGACGGGAACGGAGGGGCGAGCAAAGAGGAGAGATGAGGAGCTCACAGGGAGGCGGCGCAGAAGGTTAGTGGGCTCGGGGGCGCGCCAGACGTCGCGAATCGACGATGGTGATCAGTGGCGCCCAAGGTGGAAGACGAGCTCGAAGGCGTGACCACGGTGCTCTTGGGTTCGGGATCTTGCGCGTGAAGGAGCTTTGCGTCGTTACGGAGCTTTTGGACACGGGGAAGGGGTGAGAGGACCATGGTGGTCACAGTGGCAGCGAACGGCGGTGATGGTGGCATTCGGTGGTGAGAGGGAGAGAGAACAGAGGAGGGGGATGAGCTCGAGAGAGTGAGCGAGGGGGTTCCAGAGGGGTAGCGTAGCAACATTGGAGGTGTCCAGGCGTCGGGGACGCAGGCAGGCAGGGTGAAGGTAGCCGGGGCGCGTGCCGGCGTGCTGCTGCCACGCCCTCGTCCTCCTGGCAAGGAGGAAGACGACAAGCGAAGGGGCCAGGTGGGCTGGGCTGGCCAACTGGGCCGCCAGGCTGGGCAGGTAAGCGGTCCAGGTAGTTTCCTCTCCCTCTCTCCGTTTTCTATTTAGTTTTCTGGTTTTCTATTTCTTCTGTAAATGTTGGGCTTTATTAAAAATACTTAGGCACACTCAAAAATCACCAAACTGCTCATGGCCACTGTTTGGAATATATCCAACATGGAACATTTCAGTTTAGGATTATTTGGACATTTTAAATATTTTATAGTATTTAAATGCCCAAATGCAAATAAGTAATGATTTAATTCAAAAATCCAGAATGGCCTAGGAAAATCTGCACCATTTTTGGGAGAGGTTCTAGACCAATGCAAAAATGATGAACTTTTCTGAAGGGCATTTTGGGTTCATTGAGAATATTTTTATTTGAACCTAGTTGATTTGATCTGGTGCTAGGGTTTGAGCAATCCCCATTTCAGGTTTAAGAGAAATTTAAACATGATGCAACACAAGACTAACTAACCCAGAGCAGATCAGAACTAGGGATGTGACAACTCACCCCCATAAACAAGAATCTCATCCTGAGATTCAAGCATGAGGTAAGAAGACAGAGGGACACAAACTATCACAATCTTCTCGATCTAGGTTGCACTTCATAAGGGCGTTGATTCAATCACCATCTTTGTCTTGTCGTCTTGTTCTGAGAACTCCAGCTGACATGACAAGGAGAGAAGAAGGAGACTCTAGAAGGATCGATCTTCTCGAAGATCGAACAAGTCATGATTAACTCACGGAATGAGACATAGCAACATCTCTCGGACTGAGACACGAAGCACACATCTAGAGGGATGGAGTGGAACAGATGACGAGGGTTCACTAGGTAGACAACAATTCCACACTTAAGAGGGTGGTGAATGGTTGTCAACGTAGCGAGGAGTTGAATTGCCATGATACCATAATGAGACATTTTGGAGGAGGTGACTCATGGAATCATCACTTAAGTGGCAAAAGAATTACCTTTGAGATAGACATCATTGAAAATCTTTATACCAGCCTAAGGCAATTCTCGAGCGATCGTTTGGAGGGGTTCGGTAGAATGGCATACCCGAATTAGAATGGATGATGTGCATTACCTTGTTGAAAACAACACAAGGTATGATTTTAGTAACTGGGGAGAAGCTCAACAGTAGAGAGTGAGTCCACTGTTTGAAAAGTTATAGCATAACCGAGGAAACTGAGAGCACTATGCAATTGATGCCGATAATAAACCCTAGCACTTGCGCGTGCTCTCAAGAACTTGAGCATCTCCATATTCATCAAGGTATTACCAATATCCGTGTCAAGGATCCTGGCAACACCACAAACCACCGTAATGAATACCGGTGGAGGATGCAGATGCAAAGGAAGATAACACTTTCTCAGAGTTCACCTTGGCGAGGCCAAGGAAACAAAAAATCTGGATGATCGACCGAGAGACATTTAGCACTCCGCTTCTAATGTTCTCCTTGATGTGCTAGCGTAACCCATATATTGATATGGTTTGGTACCCAGAACATCAAGTAAAAGGTCAGACTTCGAGAGCACAGGAATCCATAAGGAATAACTACGAAAGTAAATCCTACGAAATCCGTATGGGGAGGTGGCCAACTTCCTCAATCAAGTACTACAATAATAGGTCTTCCGGCTGGGTGTGTTGGCCATGACATCCACTTAACCGGTTACAGAGAGACCATTATTATAGTTCTTGGGAAATGTTCCAACCATCATAACTGCCTGAGATTCAGATCTGGTTGGTGTCATGATATTCCGGACCCATCAAGTCTAGAAAGAAAAACGAAAGTTTGCAACACAAATCGACGAGATGGCGTTGCGAGAGTCTCGGGGAATGAACTACGATAGCAAGCTCCAAAACATGAGCTGGCTTTGCTAAACACATGTGAACACACTGTCCCATACAAGCATGACCACATAGTAGTCTTATTATAAAACACTACCGAGTTCAAGTGGGGAACCATAATCGAGGATATTGAAGTCCTTGCATAAGGCATGCTCTTAAGATGGAACTTCCTTTCCTTGAACAAATCAATCAGTGGCTTGGTGTGCTAGGGGATACATATGGAATGAAGATGATCAGTCTATCAGACCATAGAATACTTCGCACATGCATGACTGACTTGGGATGATTCCAGAGGGGCAAAAACAAACTTTCTCGAATTCACGGTGGCAACTTACATCAAATGCACGTGAATCAAAGGAAGTCACTTCTTTCATCCAACATATACTTCATGAACAGGGCATGAAGAAAATGCTTACACAAGTTTCCAACACTAGCTTAATGTTCAACAAAATCATGGAGGAGATAAGGATGTTGTCAATGGGCTCAACAACAATTCATCCAAGTTTCTATATAAAAGGAATTCCATAGTTAAGTGAACACGATGATAGCATTGGTCAGACCAAAGAATATAATGGTGTATGCTCGAGGAAAAACCACGAATAAGACAACATTACGAACATCGTTGGTTCTGATTTGATTTGATGATAGCCCATACTCAAATCAAAGATTGGATAAGACAATAGATCCAGCAATTGACCATGAGGATCAACCAATGAAGATATCATCTTTCTTCAAAACACACCAACACCAGGGTATCCCTTTGAAACGAACTAAGTTAGGTAAGCTTTTATCTTCCAACTCTCCAAGTTGTCATTTAGCTTAACCAACTAGCTCAGGGGTATCCAACATGGATTCTTGGAGAAAGGGTGGTTTCGAAAACCAACTTGATCACAAACTCAACATAGCGGTCAGGTGGCGACCTGGTGATACTTCCGAGGAGATATTTGGAAAATCACGAACCACCGATATGTTACTAAGCTCGAGAACAATCTTGCTTTTCAGGGCAAGATGATATGATCAAAAGAGCGAGGGATTGGCACAATCCTAACTCATTGATCAAAGAGTGCACCAGAAATAAGGACTAGGTAGCACAATCTATCTTAGAATGACGATTCAAGAACCAACACGCTAAGAATGAAGTATTGTCCTTTAACTACCAAGCAACGGGGTTGCTAGCAGTATTGATTTCACACATCACAGATCACTTGTCGGTATTCCAGTTACAACAACATGGGGACCGAGGAATGAATAATGATGGCGAGAAGTATCACTGCACCAAGAATTCATAAGATGATGTGTAATTCCTATGACTTTCTTGACATAAAGAGGGTAATACTTCAAGGTAGAACAGAACAAAAACTGGATTAGTATTTGATCTGCGGAGTATGACTACTTTGACCCAATCCTAGATATGGATGAGGTACTGGAGTTCATTTCTCCTAGTCATTCTGGGATAGAATGGCTTGACGGAACACAAGAATAATAGTCATCAAAGAACATGAATGCACGACATAAACTTGACTATCAACTGATAGACAAGGATCGGAATACAACTACAGAGGGACAACTCAAAGGAACATATATCTTTCTGAGTTGTGGATGCATAGGTTAGTATGTCGAACAAGTTCAACATATTTCTTCCGGATAACCCATGCAGAAAGGTTGAACTGGCAGAGTCACAATATAGAATGGAGAACTCATCGAGGCCACTCCTGTTGTGATCTTTTGATCCAACAAACTTTTTCCATAAGTGGTTCATAGTATTTGGAAGAAAGAAATACCACAAACTTCGAGGACTATTGCAAAGGTTGCTAATAACCTAAAGGAACGAATAGAATCTATCAACATGAAGCAAGTAGGGTGAATCTCGGTTCAAAACCCAGGAGTAGAATACCTACCAACTAAATGGCATCACGGGATGCTTTCGAGAATGATGGCCAGAATCATCACACTGGGAACACAAAGCATGGCTAGATTACTAGGTGATCCCCTAAGACACCTAGGGTCATAATAATAATTCCAACATATATGTCGAGGCAATAAAATAACTCAACTCAACAATTAATGTGATTAACTTGGCCTAAAGGAACATCAAAACCAGAGGGAAAGGATTTTGCAAATGCATCAGATTATTTAGAAACCTGGGATGACTCGGACAGCATAACAGCTGCAAATGCTCAAAAGATTTGATACATCCTACAAAAATGGTGGCATAACCACTTAGAAGCACAATATCAAGGTTCCGGGATTGACAGTTAACATACGGAAGTAGTAGGAACTGAACCGAGGCTTAAATCCAACAAACCTATAAGTCTACGGATTAGTAACACGTGATCCTGATAGAAAGAAGAGAAAACCTAGTTCCTTAACCTCGTAGGAAAGATAGAATGACTCAGATCAGAAGGGCATAAGGTAAAGGAGTAAAAAGAGCCTAACGTTCCATCCCATAATCAATTCCCTTATATAACTAAAGCATTTCTAGACTCAACTTCGACCAGTTTGGCTTGGTAATCCTACAGGCAACCTGGCTCTGATACCAAAGCTGTCAGGACCCCAATCCTAAGTCACACCGATCTAGCATGTAACACATCATATCACTTTGCGGCCTCACGCACGGTATTCCCTCGGGTGCCACCTTACCTAGCCCGGGACCGTTTGCGCCTTTTGGCTCACGTATATGATAGTGCCGCTAGCATCCATATGACAAAGAACCCGGGCTGACATGGCTAGTCGTGAACCCAAAGTGGCCCTAACTTACAGGGACAGGCATACATGACCCAGCAACGAACGTGTCAGTCATCAGCGAGTGAATCCGGGCTGTAGCAACTGGGCTAGCAGGACTCCGGTAAACCGGGCTGTAGCAGGCTAACAGGACTCCGGTAGACACCGTGTGACATTTCCCCGAAGGGACAGACACAGGAACGAAGAAGGACACATGCCGGCCAGCCTAAGTGTTCCGGAGCAGTAGCAAGCTACCATGGCTCAGTGGAAGCACTAGGAGACATTTCCCGATAAGAGAGACTACCAAGGATAAACAACTAGGTTGTCAGATCCCACACATACCAAGCATTTCAATAACATACACACAATATGCTCGATATGTGCAATTACAACATGGCATCACAACATGACTCTATGACTCATGTATTTTAATCAATAGGCTCCGAGGAGCGAGATATTACAAACATGGGTCTCATGACCCAACATTCAGAGCATACAAGTCAAAGCACAAGGGGAAGCTTAACATGTCTGGGTACAGACATCTATAAATGAAAAAGGCTGAAAAGCCTGACTATCTACCAGATCCTGACGAGGGCACAAGATCGTAGCTGAGGTAACAAGCTAAACATCGAAGTCCAAGCGGAACTACTAGCGAGACTGAAGTCTCTCTACAAAAACATAAAATAGGCAAACGTGAGTACAAATCTACCCAGCAAGACTTACATCAGAACTAACTACATATGCATCATTATCAACAAAGGGGATGGCGGGGTTTAACTGCAGCAAGCCAACTTTGACTCAGTGGCTATCCTGAACTACGACTGCAAGTAACTCTTTTGAGGTGGTGCACACGAGTCCACATATTCACCATATCAATACACCACTATGGATCCGCTCCCATCTCCCTACGAGAACGCCATCCATAGCACTCACGCTTATCTTGCGCATTTTAGAGTATCCACTTTCACTTGTCTATGAACTGTACAGGCAACCCAGAAGTCCTTTACCGCGGACACGGCTATTCAAATAGATAATGTTAACCCTGCAGGGGTGTACTTCTTCACACACGCTCTCACCACTTACCGCCGTTTACACGACATGTACTCGGCAACCTTCAAGCGGAAGCCCAGCGAGGGCGTCGGCCACGACCTCACTAACCACACAAGTCTCTCGTCCAGGTTTATCGCCTATTCGGATTCCATCCACAAGGAGATCCGGCCGGGGTGTCGCTCACGGCCTCAAACGATGTGTGCAGGGTTCCCAAGCCCACCTCGATGGGTGGATCTACGCTTGGTACACCGTGCCACGGTGCCTAGTCTGTCCCAAGCCCACCTGTACCGGGTGCCACTTGGTAGACTACTAACACTACCTACAAACACCAGAAACTAGTTGCAACTCCTGGGACAGAGATCAAGTTGATTAATAAGTCGAGAGAGTCAATTAAGGATCCCAATGTGTGGTAGTAGCTGTTCTGGATCACAAACACAGGACTCAGTTCCTGAGGACGGCTGGAATGAGATAACCCACCATGTACTCCTACATGGCCTCTCACCGCTACCTTTACCAAATCGTGTTCACACACTTAGCTCTCAATAGTAGGACATGTTCACACACCTTCGATTCATCCCCGATGAATCAGACCTGACACAACTCTAAGCAATAGCAGGCATGACAACAAGCATGAATGAGTAGGCACATTAGGGCTCAAACAACTCCTACTCATGCTAGTGGGTTTCATCTATTTACTGTGGCAATGACAGGTCATGCAGAGGATAAAGGGGTTCAACTACCGCAGCAAATAACGGTTGTATCATTGTTGTCCTAATGCAGTAAAATAGAGCAGAAGCGGGAGAGTGGGATTGTATTGGAATGAACAAGGGGGTTTTGCTTGCCTGGCACTTCTGAAGATAGTATATTTCTTCATTGGTGTCATTGATCACATCGTCGAAACGCGTCTATCAAGAGGGGGCAATTACCGGCAACTAAGAAAGAAACACATTCAATGCAATGCGCAATATGATGCATACTCATGACATGGCAACATGCTGGTGTTTTGAGCTAATGCAGCTAACAACAAAGTTAAATGAAGTTGGTTTGAACCCTAAGTTCAAATCCAAACTCCATATGTGAAATTCAAATGCCATTTACATGATTTGTCCTAAACAGCAGCCATAAGTTGTTCTAACATGCATGCAAATGGTACAGATGGATAGGTTGGATTTTTCTGATCATTTTTCATATATAAATTATTTCATTTGGAGTTACGGTTGATTTTCTATGATTTTTAGAAGTTTGTGCTATTTTCTGGAATTTCCTGTATAAAATTAAATCCAGAAAATACTTATTGCATCAGCATTGCGTCACTATGACGTCAGCAGTCAACGAGGCCAGTCCAAGTCAAACCTGGCCAGTGGGGTCCCCTAGTCAGTGACCCAGTGCTGGTTAGTGTCGTTAACAGGTGGGGTCGGGTCAACAGCCACGTCAGCAAGTCAGCGCTGATGTGTGGGGCCGGTCAACAGGTGACGTGGCCAGGTCAAACTGACCTGTGGGGCCCCTGGGGTTAGTTTAGTGTAAACAGGGGCTAAGCAGGGTTAATTAGTCCGTGGGGCCCGGTAGTCAGTGGCTCTCGGGAGGGTTAGCTGGCCGTGATTAGCGCTAATCACACGGCCACGTCGGCTCGCCGGAGTTCAGCCGGCGGCGACCTCGAACCATGGCGGAGCCCGCTTGGAACTCGCCAGAGGCCACGGGTCGACGCGCTAGGGGCACCAGAAGGAAGCCCGTGCCCGTGCGCATCTGGGGAGACCAACGGGAGGGCGCAGGGTGGCCAGAATTCACCGGAAGTGAGCTCCTGGCGGCGGCCGGAGCTCGGGCAGGACCATCTACTCGCTATGGTGCATGGGAAGGTGAGCTAGCAGGTGCGTTCGTCTCCTGGGAGCAGCACGAGCACGATGACGTGCTCAGGGGCAAGCTACGGTGTCTGTAGCCACGACGGCGACATGGCCGTAGGCGGCGAGCTTCGGGCACTTGCGGAACGATGGCTAGAGGACGAGAACGGAGGGGCCGAGCAAAGAGGAGAGATGAGGAGCTCACAGGGAGGCGGCGCATAAGGTCAGTGGGCTCGGGGGCGCGCTAGACGTCGCGAATCGACGGCGGTGATCGGTGGCGTCCAAGGTGGAAGACGAGCTCGAAGGCGTCACCACGGTGCTCTTGGGTTCGGGATCTTCCGCGTGAAGGAGCTTTGCATTGTTACGGAGCTTTTGGACACGGGGAAGGGGCGAGAGGACCATGATGGTCACGGTGGCAGCGAACGGCGGTGACGGTGGCGTTCGAAGGTGAGAGGGAGAGAGAACAGAGGAGGGGGATGAGCTCGAGAGAGTGAGCGAGGGGGTTCCAGAGGGGTAGTGTGGCAACGTTGGAGGTGTCCAGGCATCGGGGACGCAGGCAGGCAGGGTGGAGGTGGCCGGGGCGCATGCCGGTGCACTGCGGCCACACGCTCGTCCTCCTGGCAAGGAGGAAGACAACAGGGGAAGGGGCCAGGTGGGCTGGGCTGGCCAACTGGGCCGCCAGGCTGGGCAGGTAAGCGGTCCAGGTAGTTTCCTCTCTCTCTCTCCGTTTTCTATTTAGTTTTCTGGTTTTCTATTTCTTCTGTAAATGTTGGGCTTTATTAAAAATACTTAGGCACACTCAAAAATCACCAAACTGCTCATGGCCACTGTTTGGAATATATCCAACATGGAACATTTCAGTTTAGGATTATTTGGACATTTTAAATATTTTATAGTATTTAAATGCCCAAATGCAAATAAGTAATGATTTAATCCAAAAATCCAGAATGGCCTAGGAAAATGTGCATCATTTTTGGGAGAGGTTCTAGACCAATGCAAAAATGATGAACTTTTCTGAAGGGCATTTTGGGTTCATTGAGAATATTTTTATTTGAACCTAGTTGATTTGATCTGGTGCTAGGGTTTGAGCAATCCCCATTTCAGGTTTAAGAGAAATTTAAACATGATGCAACACAAGACTAACTAACCCAGAGCAGATCAGAACTAGGGATGTGACAATAGGCCTGCTGCTGCGCCATGGCGGTTTGAAGAAGATCTCTGGCCCGTCGCGTCTCAATTGCTGCCAATGAATCGCCCTCCATCGGAATAGCTGCCAGGCGAGATGTGAAGCAATCATGTTATCCAAAGGGCTCAAAAAGTGACCCGGTGGTGTTGATACGTATTTCGGCGGGTTATCCGTTCGTCGAGGTGGTTCCATCGTCCGTGGTTGATCCGGCGCTGCCTTCGGTGCGTTGGTCTGGTTCATAGCTACCGGATTACTCGGCCCAGCCCCGGCGTATTGAAGAGATTTACTCCCTCGAATACTGGTGGCATACGTGATCGATACTTTCTCCGCATTACATCATTTGATGCATTCTGATCCAACATGAGCCGGTAATTCTGCGCGTGTATCTGCTGTGACTGGGCATCCAAAGCGGCCCATTCTTCAGCCAACCTAGCGTCCTCAGCTGCTAGGTCCTCCTTAGCCTGTGTTATCTGGTCCTTCAGCTTTGCAATATTTGCATTATGCTGATCCTGCGTCTCCGGGGTAACTGTCGTGGTCAACAAGGTCGCCTAGGCATCCATCAAACCGGGGAGGATTTGAGCCGGTCGGCGTGCCGGGCCTCCTGCCGCGGCCGCTGATCCGGTATTCATTGCCGCTGTGGATGAAGATTCTAGAGTGGGCTGTGTTCCGGCCATGAAAACAGCAACCCGACTTGGCGGTTCTAGGAGGTCCGGAATACTGTTGCCATCAGAATATCCTTCGAACACACCATCATGAATTTGGTATAGGGACTCAGTTTCACCATTGGATGACTCGCCGTCGGAATAAACAGTCGTCTTGCCTTCAGACACCGGTTCAGATCCGATCCCGTGGACACATCCTACGAACGCACGCTTCATGGCGGGCTTAACCCGGGTAGGACTCGCACGCTGAGTCGTCTCGATGAGGTCGGTGTAGATGTCCAGCTGAGAGCCCGGTTCGCTGATCTTGCCGATGAAGACATGAATTCTGCCAAAGGGGACACGGTACCCGTACTCGATTGAGCCAGCCTCGGGGCCCCATCCTTCGTCGTTGATGTAGAGCTTGCCACGATGACTTTTGGTCATCCGGCCAACCACGTACCCCTTGAGTCCTTCAGAGCTTCCCTTCAAGAACTCGAAACCATTCTGCGATAGCCCCACGGTGGGCGCCAACTGTCGTGGAATTAACACGTCAGATGTCCTCATGAAAGGACTTAGTCGTGGAGCCATCGCAACAGGTTAGCTTGAAGGGGTTAAACCGGACAAGGGACACGGGAGTTTTATACTAGTTCGTCCCGTTCGATGAAGGTAAAAGCCTACGTCTAGTTGTGATGGGATTGATTGGGTTTCGATGACGAGGGAGCGAATACGCTTTGCCTGGGTCTCGAGTTGTTGTTTCTTGTCCTGAACCGCCGTCGGGTCGTCCCTTTATATACATAGGTTAATGCCCGACCGGTCTACAGAGTCCCGAGGACGACTCATACAAGTGTCCGGCTCAGTCTCTCCTTTCCTAACTTACAATTCAAGTTTCATAACCATGGAGGTTTACCACTATGGGCCCTAATCCGCCCTTGGGCTCTCGGCCTCTAAGATTCCTCAGGAAAGCACCATCTTCTGGGTCTTCGTGGGCTTCAATATATGTAGGACCTTGAAGTATATCTAGAAGGGGGGTGATTAGACTACTTGACCAATTAAAAACTTAACCTTTTCCCAATTTTAGAGTTTGGCAGATTTTAGCAATCTTTGGACAAGTCAAGCAATCATCACACAAATCAAGCAAGCATGCAAAGAGTATATAGGCAGCGGAAATTAAAGCATGCAACTTGCAAGAAAGTAAAGGGAAGGGTTTGGAGGATTCAAACGCAATTGTAGACACGGATGTTTTTGTCGTGGTTCCGATAGGTGGTGCTATCGTACATCCACGTTGATGGAGACTTCAACCCACAAAGGGTAACGGTTGCGCGAGTCCACGGAGGGCTCCACCCACGAAGGGTCCACGAAGAAGCAACCTTGTCTATCCCACCATGGCCGTCGCCCACGAAGGACTTGCCTCACTAGTGGTAGATCTTCACGAAGTAGCCGATCTCCTTGCCCTTACAAACTCCTTGGTTCAACTCCACAATCTTGTCGGAGGCTCCCAAGTGACACCTAGCCAATCTAGGAGACACCACTCTCCAAGAAGTAACAAATGGTGCGTTGATGTTGAACTCCTTGCTCTTGTGCTTCAAATGATAGTCTCCCCAACAATCAACTCTCTTTCATAGGATTTGGATCTGGTGGAAAGAAGATTTGAGTGGAAAGCAACTTGGGGAAGGCTAGAGATCAAGATTCATATGGTAGGAATGGAATATCTTGGCCTCAACACATGAGTAGGTAGTTCTCTCTCAGAAATGGTAAGTTGGAAGTGTAGGTTTGTTCTGATGGCTCTCTCCACGAATGAAGAGGAGGTGGAGGGGTATATATAGCCTCCACACAAAATCTAACCGTTACACACAATTTACCAAACTCGGTGGGACCGAATCAACAAACTCGGTCGGACCGATTCAGTAAACCTAATGACCGTTAGGATTTTCGGTGGGACCGACATGCAACTCGGTAGGACCGATATGGTTAGGGTTAGGGCATAACGTAATCTCGGTGAGACCGATTACACTAACTCGGTGAGACCGATTTTGGTAATTATCTAACCAGAGAGTTGGTCAGGTAAACTTGGTGGGACCGATTTGCTCTTTTCGGTGAGACCGAAATGTTACAAAAGGGAAACAGAGAGTTTACATTGCAATCTCGGTGAGACCAATCGCTCATTTCAGTTAGACCGAAACGTTACGAAGGGAAACAGAGAGATTACAATCCCATCTCGGTGAGACCGAGATCCCTATCGGTAAGACCGATTTGCCTAGGGTTTGTGGCAGTGGCTATGACATTTGAACTCGGTGGCGCCGGACAGGAAGAATCGGTATGACCAATTTTGACTTTAGGTTTAGGTCATATGAGGATGTGAGAAAGTAGTTGTGGGTATTTGGAGCATATCACTAAGCACTTGAAGCAAGAGGCTCATTAAGCAACACCTCATCCCTCCTTGATAGTATTGGCTTTTCCTATAGACTCAATGTGATCTTGGATCACTAAAATGTAAAATGAAGAGTCTTGAGCTTTTGAGCTTGAGTGAATCCTTTGTCCTTGATATTTTGAGGGATCCACTTTCATCATCCATGCCATGCCATTCATTGAGCTTTCTTGAAATAATAGTCTTGGAATAGCATTAGCTCAATGAGCTATATGTTGTTATGAATTACCAAAACCACCTAGGGATAGTTGCACTTTCAATCTCCCCTTTTTTAGTAATTGATGACAACATATAGATCAAAGCTTCGACAAATGATAATAAGATTGAAAAACATCGTCGCTTTGAGAAGTATGTGATAAGCAAGAGCTCCCCCTAAATTTGTGCATAGTTTAAGATTTGCTTTGGACTACAAATGCACAAGTAATTAGGCTCATGAGTTACTCTTCCATGTCACATACATCTTGGTGGAGCGCTCAAAATAATAAAGATTGAATATATGCACTCATCACCAAGAAAAGTGAATGATCATATAAGGATAGGTAAGATAATATCATCAAACAGGCATAAGTGTAGCTTATGATCAAACACATGATCATCAATGTCTCACAGGTAATAGCATAGTATCTCAAGCAATCAAAAGCAAACAAAGTTTAAGCACCAAAGCAAGAGAGAACAAAAGCAACACACTCTCTCTCTCGAAGCCTATGATCTATACATTTTTCTCCCCCTTTGGCAACAACTTACCAAAAAGTTCATAGAAAATGCATAGTGCTAGATCGACTCTCAGGCTTGATCTTCAGTTGGTGGTGTAGAGATGGCTCCTCGGACGAAGGCTTCAGTTGATGTAGATGGAGCTGGAGGAATTGGTGCTGGAGCTGGTTGCCCTGGAGCTGTAGGAGCTGTTGCTGGTGCAGATGATGTGGCTCTATTGTCTGTCACAGGCACTGCAGTTGACCTCTGAGCTCTAGGCACTCTGGCAAATGCATCAGTGGTTGTCTTGCCCTTCCTCTCCTGCATGTCTTCCTGAAGCTGCTCCACAACTGACTGAATCTCAGTTACTTTGACATCTAGATCATAGAGTTTTTGTTCCATGATTCTTTCCAGGCTCTCCTGGTTTTGAGTTAGGGTGGCCAACCCCTTCTCAATCCTTAGTGATGATGCTATCAAGTAACCAAGCTGCTCCTGGTTGTTCTTCAAAAAGTACTCAGATGCCTCCTCTTGAGTTGGCATCTTGGCAGCCTTCTCTTTCCTTGCTTTCTCCTTCTTCTCTTGAGCTTGCACTGATGATGGTTCATTCTCATTCATGACAACCTGATTTTCCTCAAAGTCTGGATAAAGAGCAAAATGTTCCTTATCCAACAGATATTTTCCTGTGCCCATCTTTGAGTTAATCAACTCTTGAATCTGTGGGGCATATCCACAACTTCTCTTCTGGTCTGCTGCAGTCCTCTTAATGGTCTCAACCATAAGGCTCATGACCTTGGAATTTCTGTGGCACATCAAATATATGCAGCAAGTTGATTGCATGCCTTCTGATCATGCTCTGGTCACCTGACTTGGGCAAGAGAGTGTGCCTTAGAATCCAGTTGATCGTAGGCAGCCCTGATAGAAGAAAGTGGACTGACCCAAACGAGAAAGTCTCAAGAGCTTTGTCTGGGATCTCCTTGTACATATGTGACATAGTATTGTGTCCCATTTTCTTCTTGGCATAGACATCCAAGTCATATGCACTCTTCTTGGGGGCATTGATCAGACTATCCCATTCCTCTATGGTTGACTGGTACCTCGTACCTTCTGACATCCAAACTATCCTGCCATCTAGATAGAAGTGTGCTGTGGAGTAGAATTGCATAATGAGTTCATCATTCCAGTTGGTGAGCTTCTGCCCAACAAAATCTGCAACTCCACAAGCTTCAAAATTGTCATACACTCCAGGATAGTGTTCTTCATTCTGCTTCATGTAGGTCCAGTCGACCCATCTCATATCACACACTATGGGCTTCTTAACCAACAAGATTGTCTCATAGAAGTCCTGCTGTTCCTTTGTATGGAACCTGTAATCAACAGCAGTCCTTCTCCTGGTGGCATATGGATCTGTCATTCTCCATAGCCACAACCCCGAGTCTCTCCTGATATTCATGTCCTCAGCCACAGGATGAGCATCATTGTGGTCTGGAATCTTGGGCTTTAGCTTCCTCAGGACTTGTCCTTCATCCTCTTCCTCATCAGCAACTTCAGGGACTAGGGCCTTGTTCTTCTCAGCAGCTGGAATACTCTTGGTATTCCTCTTTGGTGTAGTCTTGGACTTGGGGGCAGCTTTGGGTGCTGGTGCAGCAACCTCTTCTTCCTCTTCCATCATGGAAGGTTGCCCAACAACTCTGGCCATGGTCTTTTTTACCCTTTCCTTCCTTTTCTTTCCTTCAGCAGCAGCAGGCTCTTTGGGATCATGCTTTTCAGGTATTTGAGTTGATCCTCTGACCTTCAGCATAGGTGTCCTCTTGGCAGGGACCTTCCTATTAAGTCCAGGCTTAGTGGTCTTTGCTGAGCCATACTCCTTTTTGAGCACTACCTTCTTGGAAGTAGCCTCATCTTCTTCTTCCATATAATCCTCATCCTCAGATTCTGAGGTTCTATTCTTCCTTGTCCTATTGGCAGCTTTAGGCAGATTGCTTGGGGTGCTCCTACTCCCTTCATCTGAACTGCTAGAGGGACTAGTGCCCTCACTCATGTGAATCTGCTCTTCTGACTTGTTCTGACTATCACTTTGGTCTGACATGCTGCAAATCACTGACTGCAGACCCTGTGAATAGTTATAGATGAGATAGAATGGATGAGCATCACAAAATGCAGAGATTTTTGCAAAAGAATGATTCAAAAACTGAATTTTAGTTTTCCACAAAAAGCATTTCGGATCAACCGATTTTCAGACTCGGTGATACCGAAGCAGTTTTGGAACCTAAACTGGTAAACTCGGTGGGACCGAGTCACAGTTCAGCGGCACCGAGACTGCTAGGGTTTCACAAAGTTCTAAAATCGGTCACACCGATTTCTAATTCTCGGTCAGACTGAGAGTTACTAGTGCAATGGCGTTAGACAAATTGATGGGACCGAGTTTTTCAGCTCGGTGGGTCCGAGATGGTTTCGGCGGAAACCTAACCCTAAATTCTCAAATCACATCTATTCTAAGGATCATATTGACTGGATAGGAGTGTTTCAATCGTGGCAAGATACATAATGAACACAATGTGCTAGGAATCAGACGAGGATAGCACTATGATCGAGTCCACACCCTAGCTCGGCGATGAACTCGCTACAGCGGCAACGGCGGGGGTGAAATCCGTTGACGGCGGCAGAGACCAGCGACAGGAGGCGGCTGGCGACGAGGAGACGATCCGGAGACCCTCGAGGCAGAGCGAGCAATGCGCGGGCGAAGGGGTTTGGAGAAATTTCCAAATTTTTGCCCGTGACTATATATAGCCCGACCCTGTCGGTGTGACCGAGTGGAACAACTCTGTGGCACCGAGATGCATAACTCTATACAGTTACAGCAACTCGGTGGGACGGAAAAGTTCAAATTGGTTGCACCGAGATTGAAAATCTAGATCGACTTAGTGATCTCGGTGGGACCGAAATGGAGGAATCAGTCAGACCAAGAATCACAAAGAAGTTTTGGAAGTTTAAGTCTATGACGAATCGGGGACTCCGAGTGCTCCTCACACAGAGTGGTTCGAATCTGACTTGATCAAATTTTGTCATGTAGCATGAATAGAGTTTGAGAGGAGAAAAGCATAGATAGATAGAGAAGGTTCTTAGGCATTCTTGTCCATCCACTTGGCAAAAGAAAAAGAACCCAAACAATCAAAGCAACAAGTGGATGTCCTCGAATGAGTAAAGTATGCAACCAACATGCTCACACAATAGAATGGCAAATTGAATATGTGGCAAAGCATGCACAACCAATTCTAGCATCTATCAAACAATTGGCGATGACTAGGTCATCTATATATATGAGTATATAGACTTAGGAGTCAAATGAGAACATTTGATCATAGGTCATACTCATCGTTTAAGCTCAAGTGGGGTTACCACTTTTACATAATGCATTGATGTGTTCACACCATTAGAGTTGCTTTGACTCAATTCTTAGAGTTAAGCTCCCCCTAGATGTGAGATCCCCTTTTAGAGGGATGAACTAACCTTGGGTTTTGTCGATGATGACTTCATGTAGGTGTTGAAGATGTGGATGCTCAATGTGGATGTAGATCATTTGGAGCAATCCTTTGGAATGAGTTGCACTTTCAACATACCTACATGGGTTAGTCCCACAAGGAACAAACAAGAATATCCATAGACATAGAGTGATGCAAAAACAAGATGATGTCCATGAAATCATTAGGTTACCTTGTCCCTTGCCTTACCAACATGAGGGTTTGTGACTCCTTGAACTAGTGCAAGATGTGGAAGTTGATTGCACTTGTCCTTGCCATAATGATATGAGTGAAGAATGTTGGCGGAGTCACCCTTAAGAACTCTCTAGTTCTTCTTCTTCAGGATCCACATCATCTTGATGGGAATCCTTGGAGTTGTAGTTGTACGTGATGAAGTAGAACTTGACGTAGTCGTGGGAACCCACTTGACCAAGGCCTTAGGTGCTTCCTCAAATGCATCAATCTCCTCTTGAAGCTTGTCCTTGCCTTTGTTCTTGTGGTCTTGTGGTGGAAGATCATCTTATGCTTGTGTTCCCTTGAAGGAAGTAGGATCATACTTCTCTTGTTAAGGAACAAACTTTGTCTTGGGGTATTGATCTTCTTCCCACTCAACTCCATTGGCATTGAACTTTCGTTCAAAACCAACACCTTGATTCTTCTGGTGCCTTCCTTGCTTGCGTAGAATTTCCTCGAATTGCTTACTCCCGGCAAGGCTCTTGTATACACCTTTCTCTATAATTCCCTTCAATAAGCTATTTTCTTGCTCAAGTGTAACTTGGCTAAGAGAAACATTAGTGGAATCAAAAGAACTACTAGAAGCAACAATATTTGATTTAGCATAATTATTGTTACTACTAGAGGAAGGATCTTTCTTGTACTTGTTACTACACTTGACTTGAGGCATGTAAGTGGATAAGAGTAAACGCTTGGCAATGTAAGAAGAACTTTTCTTACGGAGATCATCATTGATTGCTTTTAAGAACTCATGCTCTTGCTTAAGATTGAGCTTTTCAAAGCGTAACTTCTCATGAGCCCTTAAAAGTTCTCGATGATCTTCGAAGATAATTTTATGAGCTAACTTAAGAGTGTTTAGTTCTTTAGTTAGAAGCTCAATCTTCTCCGTATCATTGTCATTCGTTTTATCTTGATTAGCATGATTAATTGACGTTTCATCATAGTATTCATCACTAGAGTTGTCAGCAAGTAAATCATCATCACCTAGCAAGTCATCTTCATCACTATTGAAATCAACATACTCGGGATGTGTTACCTTTGGACCTCTGGCCATGAAGCATCTTCCAATTCCTTCTTTTGGTGATTCAAATATGCCGTAGGAGTTGGTTGACACAAGTGCTAGACCGGCAACACCTTCATCTTGAGTATATTCAGAGTCGGAGTGATAGATTCTCTCGGAGTGATTGTCGGAGTCGGAGCCGGATACCCATTCACCAACATGAGCTTGATGTCTTTGTTTTGTGTAGCTCCTTGTTGACTTGTCCTTCCTTTCCGAATCCTTGCTTCTCTGTGAGGGTCTTCATTCATAACGATCATCTCTACTCCTCCTCTCTCTTGGTGGTGATTCTTCTCTTTTGCTTCTTCTTTTTGGAGAATCTTCTCTTCTTTTGTAGGGTGCCGTACACTCATTGGAATAGTGTCCGGGTCTCCCACAATTGTAGCAGTTGCGCTCTCGACTAGAAGATCTTTTGTCATTGTAGGACCTTGACTTGGAGCTTCTTTCTTTTCTTCTACTCTTGTAGAATTTGTTGAAGTTCTTCACCATTAAGCTCAATTCTTCATTGAAGCTTTGTTTCTCACTTGATGATGTGGGGGCTTCACATGAGGCTTTGTAAGCACCACTTGACTTGTTGTGAAGTTCCTCCTTATCCTTGAGTGACATCTCATGAGCAACAATTCTTCCAATGACTTCCGTTGGCTTGAGATATTTGTAGTTTGGCATCATTTGGATCAATGTGCACACGGTATCATATTTTCCATCCAATGCTCTTAGGATCTTCTTGATGATGAATCTGTCGCTCATCTCTTCACTCCCTAAGCCGGCAATCTCATTTGTGATAAGTGCAAGCCTAGAGTACATTTCAGTGACACCTTCACCATCCTTCATCTTGAACTTGTCGAGCTGACTTTGGAGCACATCCAGCTTGGATTCCTTGACGGAGTCAGTACCTTCATGCATATCAATCAAAGTATCCCAAATTTCCTTTGCATTCTCAAGACGGCTGATTTTGTTGAATTCTTCGGGGCACAATCCATTGAAGATGATATCACAAGCTTGAGCGTTGTATTGCAGCATCTTCAATTCATCCGCATTAGCTTCACGGTTCGGCTCTCTCCCATCAAAGAATTCACCTTGCAAGCCAATACAAATAATAGCCCAAACGGCGGGGTTATGTCCGAGAATATGCATTTTCATCTTATGTTTCCAACTAGCAAAATTAGTACCATCAAAGTAAGGACCTCTACGGTGATAATTTCCCTCGCTAGACGCCATACTCTCCTAGGTTGTGAAACCAAGGCTATGACCACCAAAAGCTATGGAAATCAAAGCAAATGGGGACCAAGGCTCTGATACCACTTGTAGGACCTTGAAGTATGTCTAGAGGGGGGGTGATTAGACTACTTGACCAATTAAAAACTTAACCTTTTCCCAATTTTAGAGTTTGGCAGATTTTAGCAATCTTTGGACAAGTCAAGCAATCATCACACAAATCAAGCAAGCATGCAAAGAGTATATAGGCAGCGGAAATTAAAGCATGCAACTTGCAAGAAAGTAAAGGGAAGGGTTTGGAGGATTCAAACACAATTGGAGACACAGATGTTTTTGTCGTGGTTCCGATAGGTGGTGCTATCGTACATCCATGTTGATGGAGACTTCAACCCACGAAGGGTAACGGTTGCGTGAGTCCACGGAGGGCTCCACCCATGAAGGGTCCACGACAAAGAAACCTTGTCTATCCCACCATGGCCATCGCCCACGAAGGACTTGCCTCACTAGCGGTAGATCTTCACGAAGTAGGCGATCTCCTTGCCCTTACAAACTCCTTGGTTCAACTCCACAATCTTGTCGGAGGCTCCCAAGTGGCACCTAGCCAATCTAGGAGACACCACTCTCCAAGAATTAACAAATGGTGCGTTGATGATGAACTCCTTGCTCTTGTGCTTCAAATGATAGTCTCCCCAACACTCAACTCTCTCTCATAGGATTTGGATCTAGTGGAAAGAAGATTTGAGTGGAAAGCAACTTGGGGAAGGCTAGAGATCAAGATTCATATGGTAGGAATGGAATATCATGGCCTCAACACATGAGTAGGTAATTCTCTCTCAGAAATGGTAAGTTGGAACTGTAGGTTTGTTCTGATGCCTCTCTCCATGAATGAAGAGGAGGTGGAGGGGTATATATAGCCTCCACACAAAATCTAACCGTTACACACAATTTACCAAACTCGCTGGGACCGAATCAACAAACTCGGTCAGACCGATTCAGTAAACCTAGTGACCGTTAGGATTTTCGGTGGGACCGACATGCAACTCGGTAGGACCGATATGGTTATAGTTAGGGCATAACGTAATCTCGGTCAGACCGATTACACAAACTCGGTGAGACCGATTTTGGTAATTAGCTAACCAGAGAGTTGGTCAGGTAAACTCGGTGGGACCGATTTGCTCTTTTCGGTGAGACCGAAATGTTACAAAAGGGAAACAGAGAGTTTACATTGCAATCTCGGTGGGACCGATCACTCACTTTGGTTAGACCGAAAAGTTACGAAGGGAAACAGAGAGATTACAATCCCATCTCAGTGAGACCGAGATCCCTATCGGTAAGACCGATTTGCCTAGGGTTTGTGGCAGTGGCTATGACATTTGAACTTGGTGGCGCCGGATAGAAAGAATCGGTACGACCGATTTTGACTTTAGGTTTAGGTGAGATGAGGATGTGAGAAAGTCGTTGAGGGTATTTGGAGCATATAACTAAGCACTTGAAGCAAGAGGCTCATTAAGAAACACATCATCCCTCCTTGATAGTATTGGCTTTTCCTATAGACTCAATGTGATCTTGGATCACTAAAATGTAAAATGAAGAGTCTTGAGCTTTTGAGCTTGAGCCAATCCTTTGTCCTTGATATTTTGAGGGATCCACTTTCATCATCCATGCCATGCCATTCATTGAGATTTCCTGAAATAATAGTCTTGGAATAGCATTAGCTCAATGAGCTACATGTTGTTATGAATTACCAAAACCACCTAGGGATAGTTGCACTTTCAATATAGTTGAAGGTGAACCGGCCCCTCCTGGGCAGTTTACACTCAGTAGTTATATCCCCAACAGTCGGAGAGAAGCCGAAGGCACAAGACAAACAAGGCAATATCAAGGACCAAGGCCACAAAGTGCAGATGGGCGAAGTAGGTTCCCCGGCAAGACCCTTGCCGGGGGCAGCCTCCGCAGCCCCGGCAAGTCCCTTGCCGGGGCAGCTCACCCACACCAGTGGAGCAAGGCACCTTTGAGCCCACCAACGCTAGACAAATGCGTTGGACCAGGGCTCGGGAGGCACCTCCATGGTGGCATATAGATCTTTGTGAAGACAAAGAATGCTCAAGATCAGATGAGGATTGGAAGGCAACACTCCCTGTCAAGATCCTTACCAAAGAAACCCACAAGACCCCTGGCAAGATCCTTGCCAGGGACACCAGCGCGCCACGGAAAGACCCTTGCCGGGCCACCCGGCAAAGCCCTCGCCAAGCGCGCCGGCAGGGCCACTGCCAGGCCCACACCAACCAACTCCTCGCCGCTGTTCGCATGCAGCTGCCAGCCCAACCAGCTAGGCAGGCACCTGCGTGGCAACATGCAGCTTCGAAGCCAACTTAGCACGCACATGTGTGGTGGCATGCAGATCTTCGTGGAGGCTCCACCATCGCGCCACCTCAGCTGCCTGCCTGTCTGCATGGCACCACATGCATCGCTGGCCAGGGCACGTGTCGAAGCGAGGAGGAGCGACGACAGACGGGACGGGCCTCGCTCCCGTCCCCGATAAAGCGAGGGACACCTAAGCCTCGCATTAAATGCACTTTGCCCTGTAATACCAGCGATAATCTCACAATGTTGTAGCACTTTCCACCTCCTGTGTGCCACTGTGGCAGCCCCTTTTGCCTATAAAAGGAGGCTCATGGCGCACTGGAGAGGGATTCGGCTCTTTCGAACCTGGTAGCACCCAGAGCTAGTTCAAGAGCTCAAGAACACTAAATACATCCACCAAAGCAGGATCATAGGGTTTTACGCATCTTTGCGGCCCGAACCTGGGTAAATCCCCCTTTGTGTTGTCTGCTAGTCCTATTCTTCTCACGATCCCATGCCCCGCAACCATAGTAGGGACTCCAGTGATCCCATAGGTGTCGTTTCCCACCGACATCTTCCCAAATGTTGGCGGGAAGGGATCCCACAACGGCCGGATTTGAAAGGGGACAAGTGGTACAACTTATCCTGACAAAAGTAGTCTTCGCCTACGAAAAGCCTTTGGTCGTGACGCTGTGGTGGGCTTGTGGATGACCTCCGTCCTGCCATCCTGGCGGTCTTGGTCTCGTTGCACCAAAATGGAAACCTCTGGCTGATTCCTCGGGACTCCGCGCCTGTGGCTTGTCTCCCTTGCACCAAAGAGGAAACCTGTGCTCTACGCCCGCCTGGCCTTGGTCGTCATGGCTCACGTCAGCAGAGCCTCATGAGGTAAGATTGCATAGAATTCTCCGCCCCTCAGGAGCCAGCCTGAGGAGGCCGATGCCCTCGGGGGTCTTGGCGTTGCCCACCTCGCGAGGCTTTGCCCCTCGTGAGGGTCTTGCGGTGTTGATGTTGAAGCTGGGCCGTACCAGGCCGTCGATGGAGCCACGTGGCGGTCCGCAGGCAGGCAGGACTGGACACCCCCATATCCAGGACACCGACAGTAGCCCCCAGGCCCAAGGCGCCCTCGGACTTGGCTTTCGGGCAAAGCCAAAGGGTAAGTGCGGAGCGCCGCGGTCCCTAACCGCCTACGGCCTTGATGACACGTGGAGGTTGATGGGACATGGGCACCTCCACTTCCCCACGTCGCCTTGATCTGGCAGGCCCTAGTCGCCCATTGCCAGTGCAGCTCACTCTTTGCAGATTGCCGTGCTCGGACATGTTTCTCCCTCTTCTAACCTTACCGCCGTGTCCATAGATCCGGTGTTGGCGCCTCACCCTTCTTTTGGTACTCACCACGGCCCCCAAGACGAGGAAGAAGAAGGGGAAGCCGCTCGCCCCGGCCGTCCTCCCCCGGCCCCGGAGCCAGCCCTTGAGCAGTCAATGGTGATCAATGAGGAGGGGATGGACAAGGTTTGCCATGCGCTCGCCACCGATTCCAATGAGGGGACGGCAGCGGCTGTCCGCCCTGCATCTTGGCGAACGAGAGAGATGAGCACCACCGAGATCCCCATCTATCTCCATGCTCTCCTCGCAGGGTTGATTCCTCCCTTCTCCCCTTTATTCAATGATGTGATATCGCACTACCAGATCCATCTGCTGCATCTAGATCCCCGCTCTACCATCCTTCTCGCCGTCTTTTCCTTCCTCTGCAAGGCCATGGTCGGCATCACTCCTTCCGTGGCCTTATTTCGCCATTTCTTCTTGCTTCGGTTGGTCGACGCCCACCAATGCTCTAGGTGCGCAAATTTTTAAGCCGTGGCTGCAACCGCTGGTTCGGGGATTGACTTCGAGCTCTCGCCCGCTGCGAAGGGATTCTGGAAGCAGTGGCTTCTTATGGACGCATGCGCATTCAGACCCTTGCTCTTGACTCCAGGGGCGCCGGCCTTGCCCAGCTCCGGTTGGGTCCATGAGAAGCTCTCTGACCGGCGTCTTGCTTTCGTCTCGAAGAGATTGGCGAGGCTCTAGGAACTGGAAGTGATGGCGCCCATGGTGGTGAAGGAATTCGTCAAGCAGCACATTGCTCCCCTTCAGCTCCACTCTCACCCAATGTGGGACTTCACTGGTGTCAGAGATCCGATGAGGCTGTAGAGGCCATCGCTAGCTGCCAACACCTTGAGCATGGTGCTCAATCTCCTGATCGGCCAGCCCGAGCCTGCTGACCTTCTGGGGGGTGGCTGCCTTCTCTATCTGTGCTCGAACAAGACAGCCTTTGCTGGGCAGATGCCTCTGTTTGACGAGTGGGGGTTGCTTCCCGAGGGCCTTGAGGGGCCCCGCGAGAACACCGTCTTCGTGGCTCCTCTCCTAATCGACCCTACTATGCGCACCCCGAGTGTGGAGGTAGGGGGCGCACACCTCCAGCAGCTGTCGAGAGCTCCTTCGGAGGCCCGGCGCCAATGGTGGCCCAGGAGGTCGAGGCCCCCAGGGACCTGGAAGGAGTTGCCGCAGAACTGGCGCGACCCCAAGCTCCGGAGGTAGAGGCTCCTGACACACAAGGTGGTTGAGGGTGTCCTGGACTAAGGGGTCCTCGGACATCCGGACTGTATACTTGGTCCGGAATGTTGAACTATGAAGATACAAGATAGAAGACGTCGTCCCGTGTCCGTATGGGACTCTCCTTTGCGTGGAAGGCAAGCTTGGCGATTCAGATATGTAGATTCCTTTCTCTGTAACCGACTTTGTACAACCCTAGCCCCCTGCCCCCCGGTGTTTATATAAACCGGAGGGTTTAGGCTTCTAGGGTTTAGCCACAACAATCATAACCTCATAGGCTAGACTTCTAGGGTTTATCGATTATGATCTCTTGGTAGATCAACTCTTGTAATACTCATATTCATCAAGATCAATCAAGCAGAAAGTAGGGTATTACCTCCGTAGAGAGGGCCCGAACCTGGGTAAACATTGTGTCCCCCGCCTCCTGTTACCATTAGCCTTAGATGCACAGTTCGGGACCCCCTACCCACGATCCGCCGGTTTTGACACCGACATTGGTGCTTTCATTGAGAGTATCGCTGCATCGTCATCAGAAGGCATGATAGCACCATCAATCATCTAAAACAATGCAGTCCAGGGGGAGATCTTCCTCCCTGGACAGCTCTTCGTATTCGGCGGCTTCGCACTGCGGGCCAGCTCACTTGGCCATCTAGAGCAGATAGATAGCTACGCCCCTAGCCGTCAGGTCAGATTTGGAAGCATGAATTTCGTGGCCGATATCCGCGGAGACTTGATATTCGACGGGCTCGAGCCCATGACGGCTGTCCCTGGCCACCATGATGAACATGACCTAGATCTGTCATCTGGCCGCGTGCAGGAGATAGAGCCTGTGACCGCCCTGGCCCTAGAGCCAAAGCAGACTGTGTCGTCCGAAGACGGGAAGCTCAACCCCGCCACGAAGGCCGCAGACTCAGCGAAGCTCGAGCTACATAGAGACCCAACATCGGGCTGGGCTTGTGTCACCGGAACCTCGGACTTGTCTCCGACCATAGTTTTGGATTGCGTGCATCCGCGTCCATCAAACCTGATTGGGCGCTGATCTTGGGTTCAGCTCCACGGACATCTTCTAGCACCCGCCCCTAGGCGATGTGCTAAACTCATTGAAATCCCTCTCCCTACCAGGGAACTCTCGGTCGAACTATGTCCGGCTCGAATGCGAAGCGCACGATGAAGAACTTCGTTTCCCACCCAACACCCACTTCATTGCCACTGTCGAGGAATTAACCGACATGCTTGATTACGGCTCCGAGGACATCGACAGTATGGATGACGATGCCAGGGAGGAGCAGGCACATAAACCACCACCTTTAGGGCAGTGGACAGCTACATCATCATACGATATATACATGGTGGACACACCTAAGGAGAATGAGGCCGACGGCGATAACAGCATGTCTGTCGATGAACCTCCTAAGCATCGGCGTCCCAAGCACCAACCTCAATCCTGCAAAAGGAAAAATAGCAACATGGTCACGGGCGATGATGATAATCTGAACCAAGCCGAGGACCCCGCAGACCCATCGTTGGAGCAGGGCGTGCGAGAGGACCGCGAACACAGTCTGGAGATGTTGTCCGACCACAGTGATGCCAAAGATAGCAATTACCAACCTGTCTCTGAAGAGGAGATCAGCCTGGGCGATGACGAATTCGTCATCCTAGAAGAACCATTAAAACAAGAACACCTCCACCAAAGACTTATCGCCACAGCAAGGACCCTGAATGAGCAGAAGCAGCGGCTTAAAGCCGCATAGGATACGCTCAAGGACAGATGGAACGAAGAGCTAGACACTGAGGAAAAATACGGCAGTAATCGCCAAACAAAGAGCTATCCTAATCATAAGTTGCTACCCGAATTCGACGAGGAGGCTATTGCGCCTATACCGCCGAAAAAAAATATGGTCGACAGGCTAGACCGACCACCTCGTGGTCGAGGCAGAGCGGCTAGCAATGCCATACACAAGCCCGCACCCCCTCCCCTTAAAGGAAGGAAGGTTGCGGCCCAGGACCAAAAACACGATCTATGTGAGGACCTGGACAAAAAGGCTAGAAAAACCAGGTCCATCTATGGATCCAGGGAACGTGCTCCTACACAGGATCATGATTATCAAACCAAATATACCGGTCATTTACCGAACACTACAACCGTCGAACCCAATCCATGACACAGCAAGATATATGGGTGTCGCACACCTCCTGTGCTTCACCGATGAGGTGCTGGAACACAATTTTCCACAAGGGTTCAAACCCGTAAACCTCTAGGCATATGATGGAACAATGAACCCTGCGGTTTGGATTGAAGACTTTATTCTTCACGTCCACATGGTTCATGGAGATGATCTCCATGCCAACAAATATTTACCCCTCAAGCTAAAAGGACCACCTCGGCACTGGCTAAAAAGCCTCCCTAAAAATTCCGTCGGAAGCTGGGAAGAATATGAGGATGCTTTTCGGGGCAATTTCCAAGGGACCTATGTCTAGCCCCCAGATGCAGACGATCTAGGTCACATAATCCAACAACCCGGAGAATCAGCCCGTAAGCTTTCGAACCGGTTTCTCACTAAGAAGAACCAAATCATCGACTATCTGGACACCGAAGCCCTAGCGGCCTTCAAACATAGTGTCCGGGACGAATGGCTAGCCAGGCACCTTGGCCAGGAAAAGCCAAGAACAATGGAAGCCTTAACTACATTAATGACCCGCTTTGCATGGGCGAGGGCATCTGGTTAGCCCATAGCAGCACCAACGATCCCGGCACATCTGAAGTCAGGGATGGCAATGGAAAACCACGACGCAACAAAAACAAACGCCAGACAATGAAGAAAGCCCAGACAATACAGTGGTAAATGCCCGATTCTGGGGCTCCAGGCCCGGTCAACGGAAGAATCCATTTAAAGGCAACAAAGACAGCCCATCCAACCTGGATAAAATTCTAGACAGGCCCTGCCGGATCCACGGCACTCCTGATAAACGAGCCAATCATACCAACAAAGAATGTTGGGTCTTCAAGCAGGCCGACAAACTCAACGCCTAACACAAAGGGAAGGAACCTCAGAGCAAAGACGAGGACGAACCTCGCTATCCGAACACGGGAGGACAGAAGAAATTTCCACCGAAGATCAAAATAGTGAACATGATCTATGTCACTCATATCGCAAAGAGGGAGCGCAAACGCGCACTTCGAGATGTGTATGCCGTTGAGCCCCTCGCCCCCAAATTCAACCCATGGTCGGCCTGCCCGATCACCTTTGATCGCAGGGATCATCCGACTAGTATCCGTCACGAGGGTTCGGCTGCCCTAGTGCTCGACCCAATAATCGGCGGATACCACATCACTCAAGTCCTCATGGACGGCGGCAGTAGTCTCAATCTGATATATTAGGACACTGTCCGCAAGATGGGGATAGACCCGTCAAGAATCAAGCCAAGCAGCACTACCTTAAAGGAGTTATACCGGGCGTGGAAGCCCGCTACACGGGCTCTCTAACATTGGATGTTGTATTCGGCTCTCCCGACAACTTTCAAAGCGAAGAACTAATCTTCGACATTGCTCCGTTCCGAAGCGGCTATCACTCACTACTCGTAAGAACAGCCTTCGCCCATTTTAATGCAGTCACGCATAATGCTTATCTAAAACTCAAAATGCGTGGACCACGTGGTATCATCACGGTCAGTGGAAATACGGAGCACTCTCTTCGTACAGAAGAATACACGGCGGCCCTAGTAGTCAAAGCACAAAACAACCTATTCAAGCCAAGCAGCTCATCGGTCTTTAAGACGGCGGACCCAGCTAAACGTATCCGGCGCACACCTCAGTGCGGCAGCTCATATAAACCTGAACTCGATTAGCAGCTATACCCCCATCGATCTCCCCATAAGGAGACGACACACGTGCCACGTATACATAAATATACACTCAAAACTCCTTGGGTGGTGACGGGGGCACACTGCACAAAAAAAGTCCATAGTTTGGCTCGACCCTATTCGGACTCCAGAAGCTATATTCACGGTTCATTAAAACGAACCAGCTTTACTTACGGCCACACCAGATTCTTTTACCTAGTCTTTTTCCTTTCTACAGATGGTCATCATACTATACACTTCAAGGACACTTCACAACGGAGATAAAGGTGCATACGTGTAGCAGGGCCCCGTATTAAGGTTTCTTTTTTAGATTAAGACCCTATGTAAACCTTCTTTATCTCTTTTTGTTTTATACTTTCCTGGCATGTAAAATGTCCAAGAAAGATATCAGCATTATCTGTAAATATATGGCTCGCCATACTAAAGTGGATGTTATAGAAGCAGCTTGGTTCGTATTGTGTTTTGAGATTCATGCTCTCACCACCTGCGCTCTTTCCCCATGTCAGATTGCCATACGTGCCTTGATACCAGGGTCTATCACCAGGGGTTGTATTCAGCCCGGTGTATATTGAAAAGTCTGGACACCTATAGGGAGTGTTCGGCATTGCGAGTTTGGCCTTATATGCATCAGCTCCGAATCATGTATTTGGTCAATAGTTGGGTTTCCCAGCTCAAGTGCTTACTACCTTACGTTCCGCTATATCGGCTAGGGTAGTAAAGGGAGAACTACTGCGATTGTGACCTAGCTCGTCCGAATGAGCACCTCAGTAGAGAAAGCCGAAAACTGACTGTCATGATGCGGCGAGAGCTGGTCAACCACTAGATGACTCATCGGAATCTTCGCGATTCCCTCTGTGTTAAACGAAGGATCGTCCTTCTGGTCACGTATGTACACGCACCATATTCGGATAACCGCGGACATACCAGGGGCTATATAGTAGCTCCACCGTCAAACTCATATGGCTAAGTGAAAGTGTTAAAGCTCTATAGTCCGATTGCCTAGTTCGCCGCACTAAGACCTCCTTAACGGACCAAGACGTTGGGTCAAGTGTGATCAAGTGCTTTTCCGAAAACCCCCGCATTATACGCGAGGGGGCTGAAGCCGATGACCGCAAACTTTCAGATTGTATATATAAAAAAGACGGCCGCACCGGAAGCACCAAAACTTTTCGGGCAAAAAGTATAAAAACATAGCCTTAAATATATCATAATATTGTTATTACAATTATGATACACTTTATTCAAACATAATATTTTTCGAGCACTGACCCTCTATTAAGCGGGCACCCTCTAGGACATCTTCAAAGTAATGTTCTGGCATGTTAAGGTCCTTGCCTTTGGGTGGACTCTGCGCTGCAATATCGGAGGCCTTCATCTTCGCCTAGTACATCTTGACACGGGCAAGGGCCATCCGTGCACCTTCTATGCATGTTGACCGCTTCAGAGTGTCGATACGCGGCACCGCATTAACAAGTTGCCGCACCAAACCGAAATAACTATTTAGAATGGGTTCAGTTGGCCACAGTCGGACTATGACATCCTTGATGGCAGTGCCGGACATCTTGTGGAGCTTGGCCCACTGGGCCATCTGTTCGTTCAACAGTGGACGGTTCGTCGTGTCAAATTGCGACCAAAATAGCTTTTCCATCCCATGCCGTTCTTGCGCGTGGAAAAACTGATTCGCATCGGCAGCACTCTTCGGTAGGTCCATAAAGGCGTTTGGAGAACTCCACAGTTGATTAAGAGGCGCATACTTTGTATCGCCAAACTTAGTTTGCAATAAAAAGGGCTTACAAGCCGCGATCTCCCCAGCTTGTCGGATGTCCTCCCGAGCTGCTCTAGACTCAGACCGGGCTTCCTTCGCCTCTTGTAAGGCCTTGTCAAGATCAGCCTCTTTGGCTTTGTTATATTTCTCAAGAACTTGGCATCGGCTAGTGGCATCCTTCAGCTCAAGTGCCATAGTAGATATCCTCCCCTCGCACTGACGCCGAGCACTATAATCAACTTTGAATTCAGCGGCTACCTTTTCGGCAGCCGCATTACTCATCCTAGTTTGCTCCTTGGCCCGGGCAAGTTCCGCCCAAAGGGTTTCAACTGCGGTGGCACAATCTGCAGTTATGCATATACAAATTCTCAGTATCACGCTCATTTTATAGTACTAGCATGTACTGAATGCCCCCAAGACATACTCTGCGCCTCGTCAAGCCGCCTATTAATAAGCGTGATGTCATCATCCGCCACGTCAACTTTCTGCTTCAGATGTGCTACCTCGGTAGCTTGGGCAGTCGCCACGGATGTAACAACATGTGTTTCAATTAGTCAGATCATTTCCTGGGCATATATTTTTGATCCTCTGATCGCATCCCTTTGGATGTCGACCAGAGTCTCAGGGGCTACTATCTATATACAGGTGCAATTTGCACTTACAATGTAATTGAAATTACACTACGTACCCCGAAGCCTCTTAGTAGGCTAGAAAAGGCTTTATTCGATCCGCTTTTCACGGACCAAACTCTTTCAACCACCGTACCCATCAAGGTACGATGTCCTCTGAGACGTAGGCATGTTGCAATATGTCCATCAATGTATCCGGCGTCTCCAGATCCAGAACAGGTTGCGTTGTCCCTTGGACATTGGATAGTCCGGGACTTTTGTTGTTCCCCGTAGGGGCCACACACCTTGGACCCTGGGCAGCCGAAGTATTACCTTCGGCCCCGGTTTTCACTGCCCCTTGCGCCACTCACAGATCGGGAAAGATCCTCCAAGACGACACCTCGGTGTCGTCTGCCTTATCATGCAGGGAGATCTGTGGAGGCGTCTCGCTCTCCATCATCTCCGGAAGAAGATCCCCCAAAGAGGAGGACTGTTGAGGAGGGCTGCGTGCCGGACTACAAACATGTGTTTAAAATATCACCCTTATAGCCAGGAAAGAATTGGAAGTGTTTAAAAAACACCCTGATTCACTTACGATTCGGATAAGGGCCTATCTTTGCGGGGTGACTACATGTCAACATCACCCCCTGACTGGGATACCTTCCCCCGCTTAGAAGCTTCTGTCTTAGAGTCTTCGGAGGCGGCCCTTTTCTTCTACGAGGAGAAGGGATGTCAGTTCGCCCTTCCCTTCCACCTTTGGAAGTGGAACTTCCAATCCCCCGGGAGAAATTGTCTGGTGTGCCTCCAGAATGGAGGCCGCCTTGGGCCTCTTCGTCCTCCTCCTTATCTTCCCCCGCTGGCACTTGATATGATGTCGGAGCCAGCATCCTTGTTAATACCGGATCGACAGAGTCTTCGGGAAGTGGAGCCGAACACCTGATTCTCTCTGCCTTCTTTAGCCAGACCTAGCCAAGTAGAGTTTTATCAGTACATTGTCATGAATAATTTGACTAAACCGTGTTCAAGGGTCGGTACTTACCGGAGTATCCGGATGGTTGCAGTCAAGGTCGAGGTCTTCTGTAGTATCCGACCACTGTCTTCGTGTGCCGAAGAATAAATTCCACATCCCTCTGAGAATTATGCCAGAGAAGTGTTGAAGGGTCCGTGGACCTTCCGGATTGAACTCCCACATACAGAGAGGACGCCGTTGGCACGGAAGGATCCGGCGGATTAGCATTACTTGGATTACATTGTTGAGACCGGTGTCCTTTTTAATGAGGCTCCGAATGTGAATTTGCAACATTAGCACTTCATCAGTAGATCCCCAGTCCAGCCCCTTGTTAATCCATGATGCAAGCTGTAAAGGAGGGCCAGATCGAAACGCGGGTGTATCTGCCCACTTTTTACCATGGGATTCGGTAATGTAAAACCGCTCCCATTGCCATAAGTCAGAAGATTGTGCGAAAGAGCCCTTTGGCGAAGGAGAAGTGGTAAGTTTGCTTATTGAAGAGCCTCTAAACTCCTCTTGTTTCCCTTCGATTATCTTCGGATTCATGATGAAGGTTTTAAGCCATAAGCCGAAGTGTGGAGAAATCCAGAGGAAGGCCTCGCACGTGATGATGAACGTCGAGATATGAAGGAAGGAGTCTGGAGACCACGGAACACAGCTTGGCGTTGGAGAAGCTAGAGGTGAGGGAGCGACAGGCCACCGCGGCTGAGGATGCCTTCGCCGCCCGAGAAGCTCAGGTCCACCTGGAGGTGGAGGAGAGGGTGGCGAAGGCACATGCTGAGTTGGCTGGGAGAAACCACCTGGACCTGGAGCTGCTGAAGGCTGAGCTTGAGGGCAGGACCTCCGCCCTAAAGGCTGAGCTGCAGTCTGTGGAGCAACGTGAGAGCGCTGCTCAAGAATCCCTAACTTCTTCTGAATCTGCCTTGGCCTCCGCCCGAGCCGAGCTGTCTTCTCTTCAGTAGCAGATCAAGGACACCGTGGCACTGGCGGAGAGGACCACGGGTGAAGCGAATCGCCACCAGACGCTGGAGCGCAAGCTCGCCTCAATGCTTCAGGGCCTCAGACTCAGAGCTAACTCCACCCTGGGCACCATTTGCGAAGAGAGCACTCCTGACCCGGACGAGGACGACTATGCCAGCCACCTGAACTTCTTCACCGACATTGTGACCCGCCTGGAGGCTCGGGCTGCTAGGTCTCGCAAGCTTGTAGCGGAGAGGAGCCGTGGGCTTCTAGGGCACGCGTTCTCTCGTGTCTCCAGCCACCTCCTCAACCGCGATCCCCACTTTGACTTCGATGCCGCGTTAGCCCCCTTGCCCTCGGTTGTCCAGGACAACCTAGCCAGGTGGGTGGATGACCATGCAGATGCCTTGGTAGAAGAATTCGCCCCAGAGGACGACATGGTCATGATCGCGGTCGAAGAAGCTGGCGTGGATGGTGATGCCGAAGGGGACGGCGGCCTTGATGCAAGCGGAGAGGACGGGCACGAAGGTGATGAAGAAGGGGCGTCCAGCTAGGCTCGTGTTTCTTTTCCTTTGACCTGTATGACGACAACTTGAACGCATCCTTGTGAGGGCATTTTGGAAGGGGGTGCCCCTTATGATGTGTGAGACTGCTAAATGCTCTTGAAGTGGCTCCCAGAGCGGGGCCCCGCAGGTCCGCGGGCCACTGAGTGAGGTAGTTGTTCATGACTTATCTTGGGTTTCGTGGGTCTTGAGTGAGGCCTGGTGTCGCGGCTGTGCTCCTTCTCCTGTGGCGAGCTTGCTGCGGGCTCGCGAGGTTCTGTCCCTCTCGAGGGGCCTACCGGCCTGCCATAGAGTGCCTCGTGAGAAGCCAACTGCCAGAATGTGACGAGGTGGGCGCGCGAGGCGGCTGCACCCTCGAGCCCCCTGGGGGAGCGATCGACACTAGCGCGTATGCCGTACCCAGCCCCCCGCCCGCAAGGCGCTTGAGGGCAGGGTAGCAGCCACGAGCTCCAGAAATAACGCAAGAACTGAAGGCAAGAGAGCGACATGAAACAAGAAAACTCCCCCCATTTTTATAAACGCACGAAAAATGAACTGCTTCAGAAAGACGACAAGCAAGTACAAAAAGGAGGCAAAAAGCAGACGGCCGCGTCCAGCGCCTAGCTAGTCTTGAGTCTTCAGTCTTCTCACCAGCACGGAGCTAAGTGCTTCCACTGGCTGGGCATAGTCATTGAGGACAGTGTCGACGGCCAGCGCGGAGCATGGTGCTTCCATTAGGACGTGGGCGGGAGCCCCCGTGAGGCCCCAGGGCGGCACTCAGGAAACTCCGGGGCATGTACAACCCCACTCATTATTACGTGAGAGTGTTACGAGTGGAGACCTTCATAGGTCGGAGCCTTGCTTCATGTCGCCCGATGAGGACCCCGCCGTGCGCCATCCCTGACCACCGTTGGGGAGACCGGAAACCAGGACAAGACCAAGGGGCCAGGGGGACGCTAGAGGCATCCTCGACGACCGTTGGCCCCCCATCAGGGCGAAGGGCTCGGCGGCGCCTTCCCCAGCGGGGAACCTACCTCCAGGGAGGGCCCTGCGGCCGGGCTTCCCCCGTGTTGCTCCCAACATCCTTCGCGCTCCTGCGAGGGATCCATCGTCCTGAGAGTCCTGGTGACAGTTGCACCCTGGTTCACCTGCGATCCATGGTCAGTGTAAACATGCTCCTGCAGCGTTAGCTGCGGCGTTAGCCATTGGAGATGTTGGTGGGGCTTGGTGCACTACAAAAAAAAGACACATCTGTGACATTTTGGGCCGAATTTTTTTTCTGTCATACATATGACACTTCTATGACGGTAATTGTGACAAAACCCGGTATCATCATAGATGTGGTGGGCTCCTACTTCTATGAAAAAAAATTATTACAGAAAATGGGCTTTTTGTCCTGGGCTCCTATTTTTCTCGTTTCAAATTAAGCCATATTAATCGGAAAGGATGCAGTATGGACTACTACTAGTACTAGTACTGCTTTGATGTGTCTCGTCAAATCGCCGAATGAGGAGAAGCTTGCTTACTACGCCTCTCCCTCGCCCATGTGCGCGGTGGTTCGCAGGACGAGGAGAGGGTTTTGACTACATCGCCCTCTCCCTCTCCCTCTCCCTCGCCCTCGCCCTCGCGATGGACGTGCAGCAATTCAATTGGTGTCAGATTGCCAGAAGCATATTGTACTGTAGTATCATCATTGCTGGAATTTCTGAAGAGGCGAAGAGCCAAGTGCAAGGTTCACACAAGTATGAACTGTTGAACCTCCCGAAGAGGCAAAGAGCCAAGTGCAAGGTTTTATAGGAGTTGTCGTCCTAGTAGGAGTGTACTACAACTATAGCGAACGATGCTACTGTATGATGCCGCCACGTCACGTATATCCAAAGCTGTGCCACCTTTTTTCTCAAAGAGCGTGTTGGAGCCCGTGCAACAACCACACAAGTTGCACGTACACATAACACATTTACTAGTAATAAATTCTAAAGGACAAATGCCACTATGCCACACAAGTTCATCTCCAAATGCGGCATAAATCAGGGATAGCATGTCCCAGCATGTCGTCCATCCGGTGGTGCGCAATGAAGACATAACCATGCTTCAAGAACGGCAGGCCTTCCGTGTCATGCATGGAAGGTGGCATCCGCTTCACAATGGGGTAGCTGTCCCCGATGAAAAGTGAGTACTCTCCAAGAGTGTTCCTCGGCACCCACATAGCATCACGGGGGTCGAACTCGGTGCCGTTCATCTGGTACATGCGGCATCCCAGATCTGGACACATGGTGACGTACATAGTCAAGGTCCATGCATAATAATGTTGTGCTCAAATATGGCGGTCAGTAATACTGTGCAGCAAATAGTACTACTCCGGTATAGAGGAAGTAAAATAACCGGCTTATTATATATAGCCACACTCTTGGCTACATGGATGAGATAGTAAGACATGGAAAAACAAAAATGGTGGCAGCTAGTGGGTTCAAGTCTTCAAGGGCCTAGCTAGCTATACACGTCCTCCGAGGTAAAAAGTACTCCTACTAGTACTACTAAGTATACTACTAGTACAACAATGAAAGAGAAGGCGAGAGGGTTAAAAAATGGAATACCTGGGTAGATGGTGATGGTCCGATCGTGGTAGATTGTGTGACCATGTTGCACATCAGTGGTACCATGGGTAAAGACTGCTAAGATAGTTGATCCCAATATGCCAAAGTCAGCTACAAGGTTCCAGGTTAGACCGAATCGCGGATGCAAATGCACATCCAGGATTGGCGATCTTATTTTGATCAGGGGATGACTGGTCCCTGCAAAATAATGGAGTACCGTTAGGGATACAAAATGATGGTTTGTGCATTCCATTTGTAATATCCCGTACTGTAGGATGGCAACCAGATGAAAGAAGTCCCCTGGCTTGTCACCGCGAAGATGCGGCCTAGATGGCGCACGGCGTCTTCGAACATGTAGGGGTACAAATCTGCCGCCGCCAATATGCACCAGCCTCTGCCATTACTTCCTCTTGCATTGATGGCAATCCTTATGTCGAACACTGCGATGAGATAGTAATCGTCGTAGCCGCGTCGCTTTGTCGGCGGGTCCGCAATTGCTATCTTCTTCAATCTCCTGTAGGCATCATCATACGTATTCAAGCCTAGCCAGTCTGGAAGGCCGATCCCAATGGTGGAGAACGGGTCTACCGGAACGGCCGCACTGCTGTGGATGTTGTGCAAAATGATGGTGGTATCCGGCCAGAGGTATGCAAGCCAATCTTTGTTGGCACCGACCTAGACCTATATATAAGACGGTGGACAACGAAGAAATTATGGGATGGAAATGGAATAACTAAGTACTACATGATCAAACTCCATTACTGACCTGCTCATCGGACAAAATCCGACTACCTCTCAACGTCGGCAACTCTAGAGGAGTCAACGTGCAACCATGGCCAGGGAGCGGTGGACTGTTCGAAGGATTGTCCCATAGAAGAACCTTCTCCTCGAGGATGCATGGAAGACCAACAAGCATGGCCTTTTCCCAAGCCTGTTTAAGCAGCATCTTGAAAAAGTTGGTGCAGGAAGCACCGAGTCTTGCGGCGGTGGGGACGTCGGAGCGGCGTGCGATTTCTCCCAGAGGATCATCGTCCAAGGTCTTGAAGCCCCGACTAGGAGGAGAACTTCCTGGCGAATCCATGGGAGCGGCGACGAACTGCCTTCTCTTCAGGGGGAGGGCAACTGGCGAGGAGGAGATAAGAGCGTAGTAACCGCAGGGCCTCGTCCCTTCCAACTATAGATCGTTCCTCATCGAAGGGGTGAGGCTTTATTACTAGTACTAGTACTACCATTATGGAATGTTATGGGATTGCATTATACTGTAAACAATATCACTAGTTAGAAATTTTTGGCACTAGGTATTAGTTTTTGGCGTGGATTAAGAAATTTTGGGTATGTTTTTGCCATTTTTTGTACACGCCAACTAGTGTCAAAAAACGTCTTACATTATGTGACGGAGGAGTACATACTCGTACTGTAGCAGTACTAGTACTACTTTTCTCAACTAGTAGTGCAATGTACTGTACTTTTTGTCTAGTTCTTGTATAGTGCACCAGTTTTGAACTCTTGAATCTCAGGGCCAAGGAGCTACAGTTGGAAGTGGAGGGTAATACTGTTCTCTAGAACCATCATTGTACAATCAATGCAGGGAAAGTACACCTGCATAGTGGCCTAGTGGGTACTCTCGGTGCTCTATTCAGCCGCTCCTCTCACGCAGCTGGCCTACTCAGCCGCTCCTCTCACACACCCACACTAGCAGCCTGTTTATCAGCGACGGTTACTGCAGGGGCAAAACATTTGAGTTATTTGATACAGCGAGACTAGGCTTTTCACTTCCATTTGTGGAGGTGTAATGGATCTCGTCGAACTTTGTTAGTAGTTCCTTCTTTATGAAGAGATGAAGCAAAGCTTTTGCCTCCGTTTCAAAAAAAAACACATCAATATGAATTTCTTTTATAGTAGAGTCGATAATGGAGTGAAGTCCATGCGTGCAACGCCACAAGCTATAGTAGAGCACTTTACGTGCAGAGCCATATTGCACAGTTCCCAATGCCCCGCCAGGCTTTTCCGGCTCCTCGGGCTTAATGGGGAGGCGCTAGTTTAAATATGCTACTAGCCGATGAGGAAGCTGCAAGCGAGGTGCGGCTAGGGCGAGCACACGAGCCACGAGATGCTGGGAAGGAAAACCTGTTCACGTGGCTAGGCTATCCAGTGCAGCTAGATTATGGGGTCGCACGTCCATTTGACTTCAAAACTCAAACTACCTGTGTAAAATATTGGCTCGCAGCAAAGTGTAGTAGTACTATTTTAAAAAAAGGCCGTCGTGCGTTCGGCCGGGATTGAACCCATAAAACGAGAGGTATACACTCCCACAACCACTAGTAGTACTCGTTGGAGTACAACGCAACCTAGAATCGCCTTTTGTCGCTAGCAGTACGTACATTGTTCCTTACAAGAAATCCCTATGATGCAAGAAACCACTAAAATGCCAAGAAACTACTACCACTTGCATATGTGGCAGACTCAAGATAAGACTACCTTATCAACCATTGTACATGCTCTTACCAACAAAAATCCTCGAGTGACCTCCTACCTCCGGCCCGTCCACCTAGTCATCCTCGGCCATGGGACGCAGCTACCGCCGTCGGCAGAAGGCGAGGTTAAAACCGCCGTCGATGCAGAGCCCATGTTGCGGCAGCCCGGATGCCAGCTCCGTCCGGCGCTCGCGGCCGCTAGCTAGCCAAGATAGCTCCGTCCAGCTGCTTGTCTACAAGGTTTGCTAGCTAGATTGGCACGGCAGCGCGGCGTCTTGCTCGCGCGTGCCGCGCTGAGGCCAACCATCTGGCTCGAGCGAAGGCTAGCGCGGCGGCTTGCTCGCTCGTGAGTCATGCTCGGGCCAGCCTGCGAACCTGTAACACCACGGATTCGATGCGCCAGGTGTCTGCCAGTTATCCACCGTTGTTGCCTTGTCATTTGCTTGTGTGTTGCATTTTTCCATGTCATCATCTGCATTTCATCTGCATGTTTTTCAAAACTTGCATCCGTTCAGGTTCTCCCGGTTCTCTCCGTTGTCCGTTCGGAGTCCGGACCTCTTGCACGCGCCCGACGCCCCTCTCAGACCTTGTTTTCATGTGCGGGTGTTAAACTTTCTCGGAATGGCCCAAGGTTTGCCAAGCGGCCTTGGTATACCACCGGTAGACCGCCTGTCAAGTTTTGTTCCATTTGGAGGTCGTTTAAGACTCCAACGGTTAACCGCGTAGCCCGAAACCCCCCTTTCTCTTTTCAGCCCAACACCCTTCCAAAGTGTCCCAAAACCAATCCAAATCCCCTCCATGCTGTCGGTCGTTCGATCATGATCGCGTGGGCGAAAACCGTGCCTCATTTGGAGTCTCCTAGCTCCCTCTAGCTATAAAAACGTCTTCCCCTCTCCATTTTCGGATCAATTTCCCACTAAAACCCTAGCCCCGCTCCTCTCGCCCGCCGGACACGTCCGATCTGGACCGGACATGTCTGCGCCGCCGCCCGCAGCCAATCAGCAAGTGCCATGTGGCACTTCGCTGCGGACCGCCGTCGCGGCCCGCCAGGCCCATCGCGGGCCCGCGCGAGCCCGCACGCCGCCGCCGCTCAG
>NC_041385.1:550706708-550713941 GCF_002162155.2 Triticum dicoccoides
CCCGCGCCCTGCCTCCTCTCCGCCGCGGGAGCGCCCCCGCCGTCGCCCCTTGACTCCGCCGCCGGCTCGATCGGCCCCGCGCCGCTCCGCCCGTCCTGGCCGCGCCGTTCGCCGCCCCGCGCCCCTCTGGCCGTCGCCTCCTCGCCGGAGCCAGCCCGCGCCTCCCCGCGCGCCTCCCGCGCCCGGCGCCGGACGGATCCGGCCGGATCCGGTCCGGGAGCACCTCCCCGCGCCGTCCTCGACCTCGCCGGAGACGTCCTCGGCCACAACTCCGGCGAACTTCAGATCTGGATCCACAGAGGTTGACCCGATTTTTGCCTGTCCCGAAATATTTTGACATTATCATGCCATGTTCATCGCATCATATCTCCATGCATGCTGCTCCGTTTTGTGTGTGTAATATGTCAAATTGTTCCTCTCAACGAGTACTTCATTTCCTTACATTGCATCATGTTCATTTCAGCTCGTCTTGATGCCCGAATCTTTGTTGCAGGAGTGCTATATGATGTTGTCTTCTGCCTGTTAACAGAACATGTTCATTTGTCATTTTTGTCATGTTTGATGTGTGCATTCTATGAGGTTGATGTCTACCTGTGTTTTGTGATACATCATGCCATCTTTACATGGGTGTATGCCATGTATTTTTTTTATCAATGTGGTGACTAGAACAAGCATGCAAACTAGGCTTCGTGATGTTGCTGATTTCAGTCCCTGTTCTGCTGTTATTTTATGCCATGTAAACATGTTGCTATAGAGAGGTCCATGCATATTTTGAGATACTTCAGTAAGGATGTTTTGAACATATGGTTATGATCTATCCATCCATCCCCCTTGTTGCAATTATGGAGTAGTCTAGCATGTCATTTTCGTGCTCTACTTTTGCTACAAAATGTTTCCTGGCAGATTGTTTACATGTTATTCAATTTTGCCAAGCTTGTTGTAGTTGATCCTTGCATGCTATGAACTTGTTCTTGCCTTGGTTTGTTTCATAAACATGTCTTCTTGATGAGGCTATGCTTATCTTGTCATGCAATGACTTGTGGTGAGTGAATCATGCTTGTTTAGTAGGGTACTCGTTGTTGCTGTTTTGCTAGGCTGAATCTATTATTTCGTGATGCTATATAAACCTCCTGTTACAAGTCACTCTATGCATAATATGGAGATGTTCACTAAGGGTGTTTTGTTATACATGTCATGCTCTATCCATACATGCCCCTGGTTGCAATTATAGCCTGCTGTAGCTTGTTGTAATCTTGCTCCAAAGTTGCTAAATAATGTTGTTGTCAGCCTGTTAAAATTATGTTCAGTTTTGGCATGTGTTTTGCTAGTGATCCATGTACCCTATGAACTTGCTCTTGCCATGCTTAGCTTCATAATAATGTCTTCTTACTGTTGGTTGCCTTTCCATGCAATGTATTGCTCTTTGGTGAGTGGTACAAGCTCATCTACATGCCTACTTATCGTTGTTCCTGCCATATTGGAATCTGTCATATAACTTGCTATGTTTACATGGGTGTCATCATAGCTTCTGATCCTTTTTGGCTTATGGTCAGTAAGGGACTTTTGTTCTATGCAATTAGTAAATTCATTTCATGCCTTTGTTTGCCATGATAAGTTCTCATAACAGGTTGTTTGATAGCTCTAAACATTGCTACCTGATGTTATTTTCTGCTAAGTCTAAACTGTTATTATTTGCAATCTTGCCATGTGTGTTTGAGCATGTTCTAGTAATTTCTGGAGATAGCTCAGTGTTCATGTTTTGTTATGCATTACCTGTACATCATGTCCATGTCTTTTGTTTTCATGTTGAGATGCTGTAGCATGTTGTTTTGGTGCTTGCAATATGCCTAGTTGCTGTTTTGGACAGATTGTTGCTATAACTTGTATAGAGTGTGTTGAACGGTTGCTCCGTTTTGAGTGTGCTTTATATGAAACTTGCTTAGAATTGCATGTAGCTTCATATTATCATGTTGCATCCTTGTTTTGGTGTGTTTGCTTGATGTTTGAATGCATTTTGCATCAATGCCATGTTTAACTTGTTTTGCTCATATCTTCTGGGCCGTAGCTCCGAATTAAATGAACTTTATATGTAACTTGACTAGAATCTCGTGTAGATCATCTTTGTGCATCTTAACTTGCTGTTTAACAACTTGAACATAAGGTTTATTCGGATCTGGACCAACTTCGAAATTTGCATATGAGGATTTACCGGAATTGTTATATGTTGTTCCCGGCCTCATTTAAACTTGCCTTGATGTGTTGCTCTTGTTTGCATCATCTCTTGCCATGAGTAGCTTCATGTAGCCTTGTCATGCATCATATTTGGTTGAGCATCATGTCTTGTATATGTGTGGTGTGTTTACCATGTTGTGTGCTTCTTCTCGATAGTTCCCGTTTCGTTGCGTTCATGAGGATTCGTTTGTCTACGCATGGTTCGTCTTCGTGGCTTCATCCGTTCATCTTCTTCATGGACTCGTTCTTCTTCCTTGCGGGATTTCAGGCAAGATGACCGCTACCCTAGATCTCACTACTATCATTGCTATGCTAGTTGCTTCGTTCTATCGCTATGCTGCGCTACCTATGACCTGTTTATCAAGCCTCCCAAATTGCCATGAACCTCTAACCTTTGACACCCTTCCTAGCAAACCGTTGCTTGGCTATGTTACCGCTTTTGCTCAGCCCTCTTATAGCGTTGCTAGTTGCAGGTGAAGTTGAAGATTGCTCCATGGTGGACAGGATTATGTTGGGATATCACAATATCTCTTATTTAATTAATGCATCTATATACTTGGTAAAGGGTGGAAGGCTCGGCCTTATGCCTGGTGTTTTGTTCCACTCTTGCCGCCCTAGTTTCCCTCATACCGGTGTTATGTTCCCGGATTTTGCGTTCCTTACGCGGTTGGGTGATTTATGGGACCCCCTTGACAGTTCGCTTTGAATAAAACTCCTCCAGCAAGGCCCAACCTTGGTTTTACCATTTGCCTCATCATCACCTACATTTCCCTTGGGAGTAATTAACCCGAGGGTCATCTTTATTTTAGCCCCCCCGGGCCAATGCTTGTCTAAGTGTTGGTCCAAACTGAGCGATGTCCGGCGCCCCCTGGGCAATCAGGGTCTATGCCAACCCGACGTCTGGCTCATCCGATGTGCCCTGAGAACGAGATATGTGCAGCTCCTATCAGGATTTGTCGGCACAGCGGGAGGTCTTGCTGGTCTTGTTTTACCATTGTCGAAATGTCTTGTAAACCGGGATTCCGAGTCTGATCGGGTCTTCCTGTGAGAAGGTATATCCTTTGTTGACCGCGAGAGCTTATCATGGGCTAAGTTGGGACACCCCTGTAGGGTATAATCTTTCGAAAGCCGTGCCTGCGGTTATAGGCAGATGGGAATTTGTTAATGTTCGGTTGTAGATAACTTGACACCAGATCTGAATTAAAACGCATCAACCGTGTGTGTAGCTGTGATGGTCTGTTTTCGGTGGAGTCCGGGAAGTGAACACGGTTTTGGGTTATGATTGACGTAAGTAGGAGTTCAGGATCACTTCTTGATCATTGCTAGCTTCACGACCGTTCCATTTGCTCTCTTCTTGCTCTTGCGTATGTTAGCCACAATATATGCTTAGTCGCTGCTGCAGCCTCACCACCTTTACCCCTTCCTTTCCCATTAAGCTTTGCTAGTCTTGATACCCATGGTAATGGGATTGCTGGGTCGTCGTGGCTCACAGATTACTACAACAACAGTTGCAGGTACAGGTTATGCGATGATCATGACGCGAGAGTGATGCTTGCTTGCGTTGAGTTCTTCTTCTACTTCTTCGATCAGGGGATAGGTTCTAGGTCGGCAGACTGGGCTAGCAGGGTGGATGTCGTTTGAGTTTCTGTTTGTGTTCCATCCGTAGTCGGATGATGCTCCTATGTATTGTGATATTGTATTCGTGTGGCATTGTATGCCTTTTGTATGTATCCCCATCTATTATGTAATGTTGACGTAATGATATCCACCTTGCAAAGCGTTTCAATATGCGGTTCTATCCTTGGTGGGACCTTCGAGTCTCTTTAGGATAGTATCGCATATTGGGTGTGACAAGTTGGTATCAGAGCCTCGACCGACCCTAGGAGCCCCCTTGATTGCTCATGTAGTTTGGCCGTTGTTGAGTCTAGAAGAAAACTGTTTTCGGAGTCTAGTTATATCGGAGAGTAGGAATTCTTTTACTCCTCAGCCCCTTCGTCGCTATGGTAAGGAATCTTGACGTAGGTGTTTTGAATTACTTCTCTTCCCCTTCAAATTTTCTTTAGGTTCACGCAGTTGGTTTTTCGATCGTTGTTTCTTATCTCTTTTCATCTGGTGCATTTCTCGTCAAGTTGACTCGAGCCTCTTCATCATTGCCAAGTTCAATCCTAAGTTGTTTTCTTTTCCCACCCGCCCACCCCTTTTCTTCTCGAAGCCGGAGTCCGTAATCGAGTATCCATCCTACTTGTGTGAAGCATTTGCATTCTTTCAACCGGTGTTTTCTCTTCAAGATATTCGACGGTTCCCCCTCCCGAAATGCCTTTGTTTTTCCCGCCCTCCCACCCTCTTCTTCCCGGAGCCTGAGTCTGCTTCGACCATCAATTTCATAAGTGTGTTGCCTTTTCAGTCTTCCCTTGATTATTTCAACCGGTGAATCCTCGTCTCGTTCGTCATTCTTCATCCCTTTCTTTTTCCGGTGGACTCAATTCAAGTTTTTCGGGTTGATCATATTCTTTTCCTTGGATCAAGTGTTCTCCTTGCGTGTTTGCCTCTCACCATTCAATCATTCTGGAGTTCATGACATCTCAGGAGATTCGTCTGTCTTCCAATTAATGCGAGGTTGTCACCTCATTCAAATATTTCAATTGTTCCGGTGCATCCTCTACCTCTTCAATAATCCTTTTCAAACGGTGTTTTCTTTTAGTGGGCCCTAACCCACAGGTCTTTTCCTAGGATCTTACCTGACTCTTCTAATTTCCCGGAGTTATTCTCAATTCTTTTCAAAGTGTGACGTAAGAATGAATTTCATCAGTCACATGCCTTCTCCAAGTTCGCTTTCTAATTCTTTTCATTGTGGGCTCAACCTCTTTGCTTTCCATTCTCCCGGAGTATCTCAGTAATTTTGGTGGTGTTTCTCGTCATCAATTGAAGACAGAAGAAGAGTTTTCCTCTAAGTCTTGCCCGTTCTCTCGAAGATTCGCGGTTCTATCTTCTATTTATCCTCGCGATTTATTCCAGTTATCAGATATTCTTTTCTTACCCATTCGGTGCATGTCAGGAGTTGTCTTTCCATTTCTTTTCACCGGAGGCCATCATTCCAGTTTTCGTTCTCTAATTATCCCGGTGCTTCGTTTAAGTGTTCTTTAATCAGCTCATGATATCTTCCCGTTCTCCTGCATCTAAATCCCCTTTAGCATATTTGTTCTTCTAATTCTTCCCGGTGATTCATTCTCTTTCATCAGTCATTTTTGAATTCTTACGGTGGTTCGTTCAAGATTCTTTTCCTTGATTATCATTTTAATCCATTCGTTATTTTGAATCCTACCGGTGGTTCATGAAGACGTTCTCAAGTTTTGTGCTATAACCCCCTTAATCATTTTCAAGAAGAATAAGTAGTGTGCAAAATCCATTGTTGGTCATCAATTTAATTTGATAAAGGATAAACATACAATAAATCTTATCCTTATTTCATCCAAGTGAGTAATCCCTTCCTTCGGAGTTTGTTCTTGATGAATAAATTCTAGTTCCAAGTGTTTTCGTCTTTTCTTTTCTGGAGTTCAAAAATTTTCTCGGCCATCTCATCGGAAACCCCATCAAAATCATCGCAAGCTTTAATCTTATTCTTTCTTCCTTCATTCTATCTCATCATCCTTTTGTCACCGAAGTCTTTCATGGTGGTTCTTCATGATTTAATTCATTTTTCAAGAGTTCATCAAGTATCATTCCACACTCTCAAGTTCATGTTCTATTATTTCCATGTTCAGCCGGAGTGCTGCCTAAATCCTTTCAATCTTATTCATTTTCTTACCGCGTTCTAACCGAAGTGGTTTCAGAGTCTATCTTGTTTCCATGAACATTTGATTCTCGTCATTCTCGTCGTTCCTCTCTTCTTATCGAGTGCTCTCGATTCTTTGCTTGTTCTCTTGAATTCTTGTTTCACCTCATTCATTTTCCCTTCTGTCTTGGTCCTAAGATCTCGGGACGAGATCTCTTGTTAGTGGAGGAGTGTTGTAACGCCCCAGATTCGATGCGCCAGGTGTCTGCCAGTTATTCGCCGTTGTTTCCTTGTCATTTGCTTGCGTGTTGCATTTTGACATGTCATCCTCTGCATTTCATCTGCATGTTTTTCAAAACTTGCATCCGTTCAGGTTCTCCTAGTTCTCTCCGTTGTCCGTTCGGAGTCCGGACCTCTCGCGCGCGCCCGTCGCCCCTCTCAGACCTTGTTTTCATGTGCGGGTGTTAAACTTTCTCGGAATGGCCCGAGGTTTGCCAAGCGGCCTTGGTATACCACCGATAGACCGCCTCCCAAGTTCCGTGCCATTTGGAGGTCGTTTGATACTCCAATGGTTAACCGCGTAGCCTGAAACCCCCCCTTTCTCTTTGCAGCCCAACACCCTTCCAAAGTGGCCCAAAACCCATCCAAACCCCCTCCATGCTCTCGGTCATTCGATAACGATCGCGTGGGTGAAAACCGTGCCTCATTTGGAGTCTCCTAGCTCCCTCTAGCTATAAAAACGTCTTCCCCTCTCCATTTTCGGATCAATTTCCCACCGAAACCCTAGCCCCGCTCCTCTCGCCCGCCGGACACGTCCGATCTGGACCGGACATGTCTGCGCCGCCACCCGCAGCCAATCGGCAAGTGCCACATGGCACTTCGCCGCGGCCCGCCGCCGCGGCCCGCCAGGCCCATGGCGGGCCCGCGCGAGCCCGCGCGCCGCCGCCGCTCAGCCCAAGCGCGCGCCTCCCCGCGCCGCCCTTCGGCCCCGCCTCCGGCCGGCGAGCTCGCCGGAGCTTGCCAGCGCGCCCCGCCGCCGCGTCCTCCGGCTCCCTCCGCCCGGGCCCGAGGTCCACCGCCGCCTCTCACCTCCGGTCGGCCCTCGCCCGCACCCTGCCGCCTCTCCGCCGTGGGAGCGCCCCCGCCCTCGCCCCTTGACTCCGCCGCCGGCTCGCTCGGCCCCGCGCCGCTCCGCCCGTCCCGGCCGCACCGTTCGCCGCCCCGCGTCC
>NC_041385.1:550714114-550770805 GCF_002162155.2 Triticum dicoccoides
GACCTCGCCGGAGACCTCCTCGGCCGCAACTCCGGCGAACTTCAGATCTGGATCCACAGAGGTTGACCCGATTTTTGCCTGTCCCGAAATATTTTGACATTATCATGCCATGTTCATCGCATCATATCTCCATGCATGTTGCTCCTTTCGTGCGTGTAATATGTCAAATTGCTCGCCTCAACGAGTACTTCATTTCCTTACATTGCATCATGTTCATTTCAGCTTGTCTTGATGCCCAAATCATTTTTGCAGGAGTGCTATATGATGTTGTCTGCTGTCTGTTAACAGAACATGTTCATTTGTCATTTTTGTCATGTTTGATGTGTGCATTCTATGAGGTTGATGTCTACATGTGTTTTGTGATACATCATGCCATCTTTACATGGGTGTATGCCATGTATTTTTGTGATCAATGTGGTGACTAGAACAAGCATGCAAACTAGGCTTCGTGATGTTGCTGATTTAAATCCCTGTTCTGCTGTTATTTTATGCCATGTAAACATCTTGCTACAGAGAGGTCCATGCATATTTTGAGATACTTCAGTAAGGATGTTTTGAACATATGGTTATGCTCTATCCATCCATTCCCCTTGTTGCAATTATGGAGTAGTCTAGCATGTCATTTTTGTGCTCTACTTTTGCTACAAAATGTTTCCTGGCAGATTGTTTACATGTTATTCAATTTTGCCAAGCTTGTTGTAGTTGATCCTTGCATGCTATGAACTTGTTCTTGCCTTGGTTTGTTTCATAAACATGTCTTCTTGATGAGGCTATGCTTATCTTGTCATGCAATGACTTGTGGTGAGTGAATCAAGCTTGTTTAGTAGGGTACTCGCTGTTGCTGTTTTGCTAGGCTGAATCTATTATTTTGTGATGCTATATAAACCTGCTGTTACAAGTCATTCTATGCATAATATGGAGATGTTCACTAATGGTGTTTTGTTATACATGTCATGCTCTATCCATACATGCCCCTGGTTGCAATTATAGCCTGCCGTAGCTTGTTGTAATCTTGCTCCAAAGTTGCTAAATAATGTTGTTGTCAGCCTATTAAAATTAAGTTCAGTTTTGCCATGTGTTTTGCTAGTGATCCATGTACCCTATGAATTTGCTCTTGCCATGCTTAGCTTCATAATAATGTCTTCTTACTGTTGGTTGCCTTTCCATGCCATGTATTGCTCTTTGGTGAGTGGTACAAGCTCATCTACATGCCTACTTATAGTTGTTCCTGCCATATTGGAATCTGTCATATAACTTGCTATGTTTACATGGGTGCCATCATATCTTCTGATCCTTTTTGGCTTATGGTCAGTAAGGGACTTTTGTTATATGCAATTAGTAGATTCATTTAATGCCTTGGTTTGCCATGATAAGTTCCTATAACATGTTGTTTGATAGCTCTAAACATTGCAACCTGATGTTATTTTCTGCAAAGTGTGAACTGTTATTATTTGCAATCTTGCCATGTGTGTTTGAGCATGTTCTAGTGATTTCTGGAGATAGCTCATTGTTCATGTTTTGTTATGCATTACCTGTACATCATGTCCATGTCTTTTGTTTTCATGTTGAGATGCTATAGCATGTTGTTTTGGTGCTTGCAATATGCCTAGTTGCTGTTTTGGACAGATTGTTGCTATAACTTGTATAGAGTGTGTGTGTTGAACTGTTGCTCTGTTTTGAGTGTGCTTTATATGAAACTTGCTTAGAATTGCATGTAGCTTCATATTATCATGTTGCATCCTTGTTTTGGTGTGTTTTCTTGATGTTTGAATGCATTTTGCATCAATGCCATGTTTAACTTGTTTTGCTCATATCTTCTAGGCCGTAGCTCCGAATTAAATGAACTTTATATGTAACTTGACTAGAATCTCGTGTAGATCATCTTTGTGCATCTTAACTTGCTGTTTAAAAACTTGAACATAAGGTTTATTCAGATCTGGACCAACTTCGAAATTTGCATATGAGGATTTACCGGAATTGTTATATGTTGTTCCCGGCCTCATTTAAACTTGCCTTGATGTGTTGCTCTTGTTTGCATCATCTCTTGCCATGAGTAGCTTCATGTAGCCTTGTCATGCATCATACTTGGTTGAGCATCATGTCTTGTATATGTGTGGTGTGTTTACCATGTTGTGTGCTTCTTCTCGATAGTTCCCGTTTTGTTGCGTTCGTGAGGATTCATTCGTCTACGCTTTGTTCGTCTTTGTGGCTTCACCCGTTCGTCTTCTTCATGGACTCGTTCTTCTTCCTTGCGGGATTTCAAGCAAGATGACCGCTACCCTGGATCTCACTACTATCACTACTAACCGAATTAAAATGCATCAACCGTGTGTGTAGCCGTGATGGTCTCTTTTCGGCGGAGTCTGGGAAGTGAGCATGGTTTTGGGTTATGATTGAGTAAGTAGGAGTTCAGGATCACTTCTTGATCATTGCTAGCTTCACGAGCGTTCCATTTGCTCTCTTCTCGCTCTTATTTGCGTATGTTAGCCACCATATATGCTTAGTCGCTGCTGCAGCCTCACCACCTTTACCCCTTCCTTTCCCATTAAGCTTTGCTAGTCTTGATACCCATGGTAATGGGATTGCTGGGTCCTCATGGCTCATAGATTACTACAACAACAGTTGCAGGTACAGGTTATGCGATGATCATGACGAGAGAGCGATGCTTGCTTGCGTTGAGTTCTTCTTCTGCTTCTTCGATCAGGGGATAGGTTCTAGGTCGGCATCCTGGGCTAGCAGGGTGGATGTCGTTTGAGTTTCTGTTTGTGTTCCATCCATAGTCGGATGATGCTCCTATGTATTATGATATTGTATTCGTGTGGCATTGTATGCCTTTTGTATGTATCCCCATCTACAATGTAATGTTGATGTAATGATATCCATCTTGCAAAAGCGTATCAATATGCGGTTCTATCCTTGGTGGGACCTTCGAGTCTCTTTAGGATAGTATCGCATATTGGGCCTGACACTTCTCCTGGTCCTTAACTGCACATACACATAACACATTTACTAGTAATAAATTCTAAACGACAAATGCCACTATGCCACACAAGTTCATTTCCAATTCATGTGATTAATTTGTGCATGACTAGTCCACATATATTCACAGCGCTACCGTTCACAATTACCGTACTCCACTTACACATTATAGATGGGCTACATGTCCTTCTCCAGGTTCCAGTCCCAGGTGTTCTTCATGGATGGCACGATCCATAGTGGTGGGCAACGGGAATCATTGTTGCAGCTTTCTAGTCCGGTTCCACACGATGGAGACTCATCCAAGCTGAAGCGGCATAAATCAGGGATAGCGTGTCCCAGCATGTCGTTCATCCGGTGGTGCGCAATGAAGACATAACCATGCTTCATGAACGGCAGGCCTTCCGTGTCGTGCACGGAAGGTGGCATCCGCTTCACAATGGGGTAGCCGTCCCCGATGAAAAGCGAGTACTCTCCAAGAGTGTTCCTCGGCACCCACATAGCATCACGGGGGTCGAACTCGGTGCCGTTCATCTGGTACATGCCGCATCCCAGATCTGGACACATGGTGACGTACATAGTCAAGGTCCATGCATAATAATGTTGTGCTCAAATATGGTGGTCAGTAATATTGTGCAGCAAATAGTACTACTCCGGTATAGAGGAAGTAAAATAACCGGCTTATTATATATAGCCACACTCTTGGCTACATTGATGAGATAGTAAGACATGGAAAAACAAAAATGGTGGCAGCTAGTGGATTCAAGTCTTCAAGGGCCTAGATAGCTATATGCGTCCTCCAAGGTAAAAAGTACTCCTACTAGTACTACTAAGTATACTACTAGTACAACAATGAAAGAGAAGGCGAGAGGGTTAAAAAATGGAATACCTGGGTAGATGGTGACGGTCCGATCGTGGTATATTGTGTGACCATGTTGCACATCAGTGGTACCATGGGTAACGACTGCTAAGATAGTTGATCCCAATATGCCAAAGTCAGCTACAAGGTTCCAGGTTAGACCAAATCGCGGATGCAAATGCACATCCAGGATTGGCGATCTTATTTTGATCGGGGGATGACTGGTCCCTACAAAATAATGGAGTACCGTTAGGGATGAAAAATGATGGTTTGTGCATTCCGTTTGTAATATCTCATACCGTAGGATGGCAACCAGATGAAACAAGTCCCCTAGCTTGTCACCGCGAAGATGCGGCCTAGATGGCGCACGGCGTCTTCGAACGTGTAGGGGTACAAATCTACCGCCGCCAACATGCACCAGCCTCTGCCGTTACTTCCTCTTGCATTGATGGCAATCCTTATGTCAAACACTGCGATGAGATAGTAATCGTCGTAGCCGCGTCGCTTTGTCGACGGGTCCGCAATTGCTATCTTCTTCAATCTCCTGTAGGCATCATCATACGTATTCAAGCCTAGCCAGTCTGGAAGGCCGATCCAAATGGTGGAGAACGGGTCTACCGGAACGGCCGCACTGCTGTGGATGTTGTGCAAAATGATGGTGGTATCCGGCCGGAGGTATGCAAGCCAATCTTTGTTGGCACCGACCTAGACCTATATATAAGACGGTGGGCAGCGGAGAAATTACGGGATGGAAATGGAATAACTAAGTACTACATGATCAAACTCCATTACTGACCTGCTCATCGGACAAAATCCGACTACCTCTCAACGTCGGCAACTCTAGCGGAGTCAACGTGCAACCATGGCCAGGGAGCGGTGGACTGTTCGAAGGATTGTCCCATAGAAGAACCTTCTCCTCGAGGATGCATGGAAGACCAACAAGCATGGCCTTTTCCCAAGCCTGTTTAAGCAGCGTCTTGAAAAAGTTGGTGCAGGAAGCACCGAGTCTTGCGGCGGTGAGGACGTCGGAGCGGCATGCGATTTCTCCCAGAGGATCGTCGTCCAAGGTCTTCAAGCCCCGACTAGGAGGAGAACTGCCTGGCGAATCCGTGGGAGCAGCGACGAACTGCCTTCTCTTCGGGGGGAGGGCACCTGGCGAGGAGGAGATAAGAGCGTAGTAACCGTAGGGCCTCGTCCCTTCCAACTGTAGATCGTTCCTCATCGAAGGGGTGAGGCTTTATTACTAGTACTAGTACTACCATTATGGAATGTTATGGGATTGCATTATACTGTAAACAATAGCACTAGTTAGAAATTTTTGGCACTAGGTATTAGTTTCTGGCGTGGATTAAGAAATTTTGGGTATGTTTTTGCCATTTTTTGTACACGCCAACTAGTGTCAAAAAACATTTTACATTATGTGACGGAGGAGTACATACTCGTACTGTAGCAGTACTAGTACTACTTTTCTCAACTAGTAGTGCAATGTACTGTACTTCTTGTCTAGTTCTTGTATAGTGCACCAGTTTTGAACTCTTGAATCTCAGGGCCAAGGAGCTACAGTTGGAAGTGGAGGGTACTACTGTTCTCTAGAACCATCGTTGTACTATCAATGCAGGGAAAGTACACCTGCATAGTGGCCTAGTGGGTACTCTCAGTGCTCTATTCAGCCGCTCCTCTCACGCAGCTGGCCTACTCAGCCGCTCCTCTCACACACACACTAGCAGCCTGTTTATCAGCGACGGGTACTGCGGGGGCAAAACATTTGAGTTATTTGATACAACGAGACTAGGCTTTTCTCTACCATTTGTGGAGGTGTAATGGATCTCGTCGAACTTTGTTAGTAGTTCCTTCTTTATGAAGAGATGAAGCAAAGCCTTTGCCTCCGTTTCAAAAAAAAACACATCAATAGGAATTTCTTTTATAGTAGAGTCGATAATGGAGTGAAGTCCATGCGTGCAACGCCACAAGCTATAGTAGAGCACTTTACGTGCAGAGCCATATTGCACAGTTCCCAATGCCCCGCCAGGATTTTCCGGCTCCTCGGGCTTAATAGGGAGGCGCTAGTTTAAATATGCTACTAGCCGATGAGGAAGCTGCAAGCGAGGTGCGGCTAGGGCGAGCACGCGAGCCACGGGATGCTAGGAAGGAAAACCCGTTCACGTGGCTAGGCTATCCAGTGCACCCAGATTATGGGGCCGCACATCCGTTTGACTTCAAAACTCAAACTACCCGTGTAAAATATTGGCTCGCAGCAAAGTGTAGTAGTACTATTTTAAAAAAAAGGCCGTCGTGCGTTCGGCCGGGATCGAACCCATAAAACGAGAGGTATACAATCCCGCGACCACTAGTAGTACTCGTTGGAGTACAACGCAACCTAGAATCGCCTTTTGTCGCTAGTAGTACGTACATTGTTCCATACAAGAAATCCCTATAATGCAAGAAACCACTAAAATGCCAAGAAACTACTACCACTTGCATATGTGGCAGACTTAAGATAAGACTACCTTATCAACCATTGTACATGCTCTTACCAACAAAAATCCTCGAGTGACCTCCTACCTCTGGCCCGTCCACCTAGTCATCCTCGTCCATGGGACGCAGCTACCGCCGCCGGCAGAAGGCGAGGTCAAAACTGCCGGCGGTGTAGAGCCCATGTTGTGGCAGCCCGGATGCCAGCTCCATCCGGCGCTCGTGGCCGCTAGCTAGCCAAGATAGCTCCGTCCAGCTGCTTGTCTGCAAGGTTTGCTAGCTAGATTGGCACGGCAGCGCGGCGGCTTGCTCGCGCGCGCCGCGCTGAGGCCAACCATCTGGCTCGAGCGAAGGCTAGCGCGGCGGCTTGCTCGCTCGTGAGTCATGCTTGGGCCAGCCTGCCAACCCGTGCGGAGGCCAGTGCAGCGTCCGGCCCGTCCGACGGAGCGACGGCCAACTCGCTCATCACCGGCGCCACCGACGAACACGCATCAGTACTGTTTGAAGTAATGTTCAGGAAAAATAAGGATTTGAGGGGGAATAACAGGATAGAAGGTCAGATGTGGGTCCCTCGTGTCAACGGTCAAACAAAATGGGTTGGTTTAAGTTGCCTCGTCAGCACGGACATGTGGGCCAACCCTGTCATAAATGGGTTTAAACAAACCTAATTGGTAGGAGTACTAGGTAGTAGTTTTTGGCGTGGATTAAGAAATTTTGGGTATGATTTTGCTATTTTTTGTACAATAGATTCTTCCTAGGGCTGGTTGAAAGTGGTAGTTTTTTGTTAAATACTCTACATATTGTAAGTAGGAGTGAAAGTTAAGCTTTGGAAGCCAATAATCAATGGTAGTTACATAGTGCATATGTGTACATGATTGAAAGTAAATATCAACCATGAGTGACTAATATCTTGATGGAAAACTCGAAACTATGGAATACTAGGAAAAAATGCATGGTTGGAAATACTAGCAATGTTCATGTCCGTTACAACGAATCATAATTAGAATAGTACTTATTCACAAACTTGGTAGAAAACACTCTAATTTTGATATACATATGTCACTAGAGATATATTATGTTTCAATTAGAATATATTCCTTGGGCTGTTTTGGTGAGGCCAGGGAGGGATGTGGTTGGTTTTAAGATACTAATTATGGGTTTTTCTGCAAATTGGTAGACAAGTGGGATGTTGGTGAGAAAAGGCAACAGCTTACCTCACAATCGTTAAATGTAGATCTAATGGTCAGAAACGACGGATGGCAGACACACCAGCATCACCAACTTAGTCTTGTTTAGGGGTACTAGCAAGATCCGTGCATCGCACGGAACATCAAGATGCATTTTTTTATAAAACACTTGTTGTGATTGACCCTTGCGGGAGTAATCCCATGTGTAAAACTAATGATATCTCGAGAAATATGAGATAAGGTGAAGAGGAGTGGGGTGTGGTGGTGGTTGGTGGGGGACTGAGCGGAGGCATGGGGATTGACGACGCCGGCAGCAGCCACCAGGCCAGTTTGTTCCAGAGGCTTCCTTTCTTAATTGCTCAACAATTATGTTTGTTGTAGATAAGGATGAATGAGGGAAGGCCTTGTCTGAAAATGTGGAGAGGGTTGCGGGTATCTTTTAGTTTAATTTCCATCCGTCAGATATAGATCGGACGGTCTATATTGCAAGATGGCACACGTACCATCATCACCAACTTTGTTTTTTATAAGAGAAGAAATACAAGTATGGAGATACAAACGTATTATCAATACTTGATTCCGTAAACTAGCATCTACATTCTATTCAATGCCTCAGCATGTGGGGCCTCAGCACAATAACTTCTCGACTGTGTAAAACAAAGATTTTCTCGTCGCCGACAAGGAGGGGGTGACGGCGGTGCGCTTTTTCGCTTGGTCTAGTCCTAGTAGCCATACTAGGTGGTCTAAGCACGTGTAGATTTATTATTTTTCATGTCTCGTGTTCGCCGTACTGCCATGACTGTTGATGAATAGATGGTAAGTTATTGATGTGGAAACCCTTGTTGAGCGTGTTTGCGAGAGAGAGAGAGAGAGAGAGAGAGAGAGATAGAGAGAGAGAGAGAGAGAGACAGTGTGCATGTGTGATATGTTAGAGACCGAGGCAATGATAACAGATTCTTTGTGTCTATGTGTGTGGAGGATAGAGAGAGACATGTACATGGGGCTTTGTGTTGTGTAACGTGGAGATACATATACATAATTAGAGAGTGAGTGTGTGAGATACACATGAGGACATGGGGAGAGATGAGGATCCAGATAAATTGGTGTTTGTGCATGTCTGTGTGTGCTTGTGCACGCGTTTGTGTGTGAGAGGGAGAGAGTGTATGTGGAGTAGAGAGACCACTGATGATGTAAACCTAGTATAAGGGAAGGGCGAATGGTGTGACATGTCTAGTAGCGGGATAGCGCAGGTGCGGGCGGGGGGAGCAGACTATTTGGAAGAGACATCGAGTGTGTGTGGGGGGGAGAGGGGTGTGAGAGCGAGAGAAAGAGAGAACTAGCGACGGAGAGAGATAGAGAGGAAGAGAGGGGGCGAGAGGGGTCATTTGTGTCCATAAATGGCGTATAGATAGGGAGACAATGTTGATGTCGTCCGAAATTGTCCTATGAACGGAGACACATGGGAAGCGAGTTATCGTGTGTGTGATAGGGACTTCATGAGAGATCTAGAATAGATGGTGTAGAGAACAATGTGCAAAATCGAGAACGATTATACATTAGGGAGCTATGCAAAGAGTCACGACATATATGTATACAGGGAAGGAGCTGGGGCGGGTCCGCATGTCGGAGAGATAGAAAGAGGAGAGTGGTGCACAAGGAGACAAAGTGTGCTTGTTTGCAGTGGGGGTGGTGTGTGAGGTGAGTGCGCGAGAACCACATAACTAGGGAGATAGACATTTGGGGGCGACGTTTTGTGTGTATGGGAAATATGCACTCTACATAGTGCGTGTGCTTGGGTAAGAGAGATAGCGGGAGACCTAGAGAGTGAGGGAAGAGATGTGTGCATGCCCGAGAGACAAAGTGATAGAGACCTATGTTGGGGTCCAGACTTTAGAAGAGAGAGGGGTGTTAATGTGCTCATGTGTTGGTGTTTGGGGGAGAGAATGACTTCTCTATGTGTGTGTGTGTAGTGGTGGTGTGGGGCAGGGGGGGGGTTAATTTCAGATAAAGAGTGAGGTGTCTATTTTTGAGGGACTTTAGCGTAATTGAGATATTGTGCACTCATGGTTGATCAATTTGTTTCACAGTTTGTAATATGAGATAACGATACTTTTGAACATGCGTGATATACCTTGATGTACCAGAATTACAAACCTAAGATTGGAATTTTGGAATTCGACTCCATCATTAGCTTTGGTAATTCATTTAAATGGAGGTACATTTTTTAAGCCGGGATTTCGTGATTTCAAATTCATATATCAAACCTAGAGATATACACATACGGGCATGTTCAAACTTTATAATCATCCACTTTATTCATACACATACGCATTTTTGCTTTTGTCATCATATTTAGGATAAACACATTCGGAATTTCATTTGAATTGGACCGTATGATGGTATTTATTTGTAGTAGCTCAATGATCCATATTTGAATTGAATGGACAATCTAAGTTTTGAGGTGGAGACATTGATTTTCAAAACTTGCACTTTTTTGCATGCAAAACAAACAAATTGTCGGCAATGATATCATAGTCGGCCGTACGAGAGCAGAATACTTATAATTTTAGGCGCCAAAAGCTTTCAAACTTCCCGCTGACATCGAAATATCACGCGCCCGAAAGTTTAGCCCTGCGATATTCCTGTTTTACCCCTACCACATGAACGGAAAAGGGCTGCTTTGGTAACTCCATTATTTCCCCCTCTTTGCCCTGAATATTCTTCCCCAAAGCCCCTCCCCTTCCCCTCCCCGAGCCCCCAACCACGGCAAGCCGCCGAATCTAGTCCTCCGCCGCATCGGTGGACCTCACACCCCGCCGGATCTACCTTCCGCACCTTGGAACCCCCAACTGCCAACTCACCACTTCACCGGAGCCGCTTCAGCGACTAGCTTGTCCACCGCTCCAGATCTCCTTGACCGCTATCATGGTCCACCGCATCGGATCTGCTTAACCAGCGCCCTTGTCCACCACAGCGTAGGCCCTTCACTGACTCCCTCGTCCACCCCTTCGCTGGCCCTTCATACAAGCCCTCGTCCGCTGCAATAGATCCGCCTCACCGAAAGCACTGTACAACGCGCCCACCGAAGCCTTCATCCATTGCATCGGACCCGCTCCACGGACGCCATATTCAACTCCACCGGCCCTGCCTTACCAACGCCGCAGCGTCATCAGGTTATTTTAATTTGTCTTCCTTCGTTTTTTTCTCTTTATCATGCAACTATTCACTTACCATACATGAGCTTTCTTGTATGTCGACACGCGCCGCAACCGTAGCACCGGAGCTGCTTCAGCGACAGCGACAGCCGACCCAAACTCAACCGCAACACAAGCACCATCGATGATCCTTAGCTATCAAGTATGACAACGATACCCATACGACGCCAAGAATCAGGTACTATTATCCAACGGCCGGTGCCGATGTTCACTTTCCTAGCATAAGCACCGCACCTTTGAATTTCTTCAGGGCATCATTCCGTTTTCATGAGACGCGTTATTCTGCTTTCACCTGTAGGGCCATACTTCTGGCAGTGAACATGTTACATGTGCTAAATTACATACTAGTGCACATATAGTTAGTATGCTTTAGTTTTGTTCGGATGCCACCTGTTGGTTCCATCAGACTGCTTAATGTTCTCTATGCTTAATTACACATCAGCAAACTAGCATGTGGTTCCGCTGCTTTTTGTTCATTTTACCCTACATTTTCTGATGCTAGCTATTACATCACTGCTCCAAGCCTCTGTTAATTACTTGTTTATGTGTTCTTGATCTTCCCAAGTTGCATGACTAATTTGATGCTTCTATTAATTATGGAGCTGCCAACCCTATTAAGCAAAATATTTGTTCTTTTGGGGCTGGCACCTCGAACAAGCATAAAAATAGAGGGAAGCAGATATATTGTCGTGTATGCACACACCCTTCTTTCATTAGGTTAGGTGAACCATTGATGATCAATTTGGACCAGTGCATGCGATTAAAATTAATTTTACCTAAATAGAGGGTGCAGAATAAACTACAACAACTAGATTTGCAACCACGGGATGCTGATGATATCTTCAAAGAACATTGCAACAGCAGCGAGGCTTCACAGCAACATATGGTAAGCCAGTGTGTTTTAGTACTTGTGAAATGTAATGCGAGTGGGCTGCTTTCTCGGCTTGTGCCCTCAACCTGTAATCCTACCGAATTACAAATAGTTCAGTTGTCTGCTTTGCTGTATTGCTTGATTTGAATGCTTGTTTGTTGTTACGCTATACCTGAGTTGGCCAATATGTCAGCAGTTCCTGTTGTACTATCGTAAAGAAATGCATGCCTATTTCATTTGAGTCCTTAACTTTTCCTCTCAACTTCATCACAAGACTGTCTTCGTAGTTTATATGAGGCCACATTGTTAAGTGCTTTCTTAGATTATTTCAACTGCTTAGATGCCTTGGCAACTTAAATATAGCGGTGGTACACTCCCTTCAACCAGGGATGTCAACTGGGTCCCGTTTAATCCTGATTAAAGTCCACTATTGGTATGATAGTTCAAAAGAGTTTTTGTTTTTTGAGAAAAATGAACTAGGGAGGTAGCAAAAACTAACTAGATGGGACTGGCGGATGTCGTTTATTTGCCACTTACATCCCTAGTTTCATCTTACCATTTTAATTTCTTTTCGGCTGATGCTGCTTTGAACCATTTAAATATAGTTTGTCATGATCGGCAATAATTCGTCCGTCGTTTACCATGTAAGCTTACTGCTTGGATCATACGATAACTATCTCTTACTTATGTCTAGCGGAAACCTTTCAGGATGCCGTTCACACTAGGACACAATGTACAACCCTAGAATCTATTTGTGGAAGCAGTGCGCCATCCATGTTACCAGATGGTAGTAGTTCAAAGGCAACACCGCCAGAGAGCAGTCTGAGCACAGATATTATAGTGCTTGAGGCTCTACTAGAGGCAGAAAGAGATGGTGTGGCTGCCATGAATGAGGTAATCTTTATCTTGAGGCTGGAAATTACGGAATTAGCGGCACGCATTATGCAAGCAACCCAAGAATTGGAGGAAGTAAGAATGTTGCATTTGAAGACAGAGTAGGTCCTGCTGTTTCTGCTATCTAAAGCCCAAGCTAATCCCGGTTCTTCTTTAGATACCAGTTGAAATTGTCATTAGATTATTGTACTTGCATGTTGTGTCATGTCTCTGAATGTATTATGTTGCAAGACCCCCTATGTTGTCCATGTGTTGTAATGATCCGGATTTTTTAGGCGAGGTAATCCTCAGTACTTGTATGATTGACATAAGGTGAACTGTTTTTCGTGTGAGCATATTGTATTGGATGAAATAACTATTTGACTCAGAGTGTATCCAACCTATTGACTTCGAAGATCACGGCATTTCTAAATCATAATCATATATAAAGGTGGAATAAATATTTGTTGTGGTTTTGAAGAAATAAATAAGAAAACGTGACACAACGGCCTCTGATCCCATTCAGACACGGTGGGCGCCAAACGTGGGCGGAAAAACACATTTGATTCAAGCTCGTCCGGAAGACATGTGTCTCTTCCTCCATTTCCCCATTCATACACGGTGGGCGGCAAAACAAACTCTCCTCGTCCGAAATCGATGTAGACTAATATTTTAAATAGGGGCAGATGTGTAACTAACATTAGACGTGACACAACCGCCCTACCTGTCAGCCCTGTTCATACACCGTGGGCGCCAACCGTGGGCGGCAAAACACCCTCTCCTCGCCCGAAATAGTTACCGGCAAATATTTGGGAGATGCGAGATTACCATCCTATCCCCAACCGACGCGATGTCCGAAATTTTAAACGGGGAATAAGTTCCTAAGTTTTCCCCATTTTAGAGAAGCGTGTCCCAAAGTTTGAGATACCCCCCCTCCCCCCCCCCACATTTCCCCATTCATACACCATTGCCGGCACGACAACCTCCGCACTGTGGCCAGCCTCCTCTGTCCGCCACCCCATCCTCCACCTTGCTGGAGCCGCTACCCCTACCCCGTCGTCCACTACAAGAGATGGACGTCTCTCATCCACGGCGCTGGACCAGGATCCTTTCATCACGTCCTCTCGCTTCATCAGTGTCGTTGTCCACCTTGCCGTTGCCGCTCCTACGACCGCCTCGTCCACGGCAACAGGATATATCCCCCAACCCGGCCGTTTGCCGTCTAAAGTCTTCTTCCCCGCCGCTGACAGCCATCGCACCCGCAGCACCCTCAACGTATCAACATAGGCCTACACGGCGCCGCAAGAGAGGTGGTACTCTTCCATATGTGCTTAAGTTATTGATCTCACCCGCAAAATAGATCGTAATTTGTTTACTATACTTTTCTTATCCGTACCAAATCGTATTGGCTAGTTGAAAGCAAACATTGGTTGCGAAGTAGCTTTCTCCGGTTTGCACCTTCAGATACGCCATGGCACGGGCACTATACTCGTAAAGCTTATGGTTCCCCCCCTTTATATTCACTACCATCATCGTAGGTGCTTCGTGTCATGCTAGCACTTCTCCTCAAGACCTCAACACAAAGCTTACGTGTTGAAATATGAATCTGATATGATGCGCATATCACTAAAAAAAGAATGTTTAATTGGTCACCTAATGTTCCTATATTCGTTTCGAAAAGCATGTGCACCACCCACTGGTCCAGCTAGTTCCACTTTCCTGATTTTTCTCTTGATGCTTAGGGTTTTCCCCTTTTATCTACTATACTATGATCTGCGTATGTGCTTTCTCTCATACTAGCATTACTCCACCCTTCAAGCTAAACAACACGCACTAAGAATTTGAAAGCTTAGTTGTTCAAATATGATTGTGATATGATACTGATATTAGTTAACCGACACATTTAATTGGTTAGATAAAGGTCCCACTTGAGTTTCCAAATGCATGTCGCGACATATAGAGAGATAGCATAATTGTATTTCTTTGTCACTTGTTGACTGTACTTTCTTTTCCATACCAAATCTTAGTTGTTATTTAAAAGCAAACATCGGTTGCTAACTACCCTTTGCGCGGTTTGCAGCTTCAGATCTGCCATCCCACTGCCATGGTCAACAATGTACTCATCATGCTTATGTTTTCCCCATTTTATGATAACCACAATCAGCCTACGTGGTTCGTGTCGTAATAGCACTGCTCCACCCATCGAGATAAACAAGCTTAGTTGTACAAATTCATATCCGATATTATTGCTGATATTAGTAAAACTGAGAGATGTTTAATTGGTTAGCTAAATGTTCCTACTTTAGTTTCGAAATGCATGTGAGCCACATATGGAGAGACTGGAAAGAATAGTATTTCTCTATGTGCTCTGGTTCATCATGGGTGGCCAACCGACATTGTATTGAAAGACTTGTAATATGTTCAATCTGCTTGCTCTTCTGCTCTTCTTTAAGATGATACTCTTCTCTTGCGGTCGACTGGTCAGGTCGAGTTGTTCTCTCTTAGTATATTTTGAATCTGTCAGGTCAGGTCGACTTGTTCTTCTTTACTATACGTTGAAGCTGTCATCTGCGAAGTGTCATCACTTTTGGAGCTCTCATATTTTGAGTAGTAGGCCACATTATATTAATGCACACAACAAATTACAGCATGCATGGCATCTTTTAAAAGAATTGCAGAGATAGCACAAAGGGGTTTACAGCGAGGCAGTATTGGATTAGAATCACTTCTGCATTACAAAGAAAATCTCACTTGTTTTTATGTTTTCATGCATGTCAGATATTGAACATTATCAAAATGAATATGAGAATGGGCACACGAGAGGAATATTGCGGAACGATCCACTGGCTAACAAACTTGGCATGGTGGAGGATGGCCTATCTTATTCACCCATCAAGGTGCTTGCTCTAACTTTGCAAAGTTGTATTGGTTGCACATATTTTGCATCTGACCTCTTGCATTACTTCCACTTTGTTACACCATCTTCTTAATTTAAGCATCATATATGAGTATATGCCATACCTATCCATTTTTTGTACCTTTTCCATGTGTCGTCACACTATGTTTTTCCAGTCAAATGTTGTTCTTTCGTAATAGATGTCCAAAAGGAAGAGGGTGAGTGAAGATCCTCAAGGAGTACAAACTAGGTATTTGGAAAAGGTGGTGATACCTGTTAAATCAGATAGATCAGCAGCCACAGAAAACACAGGCCCAACTGTACCACACTTTACCCCTACTCTAGTGGCCAAACCCCTATTAGAACTGCTGGGAGCCCAGCGCCAGGTACTGTCTATGATATCAATTCAAAATTTGAACTCCTAAATTTCTGCTTGTGCCTTATATTCTCTCTTGTATGAAAACTAATTTCAGATGAATCTCCTTGCTTAAAGGATCATACGATCTCAAAACAATAATGGGCTCTGTATTGCTCTTGTCAGTACCTCTCTCCCTTTTGCCTTGTAACGTTGTACTTAATTAATTGCTATTTGATTATGTATCATCATTCTACACCTGAGCTTCATTATCCTCTGTTTCTTCCAATATTATTTGATCTATATTTACTCTTTGCAAAATGTAGAATAATGGCAACGCTTATAAAGAATTTTCTTTGGGGAATTTATTGAATTATCCTTCCATCAACATGGAGAAGGGCTTTGTCCAGCCCGTGTTAACATGTAATGTAAGTTCATCCTTCTCAAGCCTTCAAACTTTGTTCTAGTATAGATTTGGATAGGCATCATTTCCTCCACTGCTGTTTGCTTTGCTCTTTACATATGATTGGATGTTTGCAACAACTACCTTTTTCAAATTGTAGTTGTAAAAACATGTTCCTTATACAGAACAGATCCATTTGTTTCCATATATAATTGTGAAACCTGTTACGTGTCTCCTTGTTTCTCTTTCAGAGTCATATCTCTTATGCCAGGCAGAACTTTAGGGAAGATAGTGAGCCAAACCATCTTGAGGACAGCGAGATGACCTCAAGGTCCTGTCTTGATGAAGACAGTTAGTTGAAGCTACTCACCAGCAGGTGTAAGACAACCTTTTTGCAATCGCTGCCTCAATCAGTTCGACTTCTTCAGTCTCAACTTAAAGCGGAACGGCTTGCTTCAGCTCAGCTCCGACTTGAAGTCAAAGATTCAATGAAGATGTCAGAGGACTGCCGTGCGCACCATCATGCCTTAAATCTAGTGTTGATGCATCTATCGTTGACACAACTGAGGTCTACTCAGCTTCTTCAGCTGTTTGGGGGGGACGACCTGGCCAGGCCTAGTGCCTTCTGAAGTGCTCTCAGTTTTGTATATTATTTTGTCGGCGCGTTTATCTGCACTGGTGGCGAACTTTGATGCCCAGTGGATGTAATATGTGTGATAGCCATGATAGCCTAGCGTAAGTTGCTTGCTTATTTATTTCCTTGTTTTCTTGTTTATTTGTTTGCTTGTAGTCATAGTAGTTCTTTTTGCTCGGTTTGCTAGTGGCTGCAATAACCTATTTTTTAAAACTAGGCCACAATAACCATGGGCTAATATTTACTGTAGTGACACTGGGCCTCCTACGGGCCGTAGAAACAGTGGGCCCTCTACGGGCCGTAGAAACAGTGGGACTTCTATGGGCCGTAGAAACAATGGGCTTTCTACGGGCCGTATGATCGATTGGCCAAACATGGGCCAATAACAGGCCGCAATATGGCCGTAAACGGGCTAGAGTTGGAATCGTCCGTTCATGGGCCGACCATAATGGGCCATCGTTAATAGGCCATATTTGATGACGCTATGAAAACGGCCCAGCGTATTAACGGACCACAAACGGGCCGACTGTAACCACAGGCGGAATTTGGCCCACAAGCAGAAAATGACAGTAACGGGCCGTAAGTAAACGAATGCTGGAAATGATCCCAAGAATGAATGGGCTCTGAGAAGGCCGAAAGATAACATGGGCTGGAAACGGCCCAACGGAATAACGGGCAGTTAATGGGTATAAAGTGATACACTTTTCATTACGGGCCAGTTTCACCACGGGGCGTTAATGGGTGTAAAGTGATACACTGTTCATTACGGGCCAGTTTCACCATGGGCCATTAATAGGCCAAGAGTTACATAGGGCCTCATGTGGGCCGAAAGACGTCATGGGCCATACATGGGCCAGAAGTGAAAACAGGCTGGAATCATATTGGATGGCCCAGATGATGCTACTGGGCCTAATTCGCATAGTGCGTAACGGGCCTTGGGTTAGCGGGCTGTAAATGGGCTATATGCGAATAGGCCATTAACAGGCTTTACATGGGCCGGCCCGCCATATTTTGACCAAGTCAAACGGGCTGGCCTTTTCACAGGAATGGGCCTCTGTTGGGCCGTGCCATGTGTCGACATATCATAGGCGCCGTCTGTCCAATGAGTGGATGACATCTGCCCAACGATGAGCCAACACGTGTTTCCTCCAGCCAATGATGATTTTACACGTGGAAAATCCCCATTGGTCGGGGCTGTTAACGGGTTATCGGATCCAAAACCCGACCCGGTAGCTTAACGGTGTTTTGTTACAGTGGATGCCACGTGTCGGTCACCCTTAACGAAAGCACTTCTGTGACGCGTGATTTATCGTCATGGAAGTGGACACTTCCATGATGATAATTTTGGTAACATCATGGAACACTTCTACGACAGCACAGGTATGACTATCTCGATTCTACCATAAATTTGTCATGGATGTACATGCATGACAGAAAACGCGACCTACTGTGATAAAACACGTGTCATCACGGAAGTGTATTTTTTTTGTAGTGGTGGCGGTTCGAAGGAGAGCTCGGCCTCGTGTATATCCAGCGTCTAGCCTTGCGGGGGGATCGGCTAGGGCCCTCTCCCTGCGCGTGCCTCGGATCCATCTCAACAGGGACGTAGGTGAGGGAGTCCTGGACTAGGGGGTGTCCGGATAGCCGAACTATCATCATCAGCCGGATTCCAAGACTATGAAGATACAAGATAAAAGACTTCGTCCCGTGTCCGGATGGGACTTTCCTTGGCGTGGAAGGCAAGCTTGGCGATACGGATATGTAGATCTCCTACCATTGTAACCGACTCTGTGTAACCCTAGCCCTCTCCGGTGTCTATATAAACCGGATGGCTTTAGTCCGTAGGACGAACAACAATCATACCATAGGCTAGCTTCTAGGGTTTAGCCTCCTTGATCTCGTGGTAGATCTACTCTTGTAATACCCACATCATCAATATCAATCAAGAAGGACGTAGGGTTTTACCTCCATCAAGAGGGCCCGAACCTGGGTAAAACATCGTGTCCCTTGTCTCATGTTACCATCCGCCTAGATGCACAGTTCGGGACCCCCTACCCGAGATCCGCCGGTTTTGACACCGACATTGGTGCTTTCATTGAGAGTTCCTCTGTGTCGTCACCGATAGGCTTGATGGCTTCTTCGATCATCAACAACGACACAGTCCAGGGTGAGACCTTCCTCCCCGGACAGATCTTCGTATTCGGCGGCTTTGCACTGCGGGCCAATTCGCTTGGCCATCTGGAGCAGATCGAAAGCTACGCCCCTCGCCGTCAGGTCAGATTCGGAAGTTTGAACTTCACGGCTGACATCCGCGGGGACCTGATCTTCGATGGATTCGAGCCACAGCCGAGCGCGCCGCACTATCATGACGAGCATGATTTAGCTCTGCAGCCGGACAGTACCCTGGAGGCCGCACACGAGTCCGCTCCGATCTTCAATTCGGAGTCGGCTGCGCAGATCGAGGACAGGTGGCTAGACACCGCCTCGGGGGCTGCAACCTCTATGGCGATAGATTCGAACACTGACCTTGTCCCTCATGAAGCTCGTGACTCCGAGGTGCCGGACTCCTCGCCTAACTCCGAACCTCCCGCGCCCCCTCCAATCGAATCCGATTGGGCGCCGTTCATGGAGTTCACCGCTGCGGACATCTTTCAACACTCACCTTTCGGCGACATCTTAAGTTCGCTAAAGTATCTCTCGTTATCAGGAGAGCCCTGGCCGGACTGCGGTCAGGACGGTTGGGATGCGGATGACGAAGAAATTCAAAGCCCACCCACCACCCACTTAGTAGCCACTATCGACGATCTAACCGACATGCTAGACTTCGACTCCAAAGACATCGACGGTATGGACGACGATGCCGGAGACGACCAAGAACCAGCACCTACTAGGCACTAGAAAGCCACCTCATCATATGACATATACATGGTGGATATCCCAAAGGATGGGAATGGCGAAGGAACAACGGAGGATGACCCCTCCAAGAAACAGCCCAAGCGCCAGCGTCAGCGGCGCCGCTCTAAATCCCGCCACAGCAAGAATGGAGATTCCGGCACCGGAGATAATAACACCCCAGACAGTGCCGAAGACAACCCCCTCCAGCAAGATTCAGCGCAGGAGAACGGAGACGCTAACCCTCATGAGAAAGCAGCAGATGAAGAAGTAGAGGATTACATGCCTCCCTTCGGAGACGAGGCAAGCCTCGACGACGACAAATTCGTCGTGCCTGAGGATCTCGTCGAACAAGAGCGTTTTAAATGCAGGCTTATGGCCACGGCAAATAGCCTCAAGAAAAAGCAGCAGCAGCTTAGAGCTGATCAAGATCTGCTAGCCGACAGATGGACTGAAGTCCTTGCGACCGAAGAGCATGAGCTCGACCGCCCCTCAAAAAGCTACCCTAAACGCAAGCTGCTCCCCCGATTAGAGGAGGAGGCATATGAACCTGCATCACCAGCAGACAATATGGCTGACCGACCACCCCGTGGCTGCGACAGAGAGGCCTCTAGGCCCTCCACCAGAACCGTACCCCGACATCACTCGAAAAGCACAAGGCCACAGGGGAATGCTCCAGACTTGCGAGATATATTTAAGGATAAGGCAAGACAATCAAGATCGATCTATGGATCGCGTGGGTGCCCCATGATACGCGACGACAACCGTCGCGCCGGACACAGTAAGTCCGGCCGGGCCGAACGAAATATACAAAGCTCTTTTGAACTCCGTCGTGATATCGCCCAATACAGAGGCGCCGCACACCCACTATGCTTCACAGATGAAGTAATGGATCATCAAATCCCCGAAGGGTTTAAACCCGTGAACATTGAATCTTATGATGGCACAACAGACCCCGCGGTTTGGATCGAGGACTATCTCCTTCATATCCACATGGCCCGCGGTGATGATCTCCACGCCATCAAATATCTCCCACTCAAGCTTAAAGGACTAGCCCGGCATTGGCTTAACAGCTTGCCAGCAGAGTCAATTAGGAGTTGGGAAGACCTAGAAGCCGCATTCCTCGATAACTTCCAAGGCACGTACGTGCGAACACCAGACGCTGACGACCTAAGCCATATAATTCAGCAGCCAGACGAATCGGCCAGACAATTCTGGACACGGTTCTTAACCAAGAAAAATCAAATTGTCGATTGTCCGGATGCGGAGGCCCTCGCGGCTTTCAAACATAACATCCGCGACGAGTGGCTTGCCCGGCACCTGGGACAGGAAAAGCCGAAATCCATGGCAGCCTCACATCACTCATGACCCGCTTCTGCGCGGGTGAGGACAGCTGGCTAGCATGCAGCAACAACCTCAGTAAAAATTCTGGCAGTCCGAATATCAAGGACCGCAATGGCAGGCCGCGTCGCAACAAAAACAAACGCCGCATTAACGGCGACAATAGTGAGGATACGACAGTCAATGCCGGATTCAGAGGCTCTAAACCCGGTCAACGGAAAAAGCCATTCAAAAGAACTACTCCGGGTCCGTCCAATTTGGACCGAATACTCGACCGCTCGTGCCAGATACACGGCACCCCCGAAAAGCCAGCTAACTACACCAACAAGGACTGTTGGGTATTCAAGCAGGCAGGCAAGTTAATTGCCGAAAACAACGACAAGGGGCTGCATAGCAACGACGAGGAAGAGACCCGCCACCGAACAATAGAGGACAGAAGGGTTTCCCCCCACAAGTGCGGACGGTGAACATGATATACGCAACCCACATACCCAAAAGGGAGCGGAAGCGTGCATTCAGGGATGTATACGCGATGGAGCTAGTTGCCCCGAAGTTCAATCCATGGTCCTCCTGCCCAATCACTTTTGACCGAAGGGACCACCCCACCAGCATCCGCCACAGCGGATTTGCCGCATTGGTTTTAGACCCAATCGTTGATGGATTTCACCTCACTAGAGTCCCGATGGACGGCGGCAGCAGCCTGAACCTGCTTTATCAGGATACAGTGCACAAAATGGGCATAGACCCCTCAAGGATTAAACCTACAAAGACGACCTTTAAAGGCGTCATACCAGGTGTAGAGCCCAATTGTACAGGCTCAGTTACACTAGAAGTGGTATTCGGATCCCCGGATAACTTCTAAAGCGAAGAGTTAATCTTCGACATAGTTCCGTTCTGCAGCGGCTATCATGCTCTGCTTGGACGCACCGCGTTTGCAAAGTTCAACGCGGTACCGCACTACGCATACCTTAAGCTCAAAATGCCAGGCCCTCGAGGAGTCATCACGGTCAACGGAAACACTGAACACTCTCTCCGAACGGAGGAACATACAGCGGCTCTCGCGGCAGAAGTACAGTGCAGCCTCTTAAGGCAATTCTCGAGTCCGGCCGTTAAGCGATCGGACATGGCTAAACGCGCCCGGAGTAACCTACAACAAGACCACCTGGCACGTTCCGAGCACGCGTAGCAATGCGGCCCCAACCACAGCCCCTACAAAATTTCAAGACGGGTCCTTCGCGTACATCATTACGCTCTGAAGATACCATGGGCATAGGGGGAGGGGCACGACCACTATAGGCCAAGAATGCGGCTTAACCACACCAGGGGCTCTCAAGTGTGTCGTTCTTTTTTCTTTTCTTTTTTTTACCCACAGGACCCCGTTCATCAGAGGCCCTCTCCGGCAGTTGACCTGCCAAACTCACGATGCAACAGCCAGGGAAGGAGAATGGCTACGACGAATATCCATGTGGTCTCCATTATGAGCATTAAATCTGTTTTATACACCATTCCGCAGCCTACCCCTGGAGGGGGACATCTTTAATAGTCCCATCCCTTGCTTATCGCACCATTTGTATCGTTCTGCATTCACAGCAGTATTTCTTGAATAAACAATGCACCTTTTTGCTTACAATTGCATTCCTTTCTTATACATATGTTCATTTATGACATGTTGCATCCGTACACTTTGGTACGGCTAAATACACCAGGGGCTTATGTTTCCCGCATTATGGCGCGATAAGTCCGAACACTTTCACAAGTGCGACACCCCGAACTTATAGCATTATATGCATCGGCTCCGAATCATGTCTTGGGTCAATAGTTGGGTTTGCCCGGCTGTCATGTTTTGGTACCTTATGTTCCGTCGTATCGGCTAAGGTAGCACTGGGAGAACCACTGCAATTGCGCCCCAGTTGAGCTGGGCGAGCGCCTCAGTGGAGAAAGCTAAAACTGACCGTCATGATGAGGCGAGAGTCGGTTGCTGTTCGAGTGGTTTTTCGAGTCCCTAAAGACTTATGCCGCTTAGAGCGAGGAATCGGCTTTGTCCGGCCCAGGCGTGGATAGCGCCCCAAATTCGGCCTTTCGAACACTAGGGGCTTCACCGAAATTTAAAATTATAGAATTCTATGGCTAAGTGAGAGTGTTCAAGCATTATAAGTCTGGTTGCCTTGTTCGTTGTGTTGAGCGCCTCCCTAGATGGACCCAAAAATGGGAACAAGAGTGCTCAAATTTATCCCAAACACCCCAGCGCTTGTGGCATGGGGGCCGAAGCCGACGACTTGCCATCTCTCAGATTTGATAAACGGCCGCACAGAAGGTAATATTTTAAATTAACAAGCATTGCTTAGCGCATATGAACAAAGTTTTCAGCGCACATGATAACAAAATGCGAGTCTACTCAAATATTACATCTTTGGAGCACTCACCCGCAATAGTGCGGGCACCCTTCAGAACAGTCTTATAATACATCTCGGGAGTACGATACTCCTTGCCCAGCGGTGGCGCGTCCGTCACAAGCTTCTCAGCATCCATCTTGCCCCAGTGCACCTTTGCGCGGGCAAGGGCCCGACGGGCACCTTCAATACAGGAGGAGTGCTTGATGACTTCAACCCATGGACACGCATCCACCAGCCGCCGCACCAGGTCGATGTAGCTCCCAGGCACGGCCTCCTTAAGCCACAGCCGAACTATGAGGCCCCTCATGGCCTGTTCGGCCACCTTGTGGAGCTCGACCAGCTGCTTCAGTTGGTCGCTAAGGGGCACCGGATGTCCGGCCTCAGCATACTGAGACCAGAAGACCTTCTCCATCAAGCTCCCCTCCTCGGCCCAATAGAAAGCGGCAGCATCGGACATGCTGCGAGGAAGATCTACAAACGCTCCTGGAGAGCTCCGAATTCGGGTAAGTGATAGGTAATTCACACTCACATGCTTACTATGCATGAAAAATGCCTTACCCGCTGCTATTTTCTTCAACGCCTCGATTTCTTGGAGGGCCTTGTAGGCTTCGGCCTTAGCGGCTTTGGCACTCTCAAGAGCCGATGCAAGCTCAGACTCTCGAGTCTTCGAGTCACGCTCCAGGCTCTCATGTTTTTCCACAAGATCCTGGAGCTCTTGCTGTACCTCCGCCACCCGCGCCTCCTGCTTCTCTCGCTCGGTGCGCTCCGCGGCCACATTACGTTCGGCCGCGGACACCGCCTCCTTCAGGGTCGCCACCTCGGTCGTGGCACCTGCAATACCCATGTTATCCTTGTCAATTTTCTTGCAACCAAATCCTTTTCTGTAAGGTACAATCTTAATACGGTGTTATTGACCTTCCTTGTCCTCGAGCTGCTTCTTGGCACGGCCGAGCTCGTTCTCGGACCGCTCGAGGCTTTGCTTCAAAGTATTGACCTCCGCAGTCAGTGCAGCAGAGGTCAGCAGCACAGCCTGCAACCGCATATTGACATATTTCATAACTCCTGTGTATATCTTTTTAGATCCTCAGTCCGGCTTTTCTTTCCGAATACCGAACCGAGCATCAGGGGCTACTATCTATGTGGTACTATTCTACATATATTAAAATTCTTACCTCAAAGCCTGTTAAAAGGCTACTGCAGGCTTCGGTCAGCCCGCTCTTGGCGAGCTGAACCTTCTGAATCACCGCACTCATGAAGGTGCGGTGTTCCTCTTAGATGGAGGAGCCATTGAGTGCCTCCAGCAAGCTATCCGGCGCCTCCGGTTGGACGGAGGCCGCTGGCGTCGCGGTCTTGCCCTTCTTACGAAGGGGCCGCCCATCAGACTCCGGAGCCACTTCAGGTTCCGGTGCGGAGTCCGGCGCAAAGTCCGGGAGGTTGCACTGCGGCACCTCCGGGGCCTCCCCCTCCTGGCGGGTCCCTTCCCAGGATCCCATCTCGGCTTCGTCCGCATCACGGGGGGTGGAGGCGGTCGGAAGGGAATCCATATCCGACGCACCCAAGGACCCGCTCGACGAAGCGGGAAAATCATCCTTGGGCGGACTGCAGGGTTGTATGCGGCATTAGAGAGACACTATGTGGCGAAAAGAAAAACCATGAAGTTATTCGGGAGTCCGGATACTTACGATCTCGCCAGGGGCTTGGCCCTTGGAGGCGAATCCTCGTCGTCATCACTGGCTTTGGCGGAGCAGTCCGGGGGAAGAGTCTTTCCCTTCTTGGACCCTTCGGCTCATTGGGGAAGCCTTCCTTTTCTTCCCTCCCCCCGCTGGGGGAGAGGCCTTCTTATTCTCCTCCTCGCCTTTGTGGGAGGAGTCTGCCTCGGAGTCATCGTCCGATGACACCTGAAAACGGGAACTCTTCCGAGTGCCCATGGCCTTCTTCTTGGCCTTCTTCTCCGGCACCACGTGGGGTGCCGGAGCCAGCAGCCCCGTTAAACGGCCGTCCACTGGGTCCTCTGGCAATGGGGTCGGACAGATAGTCTGTTCAGCCTTCTTCAGCCAGTCCTGTCAAAGGAGAGGGAGTTTAGATCCCACATAGAATCAAACTATGGAAAACAAGTGTCCCGTAAAGGGCAAAATCCTTACCTCGCTAGCCGGACGCTGCGAGCTGAATCCGCAATCTTCGGTAGCGGATGCGGGGGCCTCGGCACCTTTAAACAGCACCCTCCAGACATCTTCGTACATAGTGTCGAAGAGCCCGCTCAAAGTCTGGTTCTGTGCCGAATCAAACTCCCACATACTGAAGCCCCGTTGTTGGCACGGGAGAATCCGGCGGATAAGCATGACCTGGACTACGTTGACAAGCTTGAGCTTCTTGTTCACTAGCTTTTTGATGCAGGCTTGGAGCCCGGTCAGCTCCTCCGAATCACCCCATGTCCGGCCGCTCTCTTTCCAGGAGGTGAGCCATATGGGGATGCCAGATCTGAATTCGGGGGCCGCTGCCCATTCAGGGTCACGCGGCTCGGTGATGTAGAACCACCCCGGTTGCCACCGCTTAATGGTTTCCACGAAAGTGCCCTCAAGCCAAGTAACGTTGGGCATCTTGCCCACCATGGCGCCTCCGCACTCCGCTTGGCTGCCCTTTACCACCTTTGGCTTGATAGTGAAGGTCTTGAGCCACAAGCCGAAGTGGGGCTGGATGCAGAGGAAAGCCTCGCACACGACGATAAACGCCGAGATATTGAGGATAAAATTCGGGGCCAGATCATAGAAATCCAGGCCGTAGTAGAACATGAGCCCCTGGACAAAGGGATGGAGTGGGAAGCCCAGCCCGCAGAGGAAATGGGCAAGATATACTACCCTCTCATGGGGCCTGGGGGTGGGGATAAGCTCTCCCTCGTCGGGGAGTCGGTGCGCGATGTCGCTGGACAGATATCCGACGCTGCGCAGCTTCGGGATGTGCCCCTCCTTAATGGAGGAGGCCATCCACTTGCCTCCTGCTCCGGACATAGTTGGAGAAGGTTGAGGTGAGATGTGCGGACTTGGGCGCTGGAGCTCGAGTTCGCGGAGATGGATAAGCCAAGGAGGAAGAAGGTGCAAGTAAAAGGGTTGGATCTTTATCCCCTTATATGGGCGGACAGAAACATGCAACCCCACCGACCTGATAAAACTCGCTTATCTCCCAAGCACCGCAATCAATGGCGTGGTTGGGTTACCCACGTCCGTATTGATGGGAATCCTGGAATAAGGGGAACACGATCTCTGCTTCGACAAGACGTTCCAAGGAAACCGCTTCGCTAAACACGCTGAGGTGGTACAATAAAAACGATTCGAGTAAAGGCTTGGTAGTGGTGTGACGTCACGCCACCAAATACGTCAGCGGATTGAACTTGTGTAAATATTATTCTCTCTACAGTGGTATGTGGAATTTATTTTGCAGAGCCGGACACTATCCTGGTGTTCACAATCTTCTATAAATTATTCAGAGAAGGAACCCACCTTGCAATGCCGAAGACAACATGCACGCCAGACTCGTCGTCATTGAAGCCTGGTTCAGGGGCTACTGAGGGAGTCCTGGACTAGGGGGTGTCCGGATAGCCGAACTATCATCATCGGCTGGACTCCAATACTATGAAGATACAAGATTGAAGACTTCGTCCCGTGTCCGGATGGGACTTTCCTTGGCGTAGAAGGCAAGCTTGGCGATACGGATATGTAGATCTCCTATCATTGTAACCGACTCTATGTAACCCTAGCCCTCTCCGGTGTCTATATAAACCGGATGGCTTTAGTCCGTAGGACGAACAACAATCATACCATAGGCTAGCTTCTAGGGTTTAGCCTCCTTGATCTCGTGGTAGATCTACTCTTGTAATACCCACATCATCAATATCAATCAAGCAGGACGTAGGGTTTTACCTCCATCAAGAGGGCCCGAACCTGGGTAAAACATTGTGTCCCTTGTCTCCTGTTACCATCCGCCTAGACGCACAGTTCAGGACCCCCTACCCGAGATCCGCCGGTTTTGACACCGACAGTAGGCCTCCGAGCTATTCGCACCAGAAGCGATGCCCGGCTTCCTCATGTTCCCGCCTTCTTCAGCCGCCCTCTGGTCCTGTTGGCTAGGGGCCGGCACTCCAGCGCGACCCCTGGTGATGTCGCCTGGGGCAGCTCCGCGCCGAGGGGGCACGTTCGGGGTGGCGCGCGCTGCTCCGCGGGGTTGGTCGGTGTCGAGAGGCTCTCCAGGGCCCCTGGGAGGAGGCGCACGGTTGTGTCAGGGATGAGCACGTGCCCCCACCACTTCTTGCAACATGGGAAGGGTGTAGAATGGCGTCGCCCCCCTGCATGCTGCATCCAGCAGCTCGGCGACCCGTTCTAGCAGGGGATCGCGGCTGCTTTCCATCAGCCTGCATCGAAGGATCTCTCGAGCCACGATGACCGCTGCCTGCATGTTTGCTTGTTCCCTGTGCGAGTGTGAAGCGGTTGCTGCAGCATAATTCACAGATCGCGTGGCGGCGCGGCTGTAGCGCAGCGCCAGTGGAGAAGGTTGCGCTGCGCGCCCCCCGCGGTCGGCTGCCCCTGGCAGAATGTGGGCCACGAGCGGAGCAGAGTGGAGATCTTCCTCGTCGGCGGGAACTGCCGAGGAGGCCTGGATGACCCAATGCTCGACGTGCGCCCTCGGGGTGTCGGCCATGGCATCGGTGGAGCGGCGAAGAACTGGTCGACGGGAAAGAAGATCCGACACACCCCTACTTGGCACGCCAAATGTCAGATTAAGGGATCCACAAACCCTTGAGAGGTTCGAACTCTGGGGTGCGTGCGGAGATCTCATCCTACCCAGCCTGCCTACTCGCGATCCTCCTAAGCCTAGCGCGTCAAGCTCAAAGAGACACAAAGACACGACAGTTTTATCCTGGTTTGGGCCACCTTGTGGTGTAGTATCCTACTCCAGCGTTTTGGTCGATTGCCTTGAAGGGCTGAGGGTGAACTAGTACAGTGGATGAACTGGCCTCAGGAGGTGAGGTGTTCTTGAGGTGGTGTGTTTTGGTGTGTTCTAGTTCTACTTATTCTCTTTCCCCTTTTATGGTGGTGCCTAGTCCTATTTATAGAGGCCTTGGTCCTCTTACCAAATGTTGGCGGGAAGGGATCCCACAACGGCCGGATTTGAAAGGGGACAAGTAGTATAGGTTATCCTGACAAAAGTAGTCTTTGCCTGCCAAAAGCCTCTGGTCGTGACGCTGTGGTGGGCATGTGGATGACCTCCGTTCTGCTGTCCTAGCGGTCTTAGTCTCGTTGCACCGAAATGGAAACCTCTGGCTGATTCCTCGGGACTCCGCGCTTGTGTCTTGCCTCCCAAGCACCATAGAGGAAACCTGCGCTCTGCGCCCGCCTGGCGCCCGCCTGGCCTTGGTCGTCATGGCTTACGTCAGCCGAGCCTCGTGAGGTAACCTTGCATAGAACTCTCCGCCCCTTAGGAGGAAGCCTCCGACCCCCTCGGGGGTCTTGGCGTTGCCCGCCTCACGAGGCTTTACCCCTCATGAGGGTCTTGTGGTGTTGATGTTGAAGCTGGGCCGTACCAGGCCGTCGATGGAGCCATGTGGCGGGTCGCAGGCATGCAGGGCTAGATACCCCCATATCTAAGAAGCCGACACAAAGTGTCTCATTGCATCATCAAGATCATAGTCACTATCATCATCCTCATCATAGTATCCATGTTCAACATCGGCATGTGATGGATCCATTCCTAGAGAGGATGATTCATTAGATAAATGATCATGACAATAATCATCTTTATGAAATCTAATGGCTTCGGAGATGATATTGCTAATGATTCCAACATCTCCTTTGGCATGCATAAGGTCATGAAGCTCAAATAGACAACCATCAAACTTAGGATCACTAGTACTCATTTTGTTCAAGGCAATTGACTTATGAAGAATCTCATCTAGAATTTGCAAGGGATAGTTTGGAAATCTTTCCTCAAGATATCTCCATATGGTATAAGCACAATCAAGAGCCAGCAAGCTAGCAATCAAGTTTCTAGGAAATCTTCTAATGATAAGATTGAGTGTTCTAAGATTGCGAATCATGTCAAGATCCTCATCGGGAGTGGGATGCAAAGGATCAACAAGGCGAGCACAAGGATTGGTAATATACTTGCCCAAATGATATCATTGAAAATCTCAAGCATCTCATTTTCCACTCATGAAAGTACTCTCCATCAAGTATAGGCACTCTATGTCTAAGACTCCCTAACATAGACTCGTCCATCTTCCTCCAATGGTGATTAAACAAAAGAAATGGAGACCAAAGCTTGATACCAATTGAAAGGATCGAGAAGAGGTGTCTAGGGGGGTGATTAGACCCTCAACACACAAAGTTGGCGGTTTTTAAGTTTTTCAAGTTGAGCTGCAGTTTAAGCACAAGTTTAAGAATTCACAATACATATCAAGCAAGCATGCAAAGAGTATATGAGCAGCGGAAAGTAAATCATGCAACTTGCAAGAAAGTAAATGGATGGGATTGTAGTGTGCAAACGCAATTGGAGACACGGAGATTTTTGGCGTGGTTCTGATAGGTGGTGCTATCATACATCCATGTTGATGGAGACTTCAACCCACGAAGGGTAACGGTTGCATGAGTCCACGGAGGGCTCCACCCATGAAGGGTCCACAAAGAAGCAACCTTGTCTATCCCACCATGGCCATCGCCCATGAAGGACTTGCCTCACTAGGGTAGATCTTTACGAAGTAGGAGATCTCCTTGCATGTACAAACTCCTTAGTTCAACTCCACAATCTTGACGGAGGCTCCCAAGTGACACCTAACAAATCTAGGAGACACCACTCTCCAAAAGGTAATAGATAGTGTGTTGATGATGAACTCCTTGCTCTTGTGCTTCAGATGATAGTCTCCGCAACACTCAACTCTCTCTCATAGGATTGGATTTGGTGGAAAGATGATTTGAGTGGAAAGCAACTTGGGGAAGGCTAGAGATCAAGATTCATATGCTAGGATTGGAATATCTTGGCCTCAACACATGAATAGGTGGTTCTCTCTCAGAAAATGAATGCTCGAAGTGTAGGCATGTTTTGATGGCTTTCCTCACAAATGAGGAGAGGGTGGAGGGGTATATATAGCCTCCACACAAAATCTAACCGTTATACACAATTTACCAAACTCGGTGGGACCGAATCATAAAACTCGGTCGGACCGATTTAGTTCATAATGTGACCGTTAGGTGTTTTGGTGGGACCAATATGATCAACTCAGTGGGACCGATGTGCAAGGGTTAGGGTAAAGCCTCATCTCGGTTTGACGAATTATACAAACTCAGTGGGACCGATTTTGGTAATAAGCAAAACAGAGAGTTGGTCAAGCAAACTCGGTGGGACCGATTGCATAATTTCGGCGAGACCGAAATTATTGCAATGGACAATGATACGTCTCCAACGTATCTATAATTTTTGATTGCTCCATGCTACTTTATCTACTATTTTGGACTATATTGGGCTTTATTTTCCACTTTTATATTATTTTTGGGACTAACCTATTAACCGGAGGCCCAGCCCAGAATTGCTGTTTTTTGCCTATTTCAGTGTTTCGAAGAAACGGAATATCAAACAGAGTTCAAACGGAATGAAACCTTCGGGAACATGATTTTCTCACCGAACGTGATCCAGGAGACTTGGACCCTACTCCAAGAAGTAACAGAGGCGGTCACAAGGGTTGCCCCCCCCCTAGGGAGTGCCCCCCTACCTCGTGGGCCCCCTGTTGCTCCACCGACGTACTCCTTCCTCCTATATATACCTATGTACCCCCGACAGATCAAAAACGAAGCCAAAAACTTAATTCCACCGCCGCAACTTTCTGTATCCATGAGATCCCATCTTGGGGCCTGTTCTGGAGCTCCACCGGAGGGGGCATCCACCATGGAGGGCTTCTACATCAACACCATAGCCCCTCCGATGAAGTGTGAGTAGTGTACTTCAGACCTTCGGGTCCATAGCTAGTAGCTAGATGGCTTCTTCTCTCTTTTTGGATCTCAATACAATGTTCTCCCCCTCTCTCGTGGAGATCTATTCGATGTAATCTTCTTTTTGCGGTGTGTTTGTTGAGACCGATGAATTGTGGGTTTATGATCCAGCTTATCTATGAATAATATTTGAATCTTCTCTGAATTCTTTTATGTATGATTGAGTTATCTTTGCAAGTCTCTTCGAATTATCCATTTGGTTTGGCCAACTAGATTGGTAGTTCTTGCAATGGGAGAAGTGCTTAGCTTTGGGTTCAATCTTGCGGTGTCCTTTCCCAGTGATAGAAGGGGCGACAAGGCACGTATTGTATTGTTGCCATCGAGGATAACAAGATGGGGTTTTTATCATATTGCATGAATTTATCCCTCTACATCATGTCATCTTGCTTAAGGTGTTACTCTGTTTTTAACTTAATACTCTAGATGCATGCTGGATAGCGGTCGATGAGTGGAGTAATAGTAGTCGACGTAGAATCGTTTCGATCTACTTGTCTTGGACGTGATGCCTATATACATGATCATACCTAGATATACTCATAATTATGCTCAGTTCTGTCAATTGCTCAACAGTAATTTGTTCACCCACCGTAGAATATCTATGCTCTTGAGAGAAGCCACTAGTGAAACCTATGGCCCCCGGGTCTATTCTCATCATATCAATCTCCATCACTTTATTACTTGCTTTGTTTTTACTTTGCCTTTTACTTTTCACTTTGCATCTCTATATCAAAAATACCAAAAATATTTATCACCTCTATCAAATCTCACCCTCGTAAGTGACCGTGAACGGATTGACAACCCCCAATCGCGTTGGTTGTGAGTAGCTATAGTTTTGTGTAGGTACAAGGGACTTGTGTGTGGTCTCCTACTGGATTGATACCTTGGTTCTCAAAAACTGAGGGAAATACTTACGCTACTTTGTTGCATCATCCTCTCCTCTTCGGGGAAATCCAACGCAGTGCTCAAGAGGTAGCAAGAAGAATTTCTGGCGCCGTTGCCGGGGAGGCTCACACAAGCAAGTCAACCATACAAAGTACCCATCACAATCCCTATCTCTCGCATTACATTATTTGCCTCTTGTTTTCCTCTCCCCCACTTCACCCTTGCCATTTTATTCGCCCTCTCTTTCCCAATCTCCTTCTCTCTTTCCCGTTTGTCTTTTCTCTTGCCTTTCTGTTTGCTTGTGTGTTGGATTACTTGTTGCCATGGCGCAAGATAATACCAAATTGTGTGACTTATCGAATACCAATAATAATGATTTCCTTAGTACTCCGATTGCTCCTCTTAATAATGATGAGTCTTGTGAAATCAATACCGCTTTGCTGAATCTTGTTATGAAAGATCAATTCGCAAGCCTTCCTAGTGAAGATGCCGCTAGTCATCTAAACAATTTTGTTGATTTGTGTGATATGCAAAAGAAGAAAGATACGGATAACAATATTGTCAAATTGAAGTTATTTCCGTTTTCACTTAGAGATCGTGCTAAAGTTTAGTTTTCGTCTTTGCCTAAAAATAGTATTGATTCTTGGAACAAGTGCAAATATGCTTTTATCTCTAAGTATTTTCCTCCCGCTAAGATCATCACTCTTAGAAACGATATTATGAATTTTAAACAACTTGATCATGAGCATGTTGCCCAATCTTGGGAAAGAATGAAATTGATGCTTTGCAATTGCCCTACTCATGGTTTGAATTTATGGACGATCATACAAAACTTTTATGCCGGATTAAATTTTGCTTCTAGAAATCTTTTAGATTCGGCTGTGGGAGGCACGTTTATGGAAATTACGTTATGATATGCTACAAAATTGCTTGATAATATTATGGCTAATTATTCTCAATGGCACACCGAAAGATCTTCTAGTAAAAAAGTGCATGCTATAGAAGAAATCAATGTTTTGAGTGAAAAGATGGATGAACTTATGAAGATGTTTGCTACTAAAAATACTTCTCTTGATCCCAATGATATGCCTTTGTCTACTTTGATTGAGAATAATAATGAATCTATGGATGTGAATTTTGTTGGTAGGAATAATTTTGGAAACAACGCGTATAGAGGGAATTTTAATCCTAGGCCTTATCCTAGTAATCCTTCTAATAATTATGGAAATTCCTACAACAACTCTTATGGAAATTTTAATAAGATGCCCTCTGAATTTGAGAGTAGTGTTAAAGAGTTTATGAATTAACAAAAGAATTTTAATGCTTTGCTTGAAGAGAAATTGCTTAAAGTTGATGATTCAGCTAGGAACGTTGATAGAATTTCTCTTGAAATTGATTCTTTAAAGCTTAGATCTATTCCTCCTAAGCATGATATCAATGAGTCTCTCAAAGCCATGAGAATTTCCATTGATGAGTGCAAAGAAAGAACCGCTAGGATGCGTGCTTCCAAAGATGCCTTTATTAAAGCGTGTTCTTCCAATTCCTATGAAAATCAAGATGAAGATCTGAAAGTTATTGATATGTCCCCCATTAAATCTTTTTTTGCAATATGAATCTTGATGAAACTGAATATGATCTTCCTTTACCTAGAAGGCGTTCTAAGAATTCAGAGTTTCTAGATCTTGATGATGAAATTGATGAAATTGGGATTGAAAGAAATAAAAACCTAGATGTTGCTAAACCCACTATTTTGGATCTCAAGGAATTTAATTATGAAAATTTCTCTTTGATTGGTTGTATTTCCTTGTTGCAATCTGTGCTAGATTCTCCTCATGCTTATAGTCAAAATAAGGCCTTTACCGAACACATTGTTGATGCCTTGATGCAATCTTATGAAGAAAAACTTGAGTTGAAAGTTTCTATCCCGAGGAAACTCTATGATGAGTGGGAACCTACTACTAAAATTGAAATTAAAAATTATGAGTTTCATGCCTTGTGTGATTTGGGTGCTAGTGTTTCTACTATTCCCAAAACTTTGTGTGATTTGCTAGACTTTCGTGATTTTGATGAATGCTCTCTAAACTTGCATCTTGCGGATTCCACTATTAAAAAGCCTATGGGAAGAATTAATGATGTTCTTATTGTTGCAAATAGGAATTATGTGCCCGTATATTTTATCGTTCTTGATATAGATTGCAATCCTTCATGTCCTATTATTCTTGGTAGACCTTTTCTTAGAATGATTGGTGCAACCATTGATATGAAGGAAGGGAATATTAGATTCCAATTTCTCTTAAATAAGGGCATGGAACACTTCCCTAGAAAGAAAATAAAATTACCATATGAATCTATCATGAGAGCCACTTATGGATTGCCTACCAAAGATGTCAATACCTAGATCTATCCTTGCTTTTATGCCTAGCTAAGGGCGTTAAACGATAGCGCTTGTTGGGAGGCAACCCAATTTTATTTTTGTTTTTTGTTTTTGATTCTGTTTAGGAATAAATAATCCATCTAGCCTCTGGTTTTATGTGGTTTTATGTTTTAATTAGTGTTTGTGCCAAGTAGAACCTATAGGATAACCTATGATGATAGTTGATTTGATTCTGCTGAAAAACAGAAACTTTACGCACACGAATATAATTTTGTTAAATCACAGGAACGTGATTTTGTGTTGATTCTTTTTGCTTCTGTTCAAAAAACAAATTGTACAGGATTTCATATTTTGGTAGGATTTTTAGAGTTCCCGAAGTTTGCGTTAGTTACAGATTACTACAGACTGTTCTGTTTTTGACAGATTCTGTTTTGCGTGTGTTGTTTGCTTATTTTGATGAATCTATGGCTAGTAAAATAGTTTATAATCCATAGAAAAGTTGGAATACATTAGGTTTAACACCAATATAAATAAAGAATGAGTTCATTACAGTACCTTAAAGTAGTCTTTTGTTTTCTTTCTCTAACGGAGCTCACGAGATTTCTATTGAGTTTTGTGTTGTGGAGTTTTCAAGTTTTGGGTGAATTCTTTTGATGGATTATGGAACAAGGAGTGGCAAGAGCCTAAGATTGGGGATGCCGATGGAACCCCCAAGATAATCCAAGGACACCAAAAATTCAAAGCTTGGGGATGCCCCGGAAGGCATCCCCTCTCTCTTCTACTTCCATCGGTAATTTACTTGGAGCTATATTTTTATTCACCACATGATATGTGTTTTGCTTGGAGCGTCTTGTATCATTTGCGTCTTTGCTTGTTAGTTTACCACAATCATCCTTGTTGTACACACCTTTTGAGAGAGTGATACATGAATTGAAATTTGTTAGAATACTCTTAGTGCTTCACTTATATTTTTTGAGCTTGATAGTTTTGTTCTTAGTGCTTCACTTATATCTTTTGAGCGTGATAATTTTTGCTCTAGTACTTCACTTACGACGCGTTTGGTTCAGCAATTTTCGACCGTCTTCCGATTACACTGCTTAGTGAATACGTTACCAGTGTTTGGTACGGGCTGGGCTGGTTTCAATCGCCGCGTAATCCGATACACCACTTCATAAAGCCCAAAACGGGATGTACCCTGCGGAAACCGAAAACGCTCGATCGAAGCTCTCCGCTCGTCCCAGGAATCTCTCTCTCTCTCTCTCTCTCTCTCTCTCTCTCTCTTCGGCGGCCTGGTTGTCCCCATCTCTATCGTGAGTAGCGACGCCGTCTGGACCCCCCTCCCCCCTTCCCCGCCACGAGCAGTGACGCCACCTCCCCCCATCCCTACCACGAGCAGCAGCGCCGGCAGGGCCTCCCTCTGTTCTGCCACGAGTTCACTAGCAGCAACTCTGGTCGGACCTCCCCCTTCTCCTTCGCTAGCAGCCCTGCCTACCACCGACGTCTCCCGATCCCGTCGCGAGTAGCCATGCCGAACGGACTTCCCCCTTCTCTGTTGCAAGCAAGCATGCAGGTCGGGCCTCTCCCTTCTCCTTGCTTCTTTTCTAGACGCTCCGGTTTGGGGAATCAACCCTTTGTTGAACCAAACACATCAAGTAATCACCCAATCTCCACCCTAATACACTGCATCCTGATTACACATCTGAAAACGTTACTAGTCCTGAACCAAACGCGTCATTAGATCTTTTAGAGCACGGTGGTGGATTTGTTTTAAAGAAACTTTTGATATCTCATGCTTCACTTAGATTATTTTGAGAGTCGCTAAAAGCATGGTAATTTGCTTAATGTTAATATACTTGGTATTCAAGATATGTGAAACTTTCTTTTGAGTGCGTTGAATACTAAGATAAGTTTGATGCTTGATAATTGTTTTGATATATGGAGGTGATAATATCAAAGTGATGCTAGTTGGGTGATTATGAATTTAAAGAATGCTTGTGTTGAAGTTTGTGATTCCCGTAGCATGCACGTATGATGAACCGCTTTGTGATGAAGTTGGAACACAATTTTATTTATTGATTGTCTTCCTTATGAGTGGCGGTCAGGGACGAGCGATGGTCTTTTCCTACCAATCTATCCCCCTAGGAGCATGCGCGTAGTGCTTTGGTTTTTGATGACTTCTAAATTTTTGCAACAAGTGCATGAGTTTTTTTTATTAATGTTGAGTCCATGGATTATACGCACCCTTTCACCCTTCCATTATTGCTAGCCTCTCTTGTGCCGCGCAACTTTCACCGATACCATACACCCACCATATACCTTCCTCAAAACAGCCACCATACCTACCTATTATGGCATTTCCATAGCCATTCCGAGATATATTTCCATGCAACTTTCCACCATTCCGTTTATTATGACACACTCCATCATTGTCATATTGATTTGCATGATCATGTAGTTGACATTGTATTTGTGGCAAAGCCATCGTTCATAATTCTTTCATACATGTTGCTCATGAGTCATTGCACATCCCGGTATACCGCCGGAGGCATTCATATAGAGTCATATTTTGTTCTAAGTATCGAGTTGTAATTGTTGAGTTGTAAGAAAAATAAAAGTGTGATGATCATCATTATTAGAGCATTGTCCCAGTGAGGAAAGGATGATGGAGACTATGATTCCCCCATAAGTCGGGATGAGACTCCGGACGGAAAAAAAATAGGCCATAAAAAAAGGCCCAAATAAAAAAAATGAGAGAAAAAGAGAGAAGGGGCAATGCTACTATCCTTTTACCACACTTGTGCTTCAAAGTAGCACCATGATCTTCATGATAGAGAGTCTCATATGTTGTCACTTTCATATACTAGTGGGAATTTTTCATTATAGAACTTGGCTTGTATATTCCAATGATGGGCTTCCTCAAAATGCCCTAGGTCTTCGTGAACAAGCAAGTTGGATGCACACCCACTTAGTTTCTTTTGTTGAGCTTTCATATACGTATAGCTCTAGTGCATCTGTTGCATGGCAATCCCTACTCACTCACATTGATATCTATTGATGGCCATCTCCATAGCCCGTTGATACGCCTAGTTGATGTGAGACTATCTTCTCATTTTTTGTCTTCTCCACAACCACCATTCTATTCCACCTATAGTGCTATGTCCATGGCTCACGCTCATGTATTGCGTGAAAGTTGAAAGAGCTTAAGATTACTAAAGTATGAAACAATTGCTTGGCTTGTCATCGGGGTTGTGCATGATTAAATACTTTGTGTGGTGAAGATTGAGCAACAGCCAGACAATATGATTTTGTAGGGATAACTTTCTTTAGCCATGCTATTTTGAGAAGACATGATTGCTTTGATTAGTATGCTTGAAGTATTATTATTTTTATATCAATATGAACTTTTGTCTTGAATCTTTCGGATCTGAATATTCATACCACAATTAAGAAGATTTACATTGAAATTATGCCAAAGTATCACCCCGCATCAAAAATTCTTTTTTATCATTTACCTACTCGAGGACGAGCAGGAATTAAGCTTGGAGATGCCTGATACGTCTCCAACGTATCTATAATTTTTGATTGCTCCATGCTACTTTATCTACTATTTTGGACTATATTGGGCTTTATTTTCCACTTTTATATTATTTTTGGGACTAACCTATTAACTGGAGGCCCAACCCAGAATTGCTGTTTTTTGCCTATTTCAGTGTTTGGAAGAAACGGAATATCAAATGGAGTCCAAACAGAATGAAACCTTCAGGAACGTGATTTTCTCACCGAACGTGATCCAGGAGACTTGGACCCTACTCCAAGAAGTAACAGTGGCGGTCACGAGGGTGGGTGGCGCCCCCCCCCCACCTAGGGCGCGCCCCCTACCTCGTGGGGCCCCCTGTTGCTCCATCGACGTACTCCTTCCTCCTATATATACCTACGTACCCCCGACAGATCAAAAACGGGGCCAAAAACCTAATTCCACCGCCGCAACTTTCTGTATCCACGAGATCCCATCTTGGGGCTTGTTCTGGAGCTCCGTCGAAGGGGGCATCCACCACGGAGGGCTTCTACATCAACACCATAGCCCCTCCGATGAAGTGTGAGTAGTTTACTTTAGACCTTCGGGTCCATAGCTAGTAGCTAGATGGCTTCTTCTCTCTTTTTGGATCTCAATACATTGTTCTCCCCCTCTCTCGTGGAGATCTATTCGATGTAATCTTCTTTTTGCGGTGTGTTTGTTGAGACCGATGAATTGTGGGTTTATGATCCAGCTTATCTATGAATAATATTTGATTCTTCTCTGAATTCTTTTATGTATGATTGAGTTATCTTTGCAAGTCTCTTCGAATTATCTGTTTGGTTTGGCCAACTAGATTGGTAGTTCTTGCAATGGGAGAAGTGCTTAGCTTTGGGTTCAATCTTGCGGTGTCCTTTCCCAGTGACAGAAGGGGCGACAAGGCACGTATTGTATCGTTGCCATCGAGGATAACAAGATGGGGTTTTTATCATATTGCATGAATTTATCCCTCTACATCATGCCATCTTGCTCAAGGTGTTACTCTGTTTTTAACTTAATACTCTAGATGCATGCTGGATAGCGGTCGATGAGGGGAGTAATAGTAGTAGACGTAGAATCGTTTCGATCTACTTGTCTTGGACGTGATGCCTATATACATGATCATACCTAGATATACTCATAATTATGCTCAGTTCTGTCAATTGCTCAACAGTAATTTGTTCACCCACCGTAGAATATCTATGCTCTTGAGAGAAGCCACTAGTGAAACCTATGGCCCCCGGGTCTATTCTCATCATATCAATCTCCATCACTTTATTACTTGCTTTGTTTTTACTTTGCCTTTTACTTTTCACTTTGCATCTCTATATCAAAAATACCAAAAATATTATTTATCATCTCTATCAGATCTCACCCTCGTAAGTGACCGTGAAGGGATTGACAACCCCTAATCGCGTTGGTTGCGAGTAGCTATCATTTTGTGTAGGTACGAGGGACTTGTGCGTGGTCTCCTACTGGATTGATACCTTGGTTCTCAAAAACTGAGGGAAATACTTACTCTACTTTGCTGCATCATCCTCTCCTCTTTGGGGAAATCCAACGCAGTGCTCAAGAGGTAGCAGACAACAGAGAGATTGCAAGCCCATCTCGGTGAGACCGAGATCCCATCGGTGAGACCGAATCGATTAGGGTTTCTGGCAGTGGCTATGTCAAATGAACTCGGTGGCGCCGGATGGATCAAATTGGTGGGGCTGAGTTTGACTTTTGGTTTTTGACATATGTGGATATGAGAAAGTGGTTGAGGGCTTTGGAGCATATCACTAAGCACTTTGAGCAAGCAAGCCATTAAGCAACACCTCATCCCCTTTTAATAGTATTGGCTTTCCTATGGACTCAATGTGATCTTGGATCACTGAAATAGAAAATGTAGAGTCCTGAGCTTTGAGCTTGAGCCAATCCTTTGTCCTTAGCACCTTGAAGGTGTTCCACATCCTCTTGTCCATGCCACTCCACTGTTGAACTTATCTGAAATATACTAGATAAAAGTATTAGTCCAACAAGAGATATGTTGACATTAATTACCAAAATCACCCAGGGAGCACTTGTGCTTTCAAGCACGTCCAATATCAGCCCCAACCAGTCAAGGCCCCGCTGCCTAGCCAACAGGTGCCAGTGCTGCAAGAACCCAGGAAATTCGAAGAAGGCGCCAGAGGCTCGTCGAAGGAAAATCCGCTCGATCACCATCTTATTACGCATCATCCGTAGTGTCCAAGCTAAAGCCGCAAAAATAGCCAAAATAGCCGCCTCTTCCTTCCAGTCTGGATAGCTCTCGCCTGGAGAAAGCCGACAAGGTCATGAGCCTCCCAATCTGGCCCCAATGCCTGCCGGACAAAGCTCCACAACGCTTGAGCTACCGTGCAAGAGAAGAGGATGTAGGTCTCTATTTTTGGAACCCCACACAGGGGACATAGCCCATTATCCAGGCCCTGTCGCTTGAGTACCTCCGTCCCAAAAGGGAGGCGGTCTCTCAGCAATAGCCACACAAAGATTTTGATCTTCAAGGATAGGGGCGCTTTCCAATGCGGGGCTACCCAAGAAATAATCGGCTGACGACACAAGGTGTGGTAGGTCGATGCCACACAGAAGTCTCCCGGGGGAATAGGCTCCAGGAATCGGAGTTTGGGTAGTCCGTGAGCACTGGATGGATGGTCGCCTACAAATTGGCCCACTCCAACACTTCCGCTACCCAAAAGACTAACATAACAAGATGTTCCATTGCCCATTTTGAACCGTCACGGAGACCAGTAGCAGCGGATCTATGCAGATAGCAAACAGGTTGGGGAATCCCGTGCACAGCGGGCTTTCGCCAACCCAGCGATCCAACCAAAACATGGCCCTGTCCATTCCCAATAAAGAAGGAAAGCCCAAGTCGAATTTCAAGCTTGATCTTCTGGATTGACTTCCAAAACTAGACCCCTCCGTACAACACAAGCAAGAAGCGGCATGCCCTGAAGGTACTTTGCCTAAATAAGTTGCAACCAAAGGCCCCCTCCTTTCGGATGATCTCCCATACCCACCTAAGCATGAGGGACACGTTCATACAATGAGAGGCCAGGATTCCCAACCCTCCCAGGTCCTTGGGCAAGCAGATGTCAACCCACTTCACCACGTGGTACTTCTAACGACCATTCATCGCTTGCTAGAAGAATCAACAGAGGTCTTTATCAAACAAACTATGCACTCCTTTGAGGAGAATATACATCTCATCATATACATGGGAGCTAGAGAGATTAGAATAAATCAAGACCATTTTAATTCCATTGGAAGTAAACTGTCCATGCCATAAGAGGGTTTAATCTCACTCAGAAGAACCCTCGAGTCCGACAGCGGCATCCCCAAATATTCGATGCGGAAGATGGCCAACCTGCACTTTAGGTTGTCTGCGGTCCATTGTTACTCAGCCTCTGAATATCCCATGACTATCACTTTGCTTTTATCAAAATTTTGTTGGGGAACGTAGCAGAAATTCAAAATTTTATACGCATCACCAAGATCAATCTATGGAGATTCTAGCAACAAGAGAGGGAGAGGATGAGCATCTTCATACCCTTGAAGATCGCTAAGCGGAAGCGTTACAAGAACACGGTTGATGGAGTCGTACTCACGGCGATTCAAATCGCGGAAGATCCGATCTAGCGCCGAACGGACGGTGCCTCCGTGTTCAACACACGTACAGCCCGGGGACGTCTCCTCCTTCTTGATCCAGCAAGGGGAGAAGAGAAGTTGAGGGAGAACTCTGACAGCATGACGACGTGGTGGTGGTGGAGCTCGTGGTTCTCCAGCAGGGCATCGCCAAGCACTACGGAGGAGGAGGAGGTGTTGGAGGAGGGAGAGGGCTGCACCAGGTAAGAGGTGCGGCTGCCCTCCCACCTCTCCACTATATATAGGGGCAAGTGGAGAGGGGAAGGCGCCCTAGGGTTTCCCCTGGGGGTGGCGGCCAAGCAGATTGGATCTCCCTACGGAAAATCCTAGGCAGACTTGCCCTCCAAGCCAAGCAGGTGGAGGGTTGCCTCCCAAGCCAGGTGGAGGCGCCCCACCTCCCCAAATAACGTGGGAAAGGGTGTGGGGGGCGCACCACCCCTTAGTTGGCTGGTTTGCCCCTTCCCCTTTGGCCCATGAGGCCCTCCAACACTTGTCGGGGATCCCGAAACACCTTTCGGTCATGCTGGCCATAGCCTGGTACCCCCGGAACACTTCCGGACTCCAATACCCTTCGTCCAATATATCGATCTTAACTGTCGGACCATTTCGGAACTCCTCGTGACGTCCGGGATCACATTCGGGACTCCGGACTACCTTCAGTAACCACATACTATTTCCCATAACAACTCTAGCGTCACCGAACCTTAACTGTGTAGACCCTACGGGTTCGGGAACCATGCAGACATGACCAAGACACCTCTCCGGCCAATAACAAATAGCGGGATCTGGATACCCATATTGGCTCCCACATGTTCCACGATGATCTCATCGGATGAACCATGATGTCGGGGATTCAAGCAATCCTGTATGCAATTCCCTTTGTCAATCGGTGCGTTACTTGCCTGAGATTCGATCGTCGATATCCCAATACCTCGTTCAATCTCATTACTGCCAAGTCACTTTACTCTTTCCGTAATGCATGATCCCGTGACTAACTACTTAGTCACATTGATCTCATTATGATGATGCATTCTGAGTGGGCCCAGAGATACCTCTCCGTCATACGGAGTGACAAATCCCAGTCTCGATTCGTGCCAACCCAACAGACACTTTCAGAGATACCTGTAGTGCACCTTTATAGCCACCCAGTTACGTTGTGACGTTTGGTACACCCAAAGCATTCCTACGGTATCCGGGAGTTTCACAATCTCATGGTCTAAGGAAATGATACTTGACATTTAGAAAAGCTCTTAGCAAACGAACTACACGATCTTGTGCTATGCTTAGGATTGGGTCTTGTCCATCACATCATTCTCCTAATGATGTGATCTCGTTATCAATGACATCCAATGTCCATGGTCAGGAAACCATAACCATGTATTGATCAATGAGCTAGTCAACTAGGGGCTCACTAGGGACATGTTGTGGTCTATGTATTCACACATGTATTACGGTTTCCAGTTAATACAATTATAGCATGAACAATAGACAATTATCATGAACAAGGAAATATAATAATAACCATTTTATTATTGCCTCTAGGGCATATTTCCAACAGTCTCCCACTTGCACTAGAGTCAATAATCTAGTTCACATCTCTATGTGATTGCAATGAATTCAACACCCATGGGGTTTGATCATAACTCGCTTGTGAGAGAGGTTATTAGTCAACGGGTCTGAACCTTTCAGATCCGTGTGTGCTTTACAAATCTCTATGTCATCTTGTAGATGCAGCTACCACGCTCTATTTGGAGCTATTCCAAATAACTTACAATACGAATCCAGTCTACTACTCAGAATCATCCAGATTAGTGTCAAAGTTTGCATCGGCGTAACCCTTTACGACGAACTCTTTTACCACCTCCATAATCAAGAAAAATTCTTAGTCCACTAGTTACTAAGGATAACCTTGACCGTTGTCCTGTGATCCATTCCTAGATCACACTTGTACCCCTTGACTGACTCATGGCAAGGCACACTTCAGGTGCGGTACACAACATAGCATATTGTAGAGCCTACGTCTAAAGCATAGGGGACGACCTTCGTCCTTTCTCTCTATTCTGCCGTGGTCATGTCTTGAGTCTTACTCAATACTCACACCTTATAACACAGCCAAGAACTCCTTCTTTGCCGATCTATTTTGAACTCCTTCAATATCTTGTCACGGTATGTGTTCGTTTGAAAGTACTATTAAGCAATTTTTATCTATCCTTATAGATCTTGATGCTCAATGTTCAAGTAGCTTCATCCAGGTTTTCCATTGAAAAACACTTTTCAAATAACCCTATATGCTTTCTAGAAACTCTACATCATTTCTAATTAACAATATGTCAACAACATATACTCATCAAAAATTCTATAGTGCTCCCACTCACTTCTTTGGAAATACAAGTTTCTCATAGACTTTGTATAAACCCAAAATCTTTGATCATCTCATCAAAGCATATATTCCAACTCCGAGATGCTTACTCCAGTCCTTAGAAGGATTGCTGGAGCTTTGCATACTTGTTAGCATCTTTCAGGATTGTCAAAACCTTCTGGTTGTATCACATACAACCTTTCCTCAAGAAAATTATCGAGGAAACAATGTTTTGACATCCTATCTGCAAGATTTCATAAATAATGCAGTAATTGCTAATATAATTCCAACAGACTCTTAGCATCGCTACGAATGAAAAAGTCTCATCGCAGTCAACTCCTTGAACTTGTCGGAAAACATCTTAACGACAAGTCGAGCTTTCTTAATGGTGATACTTACCATCATTGTCCGTCTTCCTTTTAAAATCCATCTGTACCCAACAGCCTTACGACCATCAAGTGGTTCTTCCAAAGTCCATACTTTGTTTTCATACATGGATCTTCTCTCGGATTTTATGGCCTCGAGCCATTCATCGAAATCCGGGCCCACCATCACTTCTCCATAGCTCGGAGGTTCATTGTTGTCTAGCAACATGACCTCCAAGACAGGATTACCGTACCATTCTTAAGTAGTACGCGTCCTTGTCATCCTACGAGGTTTGGCAGTGACTTGATCCGAAGTTTCATGATCACTATCATTAGCTTCCACTTCAATTGGTGTAGGCGCCACAGGAACAACTTCCTGTCTCCTGCTACACACTAGTTGAAGTGACGGTTCAATAACCTCATCAAGTCTCCACCATCCTCCCACTCAATTCTTTCGCGAGAAACTTTTCCTCGAGAAAGGACCCATTTCTAGAAACAATCCCTTTTGCTTCCGGATCTAAGACAGGATGTATACCCAACTGTTTTGGGTGTCCTATGAAGATGCATTTATCCGCTTTGGGTTCGAGCTTATCAGCCTGAAACTCTTCCACATAAGCGTCGCAGCCCCAAACTTTTAAGAAACAACAGCTTAGGTTTCTCTAAACCATAGTTCATACAGTGTCATCTGAACGGAATTGCGTGGTGCCCTATTTAAAGTGAATGTGGTTGTCTCTAATGCCTAACCCATAAACGATAGTGGTAATTCGATAAGAAACATCATGGTATGCACCATATCCAATAGGGTGCAGTTATGATGTTCGGACACACCATCACACTATGGTGTTTCAGGCGGTGTTATTTGTGAAACAATTTCCACAATGTCTTAATTGTGTGCCAAACTCGTAACTCAGATATTCATCTCTATAATCATATCATAGACATTTTATCCTCTTGTCACGACGATCTTCAACTTCACTCTAAAATTACTTGAACCTTTCAATAATTTAGATTTGTGTTTCATCAAGTAAATATACTAAGAATCTACTCAAATCATCTGTGAAGTAAGAGCATAACGATATTCACTGCGTGCCTCAGCACTCATTGGATTGCACACATCAAATGTATTACTTCCAACAAGTTGCTCTCTTGTTCCATCTCATTGAAAAATGAGGCCTTTCAGTCATCTTGCCCATGTGGTATGATTTGCATGTATCAAGTGATTCAAAATCAAGTGAGTCCAAACGATCCATCTGCATGGAGTTTCTTCATGCGTATATACCAATAGACGTGGTTTGCATGTCTCAATATTTTCAAAAATGAGTGAGTCCAAAGATCCATCAATATGGAGCTTCTTCATGCGTTTTATACCAATATGACTCAAGTGGCAGTGCCACAAGTATGTGGTACTATCATTACTATCTTATATCTTTTGGCACGAACATGTGTATCACCACGATCGAGATTCAAACCATTCATTTTAGGTGCAAGACCGTTGAAGGTATTATTCAAATAAACAGAATAACCATTATTCTCCTTAAATGAATAACCATATTGCGACAAACATACTCCAATCATGTCTATGCTCAACGCAAACACCAAATAACAATTATTTAGGTTTAACACCAATCTCGATGGTAGAGGGAGCAGGCGATGCTTGATCACATCAACCTTGGAAACACTTCCAACACACATCGTCATCTCACCTTTAGCTAGTCTCCGTTTATTCCGTAGCTTTTTTTATTTCGAGTTACTAACACTTAGCAACCAAACCGGTATCTATTACCCTGGTGCTACTAGGAGTACTAGTAAAGTACACATTTAATACAATGCATATCCAATATACTTCTGTCAACCTTGCCAGCCTTCTCATCTACCAAGTATCTAGGGTAGATCTGCTTCACTGATCATTCCCTCATTACAGAAGCACTTAGTCTCGGGTTTGGGGTTCAACCTTGGGTTTCTTCACTAGAGCAGCAACTAATTTGTTGTTTCATGAAGTATCCCTTCTTGCCCTTGCCCTTCTTGAAACTAGTGGTTTTACTAACCATCAACAATTGATGCTCCTACTCGATTTCTACTTTCGTGGTGTCAAACATCGTGAATTGCTCAGGGATCATCATGTCTGTCCCTGATATGTTATAGTTCATCATGAAGCTCTAATAGCTTGGTGGCAGTGACTATCGAGAACCATCACTATCTCATCTAGAAGATTAACTCCCACTCAATTCAAGTGATTGTAGTACTCAAACAATCTAAGCACATGCTCAATGATTGAGCTTTTCTCCCTTAGTTTGCAGGTTAAGAAACTTGTCGGAGGTCTCATACCTCTTGACGTGGGCATGAGCCTGAAATCCTAATTTCAGCTCTTGGAACATCTCATATGTTCTACGATTTTTCAAAAATGTCTTTGGTGCCTCAATTCTAAACCGTTTAACATTGCGCACTGAACTATCACGTAGTCATCAAAACGTGTATGTTAGATGTTTGCAACATCCACAAACGACGCTCGAGGTTCAGCACACCGAGCGGTGCATTAAGGACATAAGCCTTTTATGCAGTAATGAGGACAATCCTTAGTATACGGACCCAGTCCGCATAATTGCTGTTGTCAACTTTCAACTAAATTTTCTCTAGGAACATATCTTAAAATAGTAGAACTAAAGCGTAGGCTACGACATAATTTTTGAAAGACCTTTTGACTATGTTCATGATAATTAAGTTCATCTGATTATTTAATGAACTCCCAGTTAGATAGACATCCCTCTAGTCATCTAAGTGATACATGATCCGAGTCAACTAGGCCGTGTCCGATCATCACGTGAGACAGACTAGTCATCATCGGTGAACATCTTCATGTTGATCGCATCTGCTATACGACTCATGTTCAACCTTCCGGTCTCTTGTGTTCCGAGGCCATGTTTGTACATGCTAGGCTCGTCAAGTCAACCTAAGTGTTTTGCGTGTGTAAATCTGGCTTACACCCGTTGTATGTGAACGTTAGAATCTATCACACCCGATCATCACGTGGTGCTTCGAAACAACGAACTTTTGCAACGGTGCACAGTTAGGGGGAACACTTTCTTGAAATTTTAATGAGGGGTCATCTTATTTATGCTACCGTCGTTCTAAGCAAATAAGATGTAGACATGACAAACATCACATGCAAATCATAAAGTGACATGATATAGCCAATATCATTTTGCACCTTTGATCTCCATCTTTGAGGCGCGGCATGATCACCTTCGTCACCGGCATGACACCATGATCTCCATCATCATGATCTCCATAATCGTGTCTTCATGAAGTTGTCTCGCCAACTATTACTTCTACTACTATGGCTAACGGTTTAGCAATAAAGTAAAGTAATTACATGGCGTTATTCAATGACACGCAGGTCATACAATAAACTAAGACAACTCCTATGGCTCCTGTCGGTTGTCATACTCATCGACATGCAAGTCGTGATTCCTATTACAAGAACATGATCAATCTCATATATCACATATCATTCATCACATTCTTTTTGGCCATATCACATCACATAGCATACCCTGCAAAAACAAGTTAGACGTCCTCTAATTGTTGTTACATGTTTTATGTGGCTGCTACGGGTTTCTAGCAAGAACGTTTCTTACCTACGTAAAAGCCACAACGGTGATATGCCAATTGCTATTTACCCTTCATAAGGACCCTTTTCATCGAATCCGATCCGACTAAAGTGGGAGAGACTCGCACCCGCTAGCCACCTTTATGCAACAACTGCATGTTAGTCGGTGGAACCTGTCTCACGTAAGTGTACGTGTAAGGTCGGTCCGGGCCGCTTCATCCCACAATACCGCCGAAACAAGATAAGACTAGTAACGGTAAGCAAATTGAACAAACCAACGCCCACAACTACTTGTGTTCTACTCGTGCATAGAACCTACGCAATAGACCTAGCTCATGATGCCACTGTTGGGAACATAGCAGAAATTCAAAATTTTCTACGCATCACCAAGATCAATCTATGGAGATTCTAGCAACAAGAGAGGGAGAGGATGAGCATCTTAATACCCTTGAAGATCCCTAAGAGGAAGCATTACAAGAACGCGGTTGATGGAGTCGTACTCGCGGCGATTCAAATCGCGGAAGATCCGATCTAGCGCCGAACGGACGGCGCCTCCGCGTTCAACACACGTACAGCCCGGGGACGTCTCCTCCTTCTTGATCCAGCAAGGGGAGAGGAGAAGTTGAGGGAGAACTCCGACAGCACAACGGCATGGTGGTGGTGGAGCTCGTGGTTCTCCAGCAGGGCTTCGCCAAGCACTACGGAGGAGGAGGAGGTGTTGGAGGAGGGAGAGGGCTGCGCCAGGTAAGAGGTGCGGCTGCCCTCCCACCCCTCCACTATATATAGGGGCAAGTGGAGAGGGGAGGCACCCTAGGGTTTCCCCTGGGGGCGGCGGCCAAGCAGATTGGATCTCCCTAGGGAAAATCCTAGGCAGACTTGCCCCCCAAGCCAAGCAGGTGGAGGATTGCCTCCCAAGGCAGGTGGAGGCGCCCCAGCTCCCCAAATAACATGGGAAAGGGTGTGGGGGAGCACCACCCCTTAGTTGGATGGTTTGCCCCTTCCCCTTTGGCCCATGAGGCCCTCCAACACTTGTCGGGGCTCCCGAAACACCTTTCAGTCATGCTGGCCATAGCCTGGTACCCCCGGAACACTTCCGGACACCAATACCCTTCATCCAATATATCAATCTTCACCGCCAGACCATTCCGGAACTCCTCGTGATGTCCGGGATCACATCCGGGACTCCAGACTACCTTCAGTAACCACATACTATTTCCCATAACAACTCTAGCGTCACCGAACCTTAAGTGTGTAGACCCTACGGGTTCAGGAACCATGCAGACATGACCGAGACACCTCTCCGGCCAATAACCAATAGCGGGATCTGGATACCCATATTGGCTCCCACATGTTCCACGATGATCTCATTGGATGAACCACGATGTCGGGGATTCAAGCAATATCGTATGAAATTCCCTTTGTCAATCGGTATGTTACTTGCCCGAGATTCGATCATCGGTATCCCAATACCTCGTTCAATATCATTACCGGCAAGTCACTTTACTCGTTCCGTAATGCATGATCCCGTGACTAACTAGTTAGTCACGTTGAGCTCATTATGATGATGCATTACCGAGTGGGCCCAGAGATACCTCTCTGTCATACAAAGTGACAAATCCCAATCTCGATTCGTGCCAACCCAACAGACACTTTCGGAGATACCTGTAGTGCACCTTTATAGCCACCCAGTTACGTTGTGACGTTTGGTACACCCAAAGCATTCCTACGGTATCCGGGAGTTGCACAATCTCATGGTCTAAGGAAATAATACTTGACATTTAGAAAAGCTCTTAGCAAACGAACTACACGATCTTGTGCTATGCTTAGGATTGGGTCTTGTCCATCACATCATTCTCCTAATGATGTGATCTCGTTATCAATGACATCCAATGTCCATGGTCAGGAAACCATAACCATCTATTGATCAACGAGCTAGTCAACTAGAGGCTCACTAGGGACATATTGTGGTCTATGTATTCACACATGTATTACGGTTTCCAGTTAATACAATTATAGCATGAACAATAGACAATTATCATGAACAAGGAAATATAATAATAACCATTTTATTATTGCCTCTAGGGCACATTTCCAACAAATTTATCTTAAGCCCAGACATGGCTTCGAAGCAAAGGAGGAGGAATTTCAGATTGACGATGCCCAGGTCATAGCCCTCAACCATAATCATGGTATCATCTGCATATTCTAGGTAAGTGACTCCCCCCCAGGGATAAGGTGACCCACCACCCTCGGTGAGATGGCCATCCATCCTCGCCTTATCGAGGATGATCGCTAGGGCGTCCACCACGAGGTTGAAAAGGGGAGGGGAAATAGGATCCACTTGCCTGACCCCGCACAAGGACTTGAAGAAGGGGACGAACTCCCCATAATGTTGATTGTCGTGCTCCCGGTCCGAACAAGCTGCATGATCCAATTGTACCAACGATCATCAGACCCCCTACGCTCAAGCATCATGCACATGAATGACCAATCAAGGCGATCATACGCCTTCTGGAAATCTAGTTTAATAAAGACGCCCCCCCCCCTTCACCCATTTCTTCTGCCACACTAGAGGGAAAGAAGTACATGGAAAAAAGAGTATGACGTGTGGATCCTGTAGGAAAGAAAAATATATCAAAAGTGAGAGGAGATTTAAGAGGCGAGAAGGGAAGGAAATACCACTAGTAGAAAAAGGGTCAAATGTGAGACACATTAGTCCCGGTTTGTAACAGAACCGGCACTAATGTGTCCATTAGTGCCGGTTCCAACGGCTAGCTGGGAGGAGCTCTTTAGTACCGGTTCGTGGCAAACCTTTAGCACCGGTTCGTGCCACGAACCGGTACTAATGAGAGTGGTGGCAGGATGTTGTCAGAGTGGGGCCCTTCCAGCACCTTTAGTACCGGTTCATGGCACGAACCGGTACTAAAGGTCGTCCTATATAAATCCTTCGTCCACCCGCACTCTGTTCTTCCCCCTTTCGCCTCTCCCTCTCTTTTGTTCTTCCCTTCTTCCTCTCGAGTTCATCACAAAATTTGCCCCAAATTTGTCAAGATTTGCAGGCCCTCATCCATTCAAATGATCACCAAGGTTAGCAACTTTGTCCTTTCATCTCTCATTGCTAGATTAGCTCTTGCATTGGTTTATATAGTGACTAATTGTGGATTTTAGTAATTTGGGAGGAATTATATGTGGTAGTATTTGATTTATATGCAATTTGAGGTCAAAATAACACTTAGTTTGCATATGTAGGTGTGGTTTACTTAGTGCCTTCTAAATCTCCGTCGTAACCACCATCGATCGCCCGCACCGTCCCGTCGCCGGCACCACCTTGTGGTGAGCCTCTTGTTCATGAAATCTTATATAAAAAATGATGTTTGTGTGATTTGGATATATAGTTACTCGTATAATAATTATCTTACCCGTACGTTGTTTGTTATACATAGTGCCATGGTTTTGATATCCGGCCCCGTCGGCCCTCGTCCTTGTTATGATTCGGATGTGGTATATTCTCTTTTAAAACTATTTGTTGCATTTCGTGTTTATAACAAATAATTATGCCCATCAAGTTGACATAGATATTTTTATCTAGGAGGTATGTGAACCGGAAATTCCAACCGACCCTATTGTCGAGAGGTTAAATTTAGTTGAAAGAGAAAACGAGTACTTGAAAGAAAAATTGAAAACAATTGAGGGGGAGAAGATGGAATTGGAGTTGCATGTTGCCGATGTCGTCGATGATCACAAGATCAAGATGGAGAAAATGTGCTTGAAGATTAGAAAGATTAGAAAATATGCCATCGATAGTGAGGCTTGGTATCATTATGTTGTTGGATCAATTGTTACCTTAGTTGCGATCTTGATCGCATTTGTTGTTGCATTTAAACGCTTTAGCTAGAGAGTTATTTGTTTGTTGCATTTAAGTGTTGTATGAACTTTATGTATGAACTTGTATTAATTTGGTCTATTCGGTGTTGTGTAATGAAGATGAGCCGGCAATGGATGTACGATGACCGATGCTCTCCCCAGTTCGTTGAGGGCGTGCATACTTTTCTGCTTGCAGCTGAGGCAAACAAGCGGGCGGATGGTTTTATGCCTTGTCCATGTGCTGGCTGTAAGAATGATCGCAATTACTCTACGTCAAGAACCATTCACGTCCACATGTTTGAGTCCGGTTTCATGCCCCACTATAATGTTTGGACCAAGCACGGATAAAGAGGGGTTATGATGGAAGACAATGAAGAAGAAGAGGACGACGACAGCTATCCTGGCCATGGGTTCCCTGAATACAATGATACAACAATGGGGGAAGAAGCTGAGCCGGTAATGCGGGAAGAAACTGAGCCGACAATGCGGGAAGAAGCTGAAGAAGAGGCATCAGATGAGCCCGTTGATGATCTAGGTCGGGCCATTGCCGATGCAAAGAGAAACTGCGCAAGTGATTTGGAGAAGAAGAAGTTGCAGCGCATGTTAGAGGATCACAAAAAATTGTTGTACCCGAATTGCGTAGGTGACAAGAAAAAGCTGGGCACCACACTGGAATTGCTGCAATGGAAGGCAGAGAATGGTGTATCTGACAAGGGATTTGGAAAGTTGCTGGTAATGATAAAGGATATGTTTCCAAAGGACAACGAATTTCCCGAGAGTACGTACGAAGCAAAGAAGGTTGTCTGCCCTCTAGGGTTAGAGGTGCAGAAGATACATGTATGCCCTAATGATTGCATCCTCTACCGCGGTGAGTATGAGGATTTGAACGCTTGCCCGATATGTGGTGCATTGCGCTATAAGATCAGCTGCGATGAGCATGGTGATGTCGAGGGCGAGCGCCCCAGGAAGAAGATTCCTGCCAAGGTGATGTGGTATTCTCCTATAATACCATGGTTGAAATGTTTGTTCCAAAACAAAGAGCATGCCAAGGCGATGCGATGGCACAGAGAAGACCGTAAGAAAGACGGAAAGTTGAGAGTACCCGCTGACGGGTCGCAGTGGAGAAAAATCGAAAGAAAGTATGGGAAGGAGTTTGGAGATGACGCAAGGAGCGTATGGTTTGGTCTAAGCACAGATGGCATTAATCCTTTTGGGGAGCAGAGCAGCAACCATAGCACCTGGCCTGTGACTCTATGTTTGTATAACCTTCCTCCTTGGTTGTGCATGAAGCAGAAGTTCATTATGATGCCAGTGCTCATCCAAGGCCCTAAACAACCCGGCAACGACATTGATGTGTACCTAAGGCCATTAGTTGAAGAACTCTTACAACTGTGGAATGGAACAGGTGTACGTGCATGGGATGAGCACAAACAGGAAGAATTTGACCTAAAGGCATTGTTGTTCGTGACCATCAATGATTGGCCTGCTCTCAGTAACCTTTCAGGACAAACAAACGAGGGATACCACGGATGCACGCACTGTTTGGATGATACCGACAGTATATATTTGAATAGTTATAAGAAGAATGTGTACCTGGGACATCGTCGATTTCTTCCGAGCAGGCATCCCGTAAGAAAGAAAGGCAAGCATTTCAAAGGTGAGGCGGATCACCAGACGAAGCCTCGCCACCGTACTGGTGTTGATGTACATGATATGGTCAAGGATTTGAAGGTGATATTTGGAAAGGGTCCTGGCGGACAACCTGTTCCAAAGGACGCTGACGGACGCGCACCCATGTGGAAGAAGAAATCTATATTTTGGGACATGCCATATTGGAAAGACCTAGAGGTCCGCTCCGCAATCAACGTGATGCACGTGACGAAGAATCTTTGCGTGACCCTGCTTGGCTTCTTGGGCGTGTATGGGAAGACAAAAGATACACCTGAGGCACGGGAGGACCAGCAACGTATGCACGGAGAAGACGGCATACATCAGGGTCATGCAAGCTACGCTCTTACCAAAGAAGAGAAGGAAATCTTCTTTGAATGCCTGCTCAGTATTAAGGTACCGTCTGGCTTCTCGTCGAATATAAAGGGAATAATAAACATGGCAGAGAAAAAGTTCCAGAACCTAAAGTCTCATGACTACCACATGATTATGACGCAACTGCTTCCGGTTGCATTGAGGGGGCTTCTACCAGAAAACGTTCGATTAGCCATTGTGAAGCTATGTGCATTTCTCAATGCAATCTCTCAGAAGGTAATTGATCCAGAAATCATACCAAGGTTACAGAATGATTTGGTGCAATGTCTTGTCAGTTTCGAGTTGGTGTTCCCACCATCCTTCTTCAACATCATGACGCACGTCCTAGTTCACCTATGCGAAGAGATTAACGTTTTGGGTCCTGTATTTCTACACAATATGTTCCCCTTTGAGAGGTTCATGGGAGTCTTAAAGAAATATGTTCATAACCGTGCTAGGCCAGAAGGAAGCATCTCCAAGGGCCATCAAAATGAGGAGGTCATTGAGTTTTGTATTGACTTTATTCCTGACCTTAAGCCGATTGGTGTTCCTGAATCGCGGCATAAGGGCAGACTAGATGGAAAAGGCACGCTAGGAGGGGAACAAATAATATGTATGGACGGACATTCTCTCACTGAAGCACACTACACAGTTCTACAGAATTCCGCCTTGGTGGCTCCGTATATGGATGAACACAAGAATTTGCTACGCTCCAAACACCCGGAGCGGTCTGATGACTGGATTACACGTGAACAAACCAGGAGTTTCGCCAGCTGGTTGCAGACACGTACCATGCATGACACCTCTATTGAAGATGACCTGTACTTGTTATCCCAGTTACCATCTTCGAATATAATGACTTTCAAAGGGTACGAGATAAATGGTAATACATTTTACACGATCGCCCAAGATAAGAAGAGCACCAACCAAAACAGTGGTGTCCGCTTTGATGCAGAAACCAAGACAGGAAAGGAAACATATTATGGTTATATACAGGACATATGGGAACTTGACTATCGACGTGGTTTAAAGGTCCCTTTGTTTCGGTGCAAATGAGTCAATATGACACAAGGCGGGGTAACAGAAGACCCGCAGTACGGAATGACAACAGTGGATCTCAATAATCTTGCGTATGCACACGAACCATTCGTCCTAGCCAATGATGTGGCACATGTTTTCTAGGTGAAGGACATGTCTACCAAGCAAAGAAAAAGAAAAGATAAGGAAGCGAATGCATCGTACGATGAGCCAAAGCGGCACATAGTTCTTTCTGGGAAGAGAAACATCGTGGGAGTGGATGACAAGACAGACAAGTCAGAAGATTATGAAAAGTTTGATGAAATTGCTCCATTCACAGTGAATATTGACCCAAGCATCCCGTTAAATGATGAAGATTTTCCATGGTTACGGCGCAAAGGGACACAGGCAAAGAAAAAGTTTCACACCCAAAGATCTGGGATGTGATGGGCTTCACTAGCTATCATCACTTTCTTCTGTGTTTCGCACCGAGAGGGGAATCTCTGTAATAGTTAGGGTAGTTATGTGTTTTGGCATTTGAAACGCGAAGAAATTTTATGTGCAAACAAATTCACACTAATTTCAAATAATTCAAAATTTAAACTATTCAAATTTGAAAACTACGGGCACTAACAGAAAAAATAGCAGAAAAGAAAGAAAAACTATAGCTGAAAAGAAAAAACTATATAAAAAAACTACTCAAAAATAAATAGAAGAAAATAAATATAGCAGAAAATAAAAAACTACTCAGAAATAAATAGAAGAAAAAATAAAGTAGAAAAGAAAAAAAAATATTTGCTATTTTTCAATCGTTTACAAAATGACCGTGAAATTGAAAATCACTACAAAATGAACTCTGAAAATGTTGAATTTTGGAAAACTAGATGAAAAACTACTCACAAATAAATAGAAGAAAATAAATATAATAGAAAAGAAAAAACTATACAAAAAACTACGCAAAAATAAATAGAAGAAAATAAAGAAGAAAAGAAAAAACTATAAAAAAAATTGGGGCGCTGCCCTGTGGGCCTGATAGGCCATAGGTGTGCAATTACAGGCCTTAAAGGCCCAGCAGACTCACAGGGCAGTGTGCAGAGTTTAGGCCCACAAGCCTGCTAGCTATATAGAGGAGTTCGAAGTGGTAGCCGTGGCTGGGTTTATAAACCAGTGCGGCTGCCCTTCGCCCGGCGAGGTGGGACTAAACTTTGGGGTGGTAGCACGACCCCTTTAGTACCGGGTCGTGGCACAAACCGGTACTAAAGGGGGGTCCTTTAGTACCGGTTTGTGCCACCACCCGGTACTAAAGGGGGTCGCTTCCCGCCGCTTGGCCTGGCCAAAACAGGCCATTAGTACCGGTTGGTGGCTCCAACCGGTACTAAAGGTGCCTTCTATATATACTCGACTTATGAAATTTTCATTCATCCTCTGTTTCCGTCGTCTCCGTCGCCGTCGCCGCCCCCGTCCCCGTCGCCGCCCTCGTCTCCGTCGCCGCCCCCATCCCCGTCGCCGCCGTCGTCTCCGTCGCCGCCCCGGGCCTGCCCCCGTCCCCATCGCCGCCCCCGTCCCCGTCGTCGCCCTCGTCTCCGTC
>NC_041385.1:550771089-550779198 GCF_002162155.2 Triticum dicoccoides
TCACCGTCGCCCCGCTGTGAGCTCTCCCCCTCTAACCTCTCTCCCTCGCCCCCGGCGGCCACCATGGGCGCCGCCCCTCCCGGCCCCAAGCACACACACACACACACAAGCGCATGAATTAGTATATAATTTAGATTATTTAGATTATTATTGTTTTAGTTATCAAAACACACACACACACACAAGCATGAATTAGTATATAATTTAGATTATTTAGATTATTGTTGTTTTAGTTATCAAAATTTTTTATATGGAACACACACACACACATATGTATGAATTAATGCATGTATATATTAGTATATATGTATTTTGTATGTTTAATTAGTTTAGATTATTTAGATTATTATTGTTTTAGTTATCAAAAAAATTTATATGGAAATTAGTGTTTAATTAGTATGGAAATTTTTTATGTTTAATTAGTATATAATTTAGATTATTATTATTAGTATATAATTAGTGTTTAATTAGTATGGAAATTTTTTATATAATGTTGTTTTTCAGTTTTTTAATGGATGTATAGAAGTTGTGTTTTCTGTTTTTAGTGTTAGATGCTTAATTAGTATGAAATAGTATATAGATTTTTGAAATAGTAGAAATGTTAGAAATTTTAGTTATCAAAATCCAATCATTAAAAAAATATTACTTTTTGCGGGCATATAGCTAGTATTTGTTCTCGATGATGCCCGGCCCGCATCCTCGCCGTCGACCCGTCTGCGACGACGTCCAGCCGACCCTTGTCCGGGACTGGGCTCCGCCGGGCTGGCACTGGGAGGTGCTGTCTGGAGGGGCGCGCCGCTTGATGAGGAACCCGGCCCCGGGTCCCGTCGTCGACCCTGATCTCGTTTGGTGGCGTTCGCGTGGGCCAGTTTCGGTGCGGAGGGACCCGGCCCCGCCGGAGGTGGTACATCGCCGTGTCAGGGAGGAGGACGAGCACGTCCATTGCTACATGGTTGCGTTAGAGGGCGGCAGGTTCTCCAATACCTGGCAGTATCTTCGGGGATCTCACTTCAGCTATGATCCTGTGAGGGTTCCTTCTCTTTGGGTGTCCACCGCCCGCGCCGCAGGAACCGCGAGTGTCCTAGATTCTTCTGTAGTATTCGATCTTTAATTAGCTAGCTAGTGATGTACTATTCAATATTATATATTATTCGAGACGATGCATTCGAGATTATATCTATTATTCTAGACGAAGTATTTGAGATTATATCTATTATTCGAGACGATGTAATTTGAATACTAAATTGTTTTATATTTCTTTTGAATTAGTTAAATAAAAGCTATGGCAGACAATACCGACAGAGGGGGAGAACAGACCATGTTCGATATGATACGCGGGCCAGATGATGATCAGAATGAAGAAGATTATGACGGCTCCGAATTTCTAAACAACACCGGAGAGGGTGATATGATATTCGATCGCGACGACCGAATTGATGAAGTCATGAACTACGATTATGACGATGAAGAAGAACATGTTGATCCTGAAACAACAAAGACCGGCGAGGTATATATATTTATATAAGCAGGTATCAGGTGATCATCACATGTTTTAAATGACTTGAAGATATATTAACGAATCGATCTTTGTTCTTTCAGCCATCCGGATCGAGCAAATCTTCAGGCAAAAGGACGAAACGAGGCCCGAACAAAAAGTTGCAGGAGGGCGTAAAGTACAATATCGAGGCAGTCAGACCTAATGGTGAACCATTAGCGCCTAAGAAGATTGCGGACAAGTTCATTCGTCAGTGCGGAGTTCTTGTGAAGGACCAACTCCCGATCTCCCTTCAAGAATGGAGAGAGCCAGCAAAAGACAAAAGACAAAAAGGCAAAGAGGACGCTGCTCCACGTCCAGATGTTACTTTTGTCGACAAGAATCAAAAAGATCTGCTTTGGGATACTCTCATGGAACATTTCACCCTACCAGATCATTTCACAGAAGCAGATGTGCAGAAAGTCAAGGACGCTGCTCTTAGGAAGATGGCGGTTGCATTCAAGAACCGCAAGAATCGTGAATGGGACAAGTACGTCAAGGGAGGAAGGAAGACTCCAGTATTCGAGGGAACACTAGAGAACCAACGTGCTCATTGGGTCGATTTCGTGAAATTCAAGGATTCGGAATTAGCGAAGGAACGGTCGAGAATAAACAAGAAGAATTCCGAAAAAAAGGATAAGTTCCATAAGCTGGGGCCAGGTGGCTATGCGGTGGCAATGCCTAAGTGGGATAAGTCTGAGAAAGAGATGGAGGATGCAGGTGCCACTCTGGTTACTAAGAGCTGCCCCCCCAGGGTCAGGACTTGGTTCTATGCGCATGGGGGGGAGTTGGACCCGAAGACAGGCAATGTTTCGACAAGGGCAAGTCTGAAGGGAGCCGACGATGCGATACTTGTTGCAATAGAAGAGGCACGATCGGGGGTGTTCCAGCCCAACAGAGAGAACGACGAGCTTACGCGTGCCCTTCCTGAACACCCGGGAAGAACACGAGGCAAGGGCGCTATTCCATGGTATGAGGGGTTTTCAGACTGGAACACCGACTACAGAACCCGTGCGAGAAAGAAGATTGCGGAGGAGAAGAAGAGGAAGATGGAGGAGGAGTAGAGGAAGCGGGACTATGAACGCCTTCAAGGCCTAGAAGCAAGTCAAGCGGAATTGGTAGTCAAATTCCAGCGGCAGCAGGAGCAGATCGACTCACTTACCCAGCAAAGGGGGTCTCAGCAGCTGCAGCAGCTAGTGAATGATGCAGCATTGGATAGCACCGCCCCATCCATGCCGAGAAGCAGCGTGGGTTTCGCCCCGGACGACGCAATGTTGGGTAGATACCCCGTGGATGACATCACGGAGAACACTAGCTGCGAGCTACACGTCAAAATGAAGAACATATCCATGAAGGTGGCGGACGCCGTTGCTTTTACAAATCCCCCCGAGGCAACCTTCCATTGCAACCCGATTCCAGCGGGCTATGCTCGTGTCTTGGTTGATGAGGTGGTGGACCCATATTCGGAGCTAGAGCTTGACTTTTCTGGAGGTGACGACAAGCGCTTTCTCAGAGACGCCAACCATCATATCATCCTATGGAAAAAGGATTGCATCATCTTTCGAAGGCCACCGACACCGCGTCAGCCGACTCCTCGTCGAAGTCCGCCACCGAGTCAGCAGTCTCCCGCTCCCGCAAGTCCACCAAGTCTGGCAAAATGTCAGGCCACTCCTCCTCCAAGTCCGGCAAAGTGTCAGGCCACTCCTCCTCCTCCAAGTCCGCCACAGCGTCAGACGTCCACTCCTCCTCCACGCCCGGCACAACCTCAGGCCACTCCTCCTCCAAGTCTGGCACAGCTTCAGGCAGCCACTCCTCCTCGTCCAACTCAACCCCGTCAGCCGTCTCCGCCGCCTCAGCAATCGCAGAAGAGACACCCCACAGCTATGGTGCGTAGCGGTACGAGTCGAGGTAGTACAGGAAGTACAGGCGGAGGCAAGCGATATAAATATGGTCCAAGCCTCACGCCTCTTCCGTAGAGGGCTTATGACAGGTCCGAGGAGGAAATCGCAGCCATATCGAAGTCCGAGGTGGAAGCCCATTTTGCACCGAAACCGCCAACGCCGCCAAGGGAGAAAGTGCCTGAGGAAACGATTGACCACTTCATTCGTATGGCTCAACCACCAGCTCCCAAGCCTGTTGACACAGACTATGAGCGCCACATCAGGAAGTTAAATTGAGCACGTCTACGTAAGAAGGCGAGCTCGGGATCAAGCAAACAAGAAGCAGCTGTCAAAAAATGCGGGAAAACCATTCCCCAGTTGGGAGAACAGGCGGCGCAATCGATCCCCTCGCTTGTTGTGCCAACAACAAGTGACAGTACGCGCGCCCAATATTATTGTGGGCAAACAGTTTACGTTCCTGAGGTGGGCAATGTGGTAATAACGGAGGACCATATAATGCAGGCTGAAGTTCTCAAAATCACTGTTGGACAACTCCTCGAGATCGAGCCCATGCCTGTGCTTAGAGAGGATGAAATAAAACGGAAATATGTCCGGGGCCAACCTTTGGTCGAGCTAGACAAGGTCAAGAACCTCCCAATGAGAATGTATGAATTGCATCAATGGTACATGAACATTACCAAGATTTCCGATCAATTGTCCCTCATGGTGAATGTCAAGGAGGGGCATTACTACCATGAGAAAGCTGTGTCCGTTGAGTATTCTGAACTGTTTCAGTTATACAATCAAGACGCACTCGACAAATCTATCATCAGTTGCTATTGTCTGTAAGTGATTTCTTTCTGTAATTTAAGTCTCAAGCTAGCTGTAGTGATCCTTTTGATCAATCATTACCTGTAATTATCCTCACTATATTCTTTTCTGTGGTATTATATGCAGGATGAAGATGTATGAAATGAGAAAAGGTGGACGCTATGGCATTGGGTTCATTGACCCAAACACCGTTAATGAATACACATGGAAAATAGATGCACGTCATCAAAAGGCCGTAGAGGACAGCATGCTAGAGTTCTTGAAGCGCCTCAAATACAATGAAGATATACTACTTCCTTACAACTTCCAGTGAGTCACACTATCTTGTACTATAAATTCTCTGTTTTTGCCTACTAGCTAGCTACATGTTTTTGCTTACATATGCCCGCTTAATTAAGACATGCAAACGTGTGTGCATGCAGATTTCACTGGGTCTTGTGTATCATTAAAGTTGACGCCAGAACAGTTGAAATACTGGACTCACTACTCAAAGAAAAAACTGACTATAACATCTTGTTTGGGATAGTCAACAGGTAATTTCAATCATTATTAACTATATATCTCGGCCTATTTAGTTCGTCATTTCATGATATGAACTATTTAATAACCCCTTTATTCATTTTCTTTGTCGGCGGGCAGGGCTTGGGCAAGGTTCATCAGCGTCATGGAAGGCGAATGGAAAGAAAAGCTTAAATGGGGAAGACCCAAGGTAAGTAATTAAGTAGTACTAGCTAGCTAGCTAGCTGCCATATCTTTAATTATCATGCTTGATTAATTATTATCTAATCAAATTCCATTCTCGTAAAGGCCCTGAAGCAGGCGCAGGGGACTGATCTGTGTGCATTCTACATTTGCGAGAACATTCGCATGATGGCGTCCGAAAGGAGCAGATCTCAAAGACAGGAATGGGTACGCTTGTCAAAACACTATTCACAATTTTTACACCATTATCGATATCTAGTCACACAACTAATACACATGCATATTGATCTCCTTCTTAACAGTTCAGAGAGGTGCGAGCGAAGCTCCTAGAAACGGAGCGCGTAGAAGCACTTCAAGAGGAAATAGCGGGATTTTTGCTCGACCAGGTCATAAATCCGAAGGGAGAATACTATTACCCGCTACCGCCCCCATGAAAACCACTTCCAATTGTCATCGTGCTCCGAAGGCACCAATTAGGCTAATGCCACTGGCTCCGAAGGCAACATGCATATGTAGGAGAAATTGTATATAGCTATACATGTGTGTATGTGTGAATTAATTAATATGATGGTTTGTGAGACATTGATGATATATATATGCATGATTGGTTCTACTAGAAATTCTATTTATATATATATATATATGCATAACGTGTACAATGTGTAGTATCGTAAAATACCAGCAAACGAAAAAGAATTAAAATGGAAACACAAAATTAAATGAAAAAGAAATCATAAAACTAAAAAAAACCCAAACCTTATAGTACCGGTTGGTCTTACCAACCGGTACTAAAGGGCTCCAGGCCCCTGGAGCTGGCTCGTGCCACGTGGTTTCCCTTTAGCACCAGTTCGTGCTGAACCGGTACTAAAGGGGGGGGGGGGGCCTTTAGTGCCCACACTTTAGTGCCGGTTATGGAACCGGCACTAAAGGGCCTTACGAACCGGTGCTATTGCCCGGTTCTGCACTAGTGTACCCTTTGGTTCCTGGGTGTATATACACCTGATATGGAACAAAAATAAAAATTAAATTCAAAAAGGTTCAGAAGTTTTTCAGAATAAACTTGACTTTCTTTTGCACTAGCATATAAATTTTCATGAATAAAAAACCAGTCTTGTCTTCAGGACAAAACATATTTTTTTGCTAATATAGATCACTATTCATACTATTTTGACAGAATTTTTTAAACAAAGTCAATAGGGTTTTTCCTTTTTGTGGAATTTTTTACAAGTATAATGGAAGGTCAAGTTTATTTTAAAAATATTTTCATATTTTTTTGAATTTTTGTGTAATTACTACTCCCTCCATAAATTAATACAAGAGCATTTAGAACACTGAAGTAGTGATCTAAACGCTCTTATATTAGTTTACAGAGGGAGTAATATTTTTACATATACGGTGTATATACACCTATAGACCAAACATCCCTGTCCTGAGAAGGGATAGATAGAAACGGCTGCCCCATTTCATTGTTTGGAGATGCCCTTAGAGTAATAAGTACAATATGGTGATATAAGCAGGATATAAGGATTATAATACTCCCTCTAATTATAATTAGTTGACGCAACTATAATACAACTTTGTACTAAAGTTGCGTCAATTAATTTGGATAGGAGGGAGTATAATACAAAGTTGTATTACAGTTGCATTAATTTGGATTGGAGGGAGTATATATTTTTGTTGAGTTGGAGACGAAAGAAGATGAGAGAAGAGAACCCGGTTATAGATTAGTAGCCAGCTCCAACACAGTCTCTAAGAAACTTTGTAAGAGAAGAATATGAGCCTTACAATAATAAAGTCGTAAATGTCTATAGCTAACTATTTCTATATGAGTTGGCTTTTATACTGCCTGTAGATAACATGGTTATTAGTTACAGCCTATCAGTTGGCTCTACTACTACTCCGTCCGTTCCTAAATATTTGTCCTTTTAGATATTTCAAATGAACTACCAGCTACGAATATATATAGACATATTTTAGAGTGTAGATTCACTCATTTTGCTCCGTATATAGCCACTTGTTGAAATATCTAGAAAGACAAATATTTAAAACCGTAGGGAGTATTAAACAAGCACTAAGTATTCTGTCAGCATGCAAACAAAAACCGACGGGGCAGTGCGGTTCGTGGACCTGGCTTAGATACTCGCATTGATGTCCGGCAACATGCCAGTCCTAAGTGCTAGAGTTTGCCCCGACGATCGCTGAGAGTTAACATGAAGAGGAGGAATGCCTGTATTCAGAAACTTCATGGGACATATTTCTTTCGGGCAAGGAGAGATTAGCCTAGTTTAGCAAACCTAAGCCAAGGAGAGGAGGACGTGACCCGGCACGAGAGGGCGGACCAGTGAAACCAATTGTCTGGCCGGCCCGAATAATTGGTGCGTCTGCATTGAGTGCATGCGAGCAAGAGTTGATGGATCTAGCACCTATAGCTAGCTGCAGCCCGCGTGTTGCATTTCAGCCTAGCTACTTGTTGCGCAGGTGCGTAGTTAATGGGGGAGGAAATGCACTGTACCTCTGTGATGGCGCGGTCGGCCGCTTCACCGCACCACTCCACACCTAGGTTTGGTACTACACACCAAGACCATACTCCTACAAGCCGGTTATCAATTACTACTCTTATTGGGCAGGTCAAATTTTGTGCTTGTGCTTTTCACCAGAAAAACGTTCATTTTTCTAGCTAGGATCAGATGTTATTACGGCACTATTACGCGTATAGGACAGGGGGCTACAGTGTACATAGAGAGTAGGAGTACGTGGTTAACGAAGAAACAAAAAGATCTGGGTGCATGCATGAGCATGACCCAGTCACAGTTGTGCACAACTTTGCAATGGAATAGACATGACAGAACAGTACACAATCAGCCAGCAGCGTATATGATGCTATATGTGCGTGGGCCATCCCCACTGGGCACTGGAGCAGCGCATGCAGTCTTACTCGCCAAAGAGTGAGGGGGAGAGTTTAATGTCCCATGCAATTGAATTGAATTAAAACCGGCAAAACTTAGCAGGGAGAGGGACGTGATCGCACCAGAGTTTCTGTCCTCCGCCCTGACTCGGCCTGCCCTGCGCTGCGCCTCTGCCCGCGCCAGCCGTCCCCTCTCGCCCTCGCCCTGCATCATCCTACCAATCTATACTTCCATAGACTCTCTCTCTCTCTCTCTC
>NC_041385.1:550779512-550786981 GCF_002162155.2 Triticum dicoccoides
TAGAGTAGTAGTATGTGGGTAAGAGATACTAGTAGAAGCATAATAATGATCCACCTTTTGGACGGAGGGTCACTCACTCCCTCGCTAGATCTTCTTTCGCCCCTCCCTCCCATCGGATCGATCCGAGTGTGAGCTTAGCTAGCACACAAAGAGCTAGATTGCCAAGATAAGATCTACACTGCACTCACTGCCCTCTTTTGCTTGTCACTTTCACAAAAGGGAGGCAGCAGGCAGGCCGGCCGACTAGCTAGCGAGCGAGCAGCTATTAAGCTTGTGTGGTTCCGCCGTGGCCATTAAAATCTTTGGGTTCTCCCTCGGTGTCGAGCTGAGCTAGGCGTAGCACAAGAAAGAGATATGTCAGTCCCATGCAGGAATAGTAGTATATAGGCCCTTCCTTGTGTGCTAGTATTTCGTCCTGCGATTAACTATCTCGCCTGGCCGGCTACCCCTTTCTTCCCGGCCGGTTGGTTGTTGGTGGGGTGTGTGGAGCTAGTGGTGTAAGATTGAGGTAGCTCAAGCTGGAGGAGGACAAGAACCGGTTGTCCAAGGGCTTAGACCCTTGGAGCAACCCTACCGCCGCGGCCACCACCAGCACCCTGCACTACCTGCTCCAGGAGAAGGAGAGAGCGCAGGCGCAGGCGCAGCTCCAGATCTACCACCAACAAGGGTTCGGCTACCTCCACCAACACCGGAGGCAGCAGGCAGCGGGGGGAGCCGCCGATGGCGGCAGCAGCGGCGAATCCACGCCGGTGGCGGACGCCCTGGCGACGGCATTCGGGAGCGGGCGCATCGTGCGGTCCGCGGCGGGGCGCAAGGACAGGCACAGCAAGGTGTGCACCGCGCGCGGGCTGCGCGACCGCCGCGTCCGCCTCGCCGCGCACACCGCCATCCGCTTCTACGACGTGCAGGACCGCCTCGGCTACGACCGCCCCAGCAAGGCCGTCGACTGGCTCATCCGCAACGCCAAGGCCGCCATCGAGGAGCTCCCCAACCGGACCGAGGAGGCGCCGCCCACCGCGGAGCCCGAGGCTGCCGAGCAGATGTCCGAGCAGGTGACCTCGACGTCGTCCTACGGGTTCGGCAACCCCAGCGGTACTGCCATGACCAACTCCTTCCTTCAACATTCACTTGGCGCAGACCAAGTCTCCGACAACGTCAAGTCCTTGTTTCCTTCCTCGTCCACGGCCACCGCCAGCGGCCACGATGAGTACCGGGGCTCCCCGCCGGACCTCCTGTCGCGCACCACCAGCAGCCAGCCGCAGGAGCTGTGCCTTACCCTCCAGTCCAACCAGCATAACATGTTTAGCCATGTATCTCCCAACCATCACGGTATCATGTCGGGTGCAGGCGTTCCAGGGTGGCCAGACCACGGCCAGAGAATGCCATCGTCATGGCATACCTCGGACAACAACGCGGATGGAGAGGGCCGTGGCGCCGGCGGCAACGGCGACAGCTACATGTTTGCAGGCATCCCGGCGCGGCAAGGGCTGGACCAAGGCCAGCTCTTCTCGTCCAATGGGGAAACCCTTCAGTCCAGTGCCGGCTGGGCCGCGTCTGCCCGCGCTTGGCTAGACCCTCTCGCCGGAATCCACCAGCCGTCGGCAATGTCTGGGCAGATCGGATTCAGCCATCTGGTTGGCGGCGGCGGCGGGTTTATGGGGTTCCTCGCGCCGGCTGCACAGCGACTCCAGCTCCAGCAGGGCGAGGAGGATGAAGGAAGCGATGTGATGCGAAGAGACTGATGAACCGGCCGGCGCATGAGGTGTGGGATTTCTGTTAACGCACTTCATTTGATCCGGTGCTCAGTTGTATGTCATTTTATGTAGGGTTTATGTCATCAGATTTGTCATTAGTTGTTACGACTTTTATATTCATTCATGCATGTACAACTATGGCTTAATTAATTAAGAGTACGTTCCCTTGGACCTAGACAGCTTTACTGTTGCATTAGTGGCTGCTGTTGCTGTTTTTCTCCCCTTTGATTTATTCTGAGCATGGACAAGACACGGCGATGATGAGATGAAATGATCTGATGATCTTGACGGTTTGCCCCCTTTGGATATTTTAATGTTTCTTATTTGACTACTCTAAGGAATATTCAAAGACTTTTAGCAAATTTAAAGGTTGTCATCCCTATAGCTGACTACATCCTGATGATTCCATAAAGGCCCCTAAATCTCTGCAGCCTCCAGTAATATCTACTCCCTTCGTTTGAAAATTCTTGTCAGAGAAATGCATAAAAATGAATGCATGAACGCATCTGAAATCAAAATCCGTCTAGATACATCCATTTTTTCGACAAGTATTTCCGGATGGAGGGAGTAGCTATAGGCAATGCAGAGGCCAGCAAAAGGGAGTTAAATAACTTAAAATATGGCTGAACTGAGAAAGTATTCGATCCACTACTGTAGCTGTTAGGAGGGGCAAGTGTAATGGAAATGCTGTTTGCTGCTTCTGCTATGTCCATGCTGCTGATAATGATAGGGGGGCAGGCAGGAGGAAGGGCGGAGATCTGCTCTCGATGCCTCTATTATTGGAAGTGAGTGGCATCTTTACCTCTTCGCTTTCTCTTCTTTTCCTTCCACTGTTTGGGGGGTATCTTTTTGCTCACCGGACTGTGAATCTTCTGGAATTGCATGCTGTGTGTCGACGTTTACCGTACTTCTGACACTTGCATGAAAGAGGCTGAGACAGTACCAAAACAACATCCGCCTAGTTTGGCAGTGGCTCGCCGGTGTGTCTTTCTGCTTGTTGTTTCAAGCCTGGGCTGGGCAATTGATTAATTGCACTTTGCATGCATGTAAGATTTTGAGGATCCATCTCTTCTGATTTCTCTATTTGTTTCTGAGTTCATGGAACAGTTTGATAATTCTGTCTTCAATTTCCCCGCAAGAACAAATAAGGCGCACAATAATTAATCTATCATATCATACCAAAATAGGTGTTAGTTTGCTTAAGTCATACTCCCTAATTCTTGTCTTAGATTTGTCTAGATACTTTGTATCTAGACAAATCTAAGACAAGCATTTTGGGACGGAGTGAGTATATGATAGTTAGTCTATTCATGAAAGTGAAACTTGGGCTCAGATTATTTTTAGTTTGTGGTTGTTAAACGCGTGTTGAGTTAAGCTAGCATACCATATAATCTGCTGTTAAAAATACACACAAACTTTTTTTTGGAGTGTCCACCTCATGATTTTCAGAGCAGAAACTGCCGCGGCTTGAGTTACATCTTACCTACAATTTTTTGAATGATTTTATACACCATGTTACCTCCTCTCCCCTTCCCTAGTACTCCCTCCGTCCCATAATATATCAAAAACGTCATATATTATGGGACAGAGGAAGTATTATATAATTATTTTATTGTGTTGCTTTATCTTTAAATTATAAAACCAAAATTGAGTCCACTACTCGCATGCATCTATTTGAAAACCATGACCAGATGTCCTAAGAAAGAATGGTATAATAACCATGTAGGTCTACATGTGATGATCAAGCAAATGCATGTAGTTTGGAACACATAATATATGCAATTTTACAGGCTGGCTAGTTTTGGACTGGGCTTCGGAAAACTGGGCATGAAAATATTGAACCCATTCTAGCTTAACCCAAAAAATACTCCCTCCATTCCTAAATATAAGTCTTTTTAGAGATTCTAATATGGACTATATACGGAGCAAAATGAGTGAATCTACACTCTAAAATACGTCTATATAATCTGTATGTAGTTCATATTGAAATTTCTAAAAAGACTTATATTTAGGAACGGAGGGAGTAGATAAATAGTGGATTTTAATTAATTGAATCATTTTGCAATACAGATTTTTTTACCCATTTTCAAAGAAAAAACCTAGTATTTAGACATTTCTTTAATTTAATTTAATTAATTGAATCATTTTGCAATACAGATTTTTTTTACCCATTTTCAAAGAAAAACTAGTTTTCAGACATTTCAGGCTTGTGAGCCGGGCTCCGGGCATAAAAGTTGAGGTGTATTAGCTTTTCAAAAGAATATACTACTCCCTCCATTTTAAAATATAAGGTGTATTAGTTATTCAGAAGGTCAAAATTTTCTATGTTTGACCAAGTTTGTAGCAAAATACATCAACACCTACAATATTAAATAAATAAAATATAAAAAATATTTTATGAAGAATCTAATGATAATGATTTGATATAGTTTGTTAAGAACTGACTCACATGATTGCTCAAGTATAAAATAAGCAAACTTAGCCTCTAACCTCTTGATCTCGTGAACCAGCATATATAGTATAACGCAATTTATCCATAGTCGTGGTCAAAGTTAAGAGAAGTTTAACTTATTAAAAAATCGAAAACACTAACGCCCACACGTGTGGGCGTTTCGCCCCCACGCGCGGATCCGCGTCCATTTGTGAGCGCATGAATCTTGGCATGTTTCTAGTGCCACGTAGGATTGGGCTGGTGTGTGGGCATTCACCCAGTCGCCCACATGGCCGTTTCAGCACACGGTGGGGCCGGTGTGTGGGCGTTCAACAGTTCGCCCACACGCCACTTTCCACTAACGCACAAGGGCTGGTGTATGGGTATTTGCCATCTCGTCCACACGCGTCGTCTCCTCTCCCACACCCAAGCTGCTAGTTGACATGTGTTTTGCAGTGTATATGGCAACTGCCCTAGTGTGCTTGTAAGCAGATGGCAACTCTCTTTTTTTTACCCGAACATGTCAGTTGCCATGCGTTTTGCAGGGTACACGACAACTGTCTAGTGTGCACGTAAGCAGATGGCAACTCTCTTTTACCCGAGTTGCCATGTGTTTCTCATGGTACATGGCAACTGCCCTAGCATGCACGTAAGCAGATGGCAACTCTTTCTTTTACATGGCAACTTCCCTAGCGTGCTTGTGAGCACATAGCAACTCTCTCAACTGTCTATGTTAGTAGGTGGCAACTCCTAAAGTTTTGAAATCATGGCAACTGCAGTAGACCAAACCATACATGGCAACTGCAGTTGAGCAACCATGGCAACTGTAGTTGTCCGACATGGCAACCGTAGTTCAGCGACATGGCAACTGCAGTTAAACGAATATGGACGAGGGTCTGGACCATGGCAACTGCGGGCGTGCGGTGACTGTCACGCGGGGCGTGCGGGACCATGAGGTACAAGGCGTGACGCACGGGGCGTGTGGGCGTTATCTATTTCGCCCACACACACGCGTGTGAGAGGGATCGGGAGGAAAAAAAGGTGTGTGTGCATTACTTGTTTTGCCCACATTTAAGTGTGTGGGTTGTTCCTCTTATTCACTACACAAAATGTGTGGGCAGACCCCCTAATGCCCACACACGTGTGGCACTTATCGGCGTCCTAAAAAATTAGTACACCCTATATTTTAAAACAGAGGAAGTATAATTTTTCATTGATATTTTTTAGAAGAAAATGGCCTCGACCTTGGTTCCATTTTTATTAAAAATGAAACCAAGTATCTGGATACAGCAACAAACTCGCGGTCACAGACTGAACTGACTGTATCTGCACACAAACAGCTAGGGAAATAAAAACCAGGTTCAGCTTGCTCACACAAGGTAAGTTCATATATAGCGCAAAACCATCACAGGGGAGGGACCAGCCAGCAGAAAGCATAAGGAAATCAAGGAGGGAGGATAGAGCGCAGAAGGCTTAAGCTCCAGGAGCTATCTTCAGCCAGCTCCCCTCACGCACCAGCTTCAGCGATGATTCCTCTGCCAGCTTCGCCGGTCCAGCAATGTTAGCAGCGAACAGCTACCAGGTAGCCATCCTTCAGCCAGGATCTGGCCACATCATAGAGGTGGTGGGCGGCTCTGATATATGGTTGTGAAATCCAAATGCATAAAGATACTTTAATGGGCCTGTTTATGTGGCATCGCCCTCTGACAAATTATGTACTATACTACTCCTGCGAACATCTCATGCTCATGCTCATGCTCATGCTCATGCTCGATACCATTTGAAGATCATAAATTCATAGAGAAAAATAAAATCCCTCTTTTCAAGCCGTTACGTTGTGGAACGGGAAAGCTGTTAGCTGCCCGTAGTGTTTTTTACAGTGCTCCTGTCATGGCATGCCATCTGTACATCGTCTCTCTCACCTTGTCGTGCATTGGTAGCTTGCTCCGACGCGGAGCATGATAGGTAAAGTATGGCACACAATGATTGCAGGCTCTCTTTCCCATCTGAAGATGCTGAGGATAGGTCACTTTCTACTGCCATAGGAGCAGATCCCCAGTACGCTGCCAGCTACGGCCACGCTCTTTTCCATATAGTGCTCACAGACCGGTGTACTTTCTGGCTCTAGCTTGTAGACGAGCCCAGAAAATTATTAGTATAATGCTCCTAGGAAGACACGCTGCTGTAAGACTGTAAAAAGACTGATAAGATTTAGTAGTAGTGCTTAGCAAGATGCGTGCATACTGGCTGTGTTCGTTTGGCCCTTCTGTGTGTTTGGGCTTAAGATGATAATGTTAAAGGGTGCTTGGATACAAGGGACTATTTTTAGTCTGATTAAAAATAGTCTCTTTTAGAGGCTAAAGTTTCAAGCACCCCTGACTAAAGAGAGGCTAGGACTAGTCTTGAGGCTAAAATCTTTTAGTCATGGGAAACCTACTAAAATATGTATTAGCTTTCTCTCTCCTCATTTAATTTCTCTCCTTAGTTCTGGATTGGAGGGTTTGGAGGATAATAAATGCTCAATAACTAGATTTTAGTCTCTTTAGTATTTGGATCCAAGCAAGGGTGAGACTAGCAAGTTTTAGTCCCACTATTTTTAGTTATGAGACTAAAACATATCCAAGCATGCTCTTAGATTATCAACTTCGGTTTAATAACAGAGTGCTCTTCATACTGGTAGTACACTTGCTAACGCGTACATTAGCATCAAGCCGACATCTTGTTACGAGTACGTACAGCTCATGCTTGACACTTGAACAGCAGCGCCACGTATTCTCTCTCTGTCCCTCTCCTTGGGTCCATATATATGAAGGTCGAGTAGCTTCCAAAAAGAATTCTCGGTATTCTACTTGATAATAAAAAGTAACGCAATTCATAATGGCGAACTCAAGATTTGAGGTATTCAAGGGCGAACACTCTTAAGACATTGCGACGCTGGGGTCAATGAAGCGTTAGAGCATCTCCAGCAGTTGAGCACCCAGGAGGCATTTTTTTCGCCGCCTGGGGGACTGCTGGCGATAATTTTAGCCTGGGTGTCAAAACAATTCCACTCGTTGTCCCCTCACCCCATCTCCTTCTCCCTCGCCACCAGGACGGCGGCAGCAGCGGCAGCCACCTCCGCACCTTCTCCGGCGTTGCTGGACGCGCTGCTACAGCAGCAGGACGCCACCGCGTGGCCCTGCGTCGTCCTGCCCTCGCCGTCCCGCCCACGGTCGCGCCCGTCCCGCCCGCCCGTCCCGCCCGCCCGCCCACGGCCGCGCCCGTGACGCCCACGGCCGCGCCCG
>NC_041385.1:550787421-550788126 GCF_002162155.2 Triticum dicoccoides
CGTGACGCCCACGGCGGCGTCGCGCCGCGCCCGCCCACCCACGCGGTGGCGACCTCCCGGTCGATGCGTACCTGGAGCACGTCCTGGAGCGCACGCGCGGCCGCGGATGCGCGCCGGTGTGCTGCACCCGGCCAAGCCCATGTCGTGCCTCGCTGCGACCGCCGGCGCCCAGTACGAGGACCCAGTGCTGAAGCTCCTGGAGCATGTTAGACTATATATAACTTCTGTATCTATGTACGTATTGTAACACAACCATTATATATAATGAGATAAGCCACCCCTAGAGGGTAGTGCTGGTTCCCAAAACTTATTGTCTTACATGGTATCACGCTAGGTTAAGATCGCTTCCGCTTCTAAACCCTAATACCCGCACCGCCGCCGCAGCCGCCGCCGCCTTCACCGCCGCCGCCGCGCCACCGATCGCGCCGCCGCCATGTCGAGCGCCGCCACCACCGGTTCCACTGCTGCGGGCTTCCTCCCGGCCTCTCTTGCGGCTCTGCTCAACCTCCCGCTCGATGTCGTCTCCATTCCGGCTCCGATCGGGACAAGGAGCATTGGCTCCGTCTTCTCCACGCCGCCGGCGCCCTCGCTCGGGCGTGACCTCGTGGTCCACACCGCGGCGCCGCCGTCCGCTGCGGATTCCGCAGGCGTCATCCCGCCGCTCCTGCCGCGAGCGGATCACACCGCCCCGCTGGCTGGGTTGGC
>NC_041385.1:550788691-550803977 GCF_002162155.2 Triticum dicoccoides
CCATCGCGTCTGGACGGGGCAGGACCAGGCGAACCTCTCCTCCATCCAGGGGTCGCTCTCGCCGGCAGTTGCCGGCCTTGTTGTCTTCGCGAAGACGTCTCATGAGGCCTGGACCATCCTTGAGCGCACCTTTGCAGCGCAGTCCCAGGCTCGTGTCTCTGCACTCCGTCGTCAGCTTGGAGAGTGTCAGAAGCTTGACTCCACGGCCACTGAGTTCTACAACAAGGTCAAGGGCCTTGCCGACACATTGGCCTCCATTGGACAGCCCCTCACCGACTCCGAGTTCAACTCGTTTATTGTCAATGGTCTTGATGAGGAGTATGATGCCTTAGTCGAGATCATCAACGAGCGGGGTAACTCGACACCCATGTTGGCACACGAGGTTTTCTCTCGGCTTCTTCTCACTGAGCAACGGGTCGAGACTCGCCGCACCAGGGGCACTAGCTCTCTCTCGGCCAACGTCGCCACCAAGGGTGGACGCTCTTCTTCATCACCCCGGTCTCCCTTGGGGCTGCCACCGTCGCCCGCCTCGGCCCCCCCACCTACTGCGACCTTACCGGGGGCTGGCGGTCCACGTGTGTGTCAGCTTTGTGGCTGCGATGGGCACTGGGCCTCCAAGTGTCATAAGCGCTTCCAGCGAAGCTTCCTTGGTCTTGGCAATGACGGCAAAGATACACGCAACAATGCCCGTCAGGTCGCCATGGCTGATCGTCCCGCACCGCAGAAGCACCAGGGACACACTCAGTCCTACTCCATCGATCCACACTGGTACATGGACTCTGGGGCGACAGAGCATCTGACCAGTGAGATGGGGAAGCTTCACACTCGTGAACCCTATCATGGCTCCGACAAGATCCACACCGCCAATGGAGCAGGTATGCACATCTCTCATATTGGTCAAGCATCTCTTCTCACTAGACATGCCAATAGGAGTCTTCAGCTTCGCAATGTTCTTCGCGTTCCATCTGTGACCCGCAATCTTCTTTCAGTTCCTAAACTCACACGTGATAATAATGTGCTTTGTGAATTTCACCCTTTTGATCTTTTTATTAAGGATCGGGGCACGAGGGACATTCTTCTTAGTGGGCGGTTGTGCCAGGGCCTCTACCGTCTGGAGCATCCTGGCGTCGCTCGCGTTTTCAGTGGAGTTCGGGTCTCTCCGTCACAGTGGCATGCTCGTCTTGGTCACCCGGCCACCCCTATTGTCCGTCATATTTTGCGTCGTCATGAGCTTCCTAGTTTGTCTAGTAATAAAGATGTAGCAGTGTGTGATGCTTGTCAGCAGGGGAAGAGTCATCAACTTCCTTTTTCGGAGTCCAGTCGTGAGGTGAAACATCCGTTAGAACTTGTGTTTTCAGATGTATGGGGTCCTGCTCAGACTTCTGTCAGTGGTCATAATTACTATATCAGTTTTGTTGATGTTTATAGTCGCTTTACCTGGCTTTACCTTATTAAACACAAATCTGATGTGTTTGATATTTTTGTTCAGTTTCAAAAACATGTTGAACGTCTTCTCAAGCACAAAATTGTTCATGTCCAGTCGGACTGGGGGGGCGAGTATCGCAACCTCAACTCCTTCTTTCAGTCGCTTGGGATAGCTCATCGTTTAGCATGTCCACATACACATCAGCAGAATGGTTCAGTCGAACGTAAGCATCGTCATATTGTTGAAGCTGGTCTTACTCTTTTGGCCCATGCTTCTGTTCCGTTTCGGTTTTGGAGTGATGCTTTCACCACTGCATGCTTTCTCATCAATCGTACTCCTACTCGTGTTTTAAACATGAAGACTCCGATTGAGGTTCTCCTTAATGAACAACCTGATTATACCTTTCTCAAGGTATTTGGGTGTGCTTGCTGGCCGCATCTTCGTCCATATAACAAGCGCAAGCTTGAGTTTCGTTCTAAGAAGTGTGTTTTCCTTGGCTATAGCTCTCTTCATAAAGGTTACAAATGTCTTCATGTTCCCACTAATCGTGTCTATATATCTCGGGACGTCGTGTTTGATGAGCATGTTTTTCCCTTTGCCAACCTTCCTGTGTCCACTGTCGAACCACCATCCCTGCATTCATCCTCTGTTGCTTCTGACCAATTTGATGATGTTGCATACTCTCCTTTGCTGTTACCTAACCATGGTGCAGGAACCGGACGTGGAGCTCGTTTGGAGCTGTTGGAGGATTCACCATCATCATCGTCGTCTTCTGGTGGGCATGTCGATCGCCCTCTGTTGCATGGCATCGATTCGCGTGCCCATGCATGGTCACCCGACGAGCCCGTCGCGCCGAGCATCTCCACTGCTCGGTCTGCTACGCCAGTGATCGCCGAGTCTCCAGCGGCTCGGCCTTTTTCGCCAGCGGTCGCCGAGTCGCCCGTGGCTCGGCCCGTCACGCCGTCTTCGCCCGCGGCTCGGGTCCTCACGTCGCCTTCATCAGTGGATCGGCCCGCGACATCGGCCGCGCCACGGCCCACTATGCCGAGCTCGCCATCGGCCCGGTCTGGGATGCCGGAGTCGCCAGCTGCTTCGTCTGCTCTGCCGGTTTTGCCGGTGGGCCGGCCTTCTTCGCCGACTGAGTCCGAGGCTACCGTGCCTGGCTCCTCGTCACCGGCTGACTCGTCAACGTCGCCGTCCTCCAGCCCATTGCAGGCTGCTCCGTCGACCTCGGTGGTTCCTGTGTCTCGACCACATACACGCAGTCGCAGTGGCATTTTCAAACCTAAGGAACGTACGGATGGTACGGTTGCTTGGTTGGCTGCTGCTGTTGCGGATCCATCTTCTGAGCCTCGCTCATATCAGGCTGCCCTGCGCATTCCACATTGGCGAGAGGCTATGGAGCAGGAGTTTCATGCTCTTCTTCGTAACAAGACATGGACTCTCGTTCCTCCACCACCACGGGTAAATGTTATTGACTCAAAATGGGTATTCAAAGTGAAGAAGCATTCGGATGGATCTATTGAGCGTTACAAAGCGCGACTTGTTGCTCGCGGTTTTCGGCAGCGTCATGGTCTTGACTATGAGGACACCTTCAGTCCTGTCGTCAAGCCTACCACTATTCGGCTTCTTCTCTCCATTGCTGTTTCTCGTGGTTGGTCCCTTCGTCAACTTGATGTGCAGAATGCTTTTCTACATGGATTTTTGGAGGAAGAGGTTTATATGAAATAGCCGCCTGGTTTCTCTGATCCTGATCGTCCTGACTATATCTGTCGTCTTTCCAAAGCACTATATGGTTTGAAGCAAGCTCCTCGTGCCTGGCATGCCCGCCTTGCCTCTGCCCTTCGTGCTCATGGGTTTGTGTCGTCCACTGCTGACACTTCATTATTTCTTCTACAGAAGCCAGAAGTCACTATGTATCTTTTGGTATATGTCGATGATATTATCCTTGTCAGCTCTTCTCAGTATGCTGCTGATGCTCTTGTCTGCTCTCTTGGTGCTGATTTTGCGGTCAAAGATCTTGGGAAGCTTCACTACTTTCTTGGAGTTGAGGTCACTTCTCGTGCTACTGGTCTTGTCCTTACGCAGAAGAAGTACTCCTTGGAGTTGTTACAAAAAGCCGGCATGCTGAAGTGCAAACCGACCACCACACCCATGTCGTCTACCGACAAGATAACAGCTGTTGATGGTGAGCTTTTGTCTCCTGCGGATGCCACAGAGTACAGAAGCATTGTTGGTGGACTTCAGTACTTGACGATCACGAGACCAGATATCTCTTATGCTGTTAACAGGGTTTGTCAGTATCTTCAGACTCCCAGAGATACTCATTGGGCTGCTGTTAAACGCATTCTTCGTTATGTTCAGTTCACCCTGACTTTTGGTATGCATATTCGGCCGACTTCCTCTCGGGTCCTTTCGGCCTTCTCTGATGCAGATTGGGCTGGTAGCCCAGATGACAGGCGATCCACGGGGGGTTATGCAGTATTCTTTGGCTCTAATTTGATCGCCTGGAGTGCTCGGAAACAGGCTACTGTGTCACGTAGCAGTACTGAAGCTGAGTACAAGGCTGTGGCTAATGCTACTGCAGAGATTATTTGGGTGCAGTCTTTGCTTCAGGAGTTGGGTTTGTCTCAACTACAGCCTCCTATTCTTTGGTGTGATAACATCGGTGCTACATACCTTTCTGCAAATCCAGTATTTCATGCCCGAACGAAACACATTGAAGTTGACTATCACTTTGTACGGGAACGTGTATCACAGAAGCAACTTCAGATCAAGTTTATCTCGTCTAAGGATCAACTTGCAGATATCTTCACTAAGCCTTTACCACTGCCACAGTTTGAGGCTTGTAGGCGCAATCTTACCCTTCTCAGTTCTTTAGAAAGTGGCTAAGATTGAGGGAGGGTGTTAGACTATATATAACTTCTGTATCTATGTACGTATTGTAACACAACCATTATATATAATGAGATAAGCCACCCCTAGAGGGTAGTGCTGGTTCCCAAAACTTATTGTCTTACAGAGCAGTAGCGAGACGGGCGGGGCGGCTGGCGGGGCGGCGCGAGAGGCAAGGCGCGACGGCCCGGCGCGGGTGCGCGGCCGCAGAGGAGCTGGCTGGTGGCTGGCGGGGTGGCGCGGGCGGCCAGGCGCGGCCACCCGACCTGCGGGCCGGAGCTGCGGCCGGGCGCGGAGGCGACGTTGCGGGCCGGAGCCGGAGCGCGGCAAGGCGTGAGGGCTTGGCCGGGGAGAGAGAAAAGAAAAACGGACGTGGAGAGGGGTGGTGGGGCGGAGAAAGCGACGGGAAGAGAGAGAGATGTGGCTGCATGTGAGGACAGACGCCGACGTGTGGGGTTTCACATGGAAAAAGTAGTGCCGACGCCCCCAGCTGACCCCCGGTTTTCTGCGTTTCTCTTGTCAGCGCCGACCGTAATTTTAGCTCATACCGGCGCAAAACGAGTTTGTGGAGCGTAGCTGGGACCGTTTTTAACTGCGGGCGCTCAAAAAAGGCTCATGGAGAGCTTCCTGGCGGCCTAGTGGAGATGCTCTTAGATACTAGATAGTGAGTGGAGGTATCTTGCTCCGCCACATGTGACCCGTTCCTATGATAAGCTTGCGACTGACATCCCACCGATATTCTATAGGAGTACTTCACAATTGTTAATTGTCCACTGAAAAGCAATTATTTTTTACAGATCTCTTAATTGCCGACTGAAAAGCAATTGTTTTACTTCGGCGCCCTTAAGGATAGAGATGTTAGTACCACTTATTTTCGGTTGGAAGGAGCGTCCCTCCGTCGCCTTGTAAAAAAAATGTAGATACAATGGGGTTTTGACGTTTGCCAGGGAGAACACTATGGCGTTGCGCCGCTAGTTCACTAAAGCCTATATAGGGAGGGAATGTATGAGTGAGGACGTCCTAAACCCATGGGTATCTGAACCCGCTTTTTAAAAATGCAGTGTTTGTAAATGTAAAAAGTTTCAAAATAAAATTTCATGCATACACCTTCTCAACATGTGTGTGCGGCACAAAGTTTTGTGAATATTCTCTTTTTATTTTGCCTCTGTGAAAAAGACAAATTTCAGTACTTTTAAATAGCGTTTCACGACACAATTTTTGTCTTTCTTGCACAGGCCAAAAAAACTTGTTTTTCCGCAAAACTTTCTGTGCGCACATAGAATGTGAAGATGTATGCGTCAAATTTAGAAATGAGTTTTCCGACGTGAATTCATATGCCCATGGGCTCATCAATGTACTTTCCGGTTAGGTATCCAGCTTTGCCACGAGAGAATCTCGTCCCTACGCTACGCCTAACAACTCACTGGTAATGATCCGTATTGGCTCCTCTCCTGAGCGGCTCTGGAGGCCCTCCCCCGACGAAACCCTAGACCCCCCGTCAATCGCTTTTCCTCAGGCCACCGCTGCTGCCTCCCCAGTCGCGGCGGCAGCGCCCATCCCGTCAAAGACAGTCGGTAGTAGAGGCGTTCTGTGGCGGCGCATCACGGGGGAGGTGGGGCGCTGGCTGTTGGTGCAGGGCGGCGCGACCATGGTGGTCGTGGCCTGAGGGTCTCCGACGGACCTGCGGCAAGGAGCCGGCGGCGCGCAGCCGGTGCGGCCATGATCTCCGGCAGGTAACGGATCTGGGACGATAGCCCGATCTGGGCCCAAGGCAGGTCTGTCCTGCGTGGGAAGCTGGCTGTGGCTTCAACTACACCGGTGATGTGTTGTAGCCATGCATTGTGCTACCTTCTCCTCCACGGACAATCTTCGAAATAAAGGCAGTGGTCCTAGTGTTCTTCTCGTAGCATGCTTCTGCTCCGGTGCTCCCCCGGGCTGAACGCGAGGGGGAAAAACACAAGGACGGTCAGGATTAACCCAAAACAGTTTGAAACGAGGGGCACAATCATCTTTTTTGCCCGTGTGTATAGCCGCGGAGGAGCCCTACGGGCCCGTACACGGCCCGATTTGTTCGTATGCGTATTCGTATACATACGACTGGGCGATTTGTTTTCGCATGCAACCGCCCGCGCGTGGGGCAGCACGTGTCATGGGAAGTTGCCAAAACTGTCCCATCTTATAAATGAGGGGAACCACCTCCGGCCGTATCGCCCACCATTTTCCCCCGACGCATCGTCTCCCTCTCCTCTCCCACCTCGTCGTCTCCCTCTCCCCAACCTCATGCTCTCCATCACCTCCATCGCCATGGAGGATGCAGGAAGCGAGTTTCCTGATTGGGGCACCAGATTTGGTGGCGCAGGCGCAGCAGGTCGCGGCGGGCACATGAGTGAGGGGAGGTGTCGGCGTCCAGGGCGGTGCAGAAGATGCTGTAGATCTGTAGAAGGTGGAGGCGGGCTGGAGCGGCACAGTCCAGCCAGATGTGCCCGCTCTAGCGAGCTCCGGCGAGGTGTAGAAGGCGAAGAAGGTGGAGGTGGGCTCTGGCGAGGCGCACAAGGTGGAGAAGGTGGAGGCCGGCTCTAGCGAGGAGCAGGTGGAGCAGAAGGTAATTGATTATCTCTTTTAGTTGGTAGTTTTTAGATTCTAGGGTTTGGCTAGAAGTTTCTTGAGTTAGATTAGTTGGATGGAGGGTTTTCTCTGCATTAGAGTTTTCTGTATTTGATTCGTGCAAGAATGGTGGACCACATATGATTATTAGATTAGGTTAGAAGTAGCCGGATTGAGGGACGTGGTTTTTTCAGATGCATATTAGATTATTAGTTGAATTTTGTCTTCTTAAATTTTAATTAGTATGAGGTTGAACACCTTATTTATGAGCCAATTTAAGGACATATAGACCATATATGATTATTAGATATGTAGTTCAATGCTGCAAACATATAAGATTATTAGATTTGATCTGTGGTTCAATGCTACTTGATGGAAACAGATTGGAATGCATTAAGTTTGATGTGCCAATGAATTGATTTAGATGATACTTAGTATAATTTTTTGTTGTTTAGGTAAGTAATGAAATTTTAGATGTTAGTTGGAGATGTATGCATTTATAGTTGAAGTTGTACCTAAGTAACTACTGCATTATGTTAATATATGTAGGAGCTTTGCTGCATTATCCCAAAAAATGCTTAGGTACATTTAAATTATTCTTTTGTGTAGGTTTCCTGTAATTAGAAAGTTTTCTAGAATATGTAGTTATATTATCTATATTGTTCAGATTGTGTGCATGAAAATGGAAAAATGCAAGTATGATCATAGTTTGGATAAGTTGATCAATGTGTCATGCGTGCATATTAAAATTTGCAGTTGGCTTCTGTAATTAGTAGTAATGGATGCAATTTTATGTTTAGGTGGACGGTTCAGTGGAGAAGAAGAGGAAGCTAGACAGGACCGACTTCTAAGACCCGTATATGCAGGCTATGGTGACGACGAAGTGTTTGAGGTAAGCCCACCCTGATAATTAGAGCCTGTTTGGTGGCCATTTTTTGGCAAATGTTGCCACACTTGTGGTGGCCATTTTGTTAGCCACACTTTTTGTGGCAGCTTGGTTCACATGCTTAGTGAGAGAAAGCAAGTGAAGGCTCTTTTGTACATTGTGCATTCAAATCTATATGATTATAAGGAGATATAGGTCACTGTTGCACACACCCAGAATTTGATTTACTCCTACCAGGTCTCACTGATCAGAATACCATGTTATCATGTTAGAATATATCTTGAGTGATCCAATGTACTTTCTTTCCTACAAGAAGATCAAACCTTATTGAATGGTTAAAATGAAACTGGTGGTTGTAAAATTTAGCTTCTAGTTTCCACTATGTAAGTTTGAAGCTGATTGTTATCATCACTAATTGCTCGCTCAATTTCTCTTCTTGCCACCATTGAAATACATCTCTCACCGCTTTAGTTAGCTATATTCTCACTTCCCTTAGCCTTAGGTCCAATCTATAATTTGCTTCCTTTCATGATTCAAAGAGTGACATTTTTTCCTTTAAGGTTTATTTGATTAATCATGTTAGTTCGGACCAGTAGCCCAACATTGCATATTGTAGGGAGGTTTTTTATATATTTTTCAAACAATGTGCATCCAAAGCAAAGCACCTAAAGTGAGTTTATGTGTACCCTCCTTTTCTCCACAACTTCAGATTAAAATATTTTAATGTTCACTATACATTTTTCTACTAACATTTGGCATAACTTTGCTTTCTTAAATGTATGGTAGGCTGAAGCCTATATTGTATTATCTGCACTGGTTTTACATAAGTAATAATGGAATTTATTCATGTGTGCAGTATGACTCTGGAGATGAGGTGGATCGCACCAATGTCGAATCATTCATCGAGAAGGAGGTGCAGAAGATTAGGGACCAGGGTATTTCTTTGTACTACAAGAGGAAGAAGTTCATATGCCCCTACTGTATGAAGCCAAAGCCCAAGGATGGGCTCTATGAGCATCTTCTGGATCATGCACGGGCTTCATCGGTTAGCGGGAAGGACCCGAAGATCAGGGCGCAGCATGCTGCCCTTGTGAAGGCCCTGTATCCAGTGTAGTTGCCCTACATCATGCTGATCATCAGAAGCTAGAAGCCCTACTCATCATCAGTAGATTTGATGATGTTTTACTTTTGGAAAGCTGCATCTGGGTGAACTGGTGGGAACTAGCTCTACTAATCTAGCATGTATATATTAATGTAATGTATTATGTGTTTGAACTGGATCTGTTGTGAACTGGATGGTACCTGTGGTGGTAATCTAGAATGCTATATGTATTTGTGTGGCCTTAACTTTATTTGTGGTGAATGTTACCTTCTGTTTAGTTGTTGTTTCAATGTGTAGTTTACGAGTTTCGATGGTGCAATGATCACAAATTGTGCTTCAGTGTTGCTTCAGACATGCTGCAACACTTATCCATGTTGTGCCCATGTGCAAATCGTACCAAATCTAGAATCTGGCAATGTTCCAAATTAGTTGTGTCATGAATTATAGTACATGGGGTTTAGTAAATTTACTGATAATTGTTCATCCTCACACATTCCATCATTGCATCATTTGAATAAGCAAAAAACATCAAATATTCCATCATTTGAACAATGGTTGCAATAACAGAGCTAATATTCCATCATCAAAGTGTAAAGGAAATAAAATGTAAATTTAGAAGAGTAATGTACTATATTTAAAATAAGATGTACTATATTTTTTATAGTTATATTATCCTACTTATTAGAAATTTAAAAATGTCACTTATTTATAAGAAAAGAAAATATAAATATTTAAAAAGATGTGTTTGATAAAATATACATTTTAAGTTCATAGGGAATAATTTAAAATTAGGTAATTTATATGTTATTTTTTGACGCGTCAGGTAATTTTTATGTAAACAAAATGAAAAGGAAAAAAATAAACAAAAGGAAAAGCATGGGCCGGGCTAGCCATCTAGAACCATGCGGGCTAGGCTGGCCTGTGAAAGCCCATCTAATCTGGCCCAGCGCATGGGCGCACGAGGGCAGAGCAGATGGCGCTGGGAGTTTAGTCCCACCTCGCCTAGTGAGAGGCTGTCACACCGATTTATATACCTGGTTGCGACTCCCCACTCAAGCTCCTCTCATCAGCAAGTAGTACATTGCCTAACCATCATCCCCTCTGCCCCATGGGGCCTACCAGCAGCATAGATTTCTGCCCCACGGGCCTGCATCCTGGCCCATATTCTCTTGGGTTCCTAGTCGTATGCAGGCCGTGGTGTATGAATTCTCCTGCTCTGGTAGGTGGGCATTTTTTTGCGTTAATGTTTTGATCTTTTTCAAATCACCAAAAATTTTTTACACATGCTCACTTACCTATAATGCACATTCATCACCAACTAAATTTTACACATGCTCACTTACATGATTTGGAGGTGGTCAAAAAATCACCGCATTCTGGAGGGACCATTTGGTCTAACTTAAGCCAGTTTTCGAACAAAGGTGATTTTTCCACCACCTCCAAATCACCCCAATTTTCTTTTACACGGTGACCTACATGTGCGAAACATGGCTATGAAAGAACATATAAAAAAGTATTTTACAATGCCCCCTTGAGGTATAGACCGATGTTTTGATCAGTCAGTCTAGAGGGCAGTATAAATTCAAAAAAAAGTAAAAAATTGGAACCTATCTTTGTTTGTGCAAGAGATCATGTGTGCAAAATTTGAGGTGATTTGGAGGTGGTCAAAAAAATCACCACATTCCGCAGGGACCATTTGGTCTAACTTAAGCCAGTTTTGAACAAAGATGATTTTTTCACCACCTTCAAATCACCCCAATTTTCTTTTACATGGTGACCTACATGTTCCAAACATGGTTATGAAAGAATATATTAAAAAAATATTTTACAATACCCCCTTAAGGTATAGAACGATGTTTTGATCAGTCAGTCTAGAGGGCAGTATAAATTCAAAAAAATTCAAAATAAATATAAAACCTTTGAAACCTAGTTGTGTTTGTGCAAGAGATCGTGTTTGCAAAATTTGAGGTGATTTGGAGGTGGTCAAAAAATCACCGCATTCCGGAGGGACCATTTGGTCTAACTTAAGTCAGTTTTTGAACAAAGGTGATTTTCTCCACCACCTCCAAATCACCCCAATTTTCTTTTAAATGGTGACCTACATGTGCCAAACATGGCTATGAAAAAATATATAAAAAAGTGTTTTACGATGCCCCCTTGAGGTATAGACCGATGTTTTGATCAGTTAGTCTAGAGGGCAGTATAAATTCAAAAAAAATCAAAAAATATAAAACCTTGGAAACCTAGTTGTGTTTGTGCAAGAGATCATGTGTGCAAAATTTGAGATGATTTGGAGGTGGTAAAAGAAATCACATATGCAAAAAAATTATGCCCATGTGTAAAATTTAGGAGGTGATTTGAAGGACAAAACACAAAACATTAACATGTCACATATGGAAAAAATAATGCCCACCTACTAAGAGGCAGGAGAATTCATACACTATGCAAAGAAATGCTCATGTGTAAAGTTTAGGAGGTGATTTGAAGGTTGTCAAAACACAAAACATTAACATGTCACATATGCAAAAAATAATGTCCACCTACTAAGAGGCAGGAGAATTCATACACTATGAAAAAAATGCCCATGTATGAAATTTAGGAGGTGATTTGAAGGTCAAAACACAAAACATTAGCATGTCACATATGCAAAAAAATGATGCCCACCTACTAAGAGGTTAGAGAATTCATAAACCACGGCATGCATACAACTAGGAACCTAACCGATTATGGGCGAGGATGCAGGCATGTGGAGCAGAATCCACTGCTGCTAGTAGGCCCCACAGGGTAGAGGGTAAGATGTTTAGGCAATGTACTGCCTACATAATAGAGGTGCTTGAGAGAGGAGTCGCAGTCGGGTATATAAACAGGTGCGGCGTCCTCTCGCTTGGGGAGGTGGGACTAAACTCCCACCACCCCACGGTTGTGCCCCGCGCGGCTCTGCATTGGGCCCAATTCGGGTGGGCTCGCCTAGGGCAGCCTCACCTACACGCTGAAATAATTTACTTTTATAAATTCTTATATTCTTTACAGTTTTGCATTCTCTTTTATTTCACTTCTTAATTCCAATATTTCTTTCCTTTTTTATATTTCAAAATCAAATATTTTTTCTATTATATTTCTAACAGTGTTTAGTAAATATTTCTCTTCTCTTATTTATATTTGCAATATTTACAAAATGTAAGATAAAACAGTGTGTTTTATTTAGCTTCTTAATTCTAATATTTTTTGTCTTTTTATATTTTAAATATTTATTAAATGTAAGATAAAATGTTGTGTTTTATTTTAGTTCTTAATTCTAATATTTTTTAAATGTAAGATAAAATGGTGTGTTTTATTTAGCTTCTTAATTCTAATATTTTTTGTCTTCTTTATATTTGAAATATTTTTAAAATGTAAGATAATATTTTATATTTTATTTCACTTCTTCCTTCTAATAGATCTTAAAATGTAAGATCATGTTGTCTTTTATTTCACTTTTCATGTTTGTGGTTCCTAATTATAAATTTTCTTTTCTGTTTGATACTTGAAATATTTCTAAATCAAATATAGTTGGGACCATGGCATGCATGCCTCCACATGCACCATGTACTATAAGCAGATTTTTCTTCCCAGTCTCACCAATCGAGACCAAACTTTATGTACACTCTAGGATGACCATGGCAAGCATGCATGACTAGTATCATTCATTTCCGACACTCGATGCATTTTCTAGGGTTTTTTCGGTGAAAACACCCTAGAGCGCTGCCTGGACGTGACGCAACGTGCGTTTTGTGTCCAAATTCGTGCAGACCTTGCCTGGGGGACCACATTGGCCATGCCAACATGGTCCCAAAAGTTGGGGTCATCTCCTGCATGCCTCCACATGCACCATGTACAAGCAGGACCATTCGGGTCTGTCGGAGGGCAAGTGTGAAAGAGGTTTTCCTTGCCGGTCCCATCAATTGATCCCAAACATTATGCACACCCTAGGATGACCATGGCAAGCATGCGTGACAAGTGTCGTCCATTTCCGATACTCGATGCATTTTCTAGGGGTTTTACGGCCAAAAAACCCTTGAACACTGCCCCGACGTGACGCAACGTGTGTTTTGTGTCCGAATTCGGGCAAACCTCGCCTAGGGGACCACATTGGCCATGCCCACATGGTCCCAAAAGTTGTGGTCATCTCATGCATGCCTCCATATGCACCATGTACAAGCAGGACCATTCGAGTCTGCCAGAAGGCAAGTCTGAAAGTGGTTTTCTTTGCCGGTCCCACCAATTGATCACAAACTTTATGCACACCCTAGGACGACCATGGAAAGCATGCGTGACAAGTATCGTTCATTTTCGACACTCGGTGCATTTTCTAGGGTTTTTCCGGTGAAAAAAAACCATTGAACACTGCCCCGACATGACGCAACGTGCGTTTTGTGTGTCCAAATTCGTGGAGACCTTATCTGGGGGACCACATTGGCCATGCCCACACGGTCCCAGAAGTTGGGGTCATCTCATGTATGCCTCCACCTGCACCATGTACAAGCAGGACCATTCAGGTCTGCCGGAGGGCAAGTCTGAAAGTGGTTTCCCTTGCCAGTCCCACCAATTGATCCCAAACTTTATGCACACCCTAGGATGACTATGGCAAGCATGCGTAAAAATTATCGTTCATTTCCGACACTTGGTGCATTTTCTAGGGTTTTTCCGGCCAAAAACCTTTGAACACTAATCGGATGTGACGCAATGTGCGTTTTGTGTCCAAATTCGTGCAGACCTTGCCTGGGGGACCACATTGGCCATGCCCACATGGTCCCAAAAGTTGTGGTCATCTCATGCATGCCTCCACATGCACCATATACAAGCAGGACCATTTAGGTCTGCGGGAGGGCAAGTCTAAAAGAAGCTTTCCTTGCCGATCCCACAAATTGATCCGAAACTTTATGCACACCCTAGGATGACCAAGGCAAGCATGCGTGACAAGTATCATTCATTTCTGACACTCGATGCATTTTCTAGGGTTTTTCAGCGAAAATACCCTTGAACACTGCCCCGACATGATGCAGCGTGTGTTTTGTGACCGAATTCATGCAAACCTTGCCTGGGGGACCACATTGGCCATGCCCACATGGTCCGAAAAGTTGGTATCATCTCATGCATGCCTCCATATGCACCATGCACAAGCAGGACCATTCTGGTCTTCCGGAGGGCAAGTCTGAAAGTGGTTTTCCTTGCCGGTCCCACCAATTGATCCCAAACTTTATGCACACCCTAGGATTACCATGGCAAGCATGTGTGACAAGTATCGTTCATTTCTGACGATCGGCGTATTTTCTAGGGTTTTTCCGATGAAACAACCATTGAACACTGCCCTGACGTGATGCAACGTGCGTTTTGTGTCCGTCGTGCAGACCTTGCCTGGGGGATCACATTGGCCATGCCCACATGGTCCCAGAAGTTGGGGTCATCTCATGTATGCCTCCACATGACCATGTACAAGCAGGACCATTCGGGTCTGCCGGAGGGCAGGTCTGAAACTGGTTTCCCTTGCCGGTCCCACCAATTGATCCCAAACTTTATGCACACCCTAGGATGACCATGGGAAGCATGCATGATAAGTATCATTAATTTCCAACACTCGATGCATTTTCAAGGGTTTTTCTGACGTTTTCCGGTGAAAACTCCTTGAACACTGCCCGGACGTGACGCAAGTGCGTTTTGTGTTTGAATTCGTGCAGACCTTGCCTGGGGGACCACATTGGCCATGCCCACATGGTCCCAAAAGGTGGGGTCATCTCATGCATGCCTCCACTTGCACCATGTACAAGTAAGATCATTCGGTCTGCTGGAGGGCAAGTCTGAAAGAGGTTTTCCCTGCCAGTCCCACCAATTGATCCAAAACTTTATGCACACCCTAGGATGACCAGGGCAAGCATGCTTGACAAGTATCGTTCATTTCCGACACTCGATGCATTTTCTAGGGTATTTCTGTCGAAAAAACCCTTGAACACTGCCCCAACGTGACGCAACATGTGTTTTGTGTCCGAATTCGTAAAAACCTTGCCTGGGGGACCACATTGGCCATGCCCACATGGTCCCAAAAGTTGGGGTCATCTTATGCATGCCTCCACATGCACCATATACAAGAAGGACCATTCAGGTCTGTTGGAAGGCAATTCTGAAAGTGGTTTCCCTTGCTAGTCCCACCAATTGATCCCAAACTTTATGCACACCATAGGATGACCATGGCAAGCATGTGTGAAAAGTATCGTTCATTTCCGACACTCGATGCATTTTCTAGGGTTTTTGGCGAAAATACCCTTGAACACTGCCCCGACGTGACGCAACATGCATTTTGTGTCCGTATTCATGCAAACCTTGCCTGGGGGAGCACATT
>NC_041385.1:550804529-550806823 GCF_002162155.2 Triticum dicoccoides
AAGTGTCATTCATTTCCGACACTCGATGCATTTTCTAGGGTTTCCGACAAAAAAAACATTGAACATTGCCCCGACGTGACGCAACGTGCGTTTTGTGTCCGACGTGCAGACCTTGCCTGGGGGACCACATTGGCCATGCCCACATGGTCCCAGAAGTTGGGGTCATATCATGTATGCCTCCACATGCACCATGTACAAGCAGGACCATTTGGGTCTGCCGGAGGGCAAGTCTGAAAGTAGTTTCCCTTGCCGGTCCCACCAATTGATCCCAAACTTTATGAACACCCTAGGATAACCATGGCAAGCATGCATGACATGTATCATTCATTTCTGACACTCGATGCATTTTCTAGGGTTTTTCTGGCAAAAAACCCTTGAACACTGCTCGGACGTGATGCAACGTGCGTTTGTGTCTGAATTCATGCAGACATTGCCAGGCGGACCACATTGTCCATGCCCACATGGTACCAAAAGTTGGGGTCATCTCATGCATGCGTCCACATGCACCATGTACAAGCAGGATCATTCGGGTCTGCTGGAGGGAAAGTCTGAAAGAGGTTTTCCCTGCCGGTCCCACCAATTGATCCAAAACTTTATGCACACCCTAGGATGACCAGGGCAAGCATGCGTGACAAGTATCGTTCAATTCCAGCACTCGATGCATTTTCTAGGGGTTTTACGGCAAAAAACCCTTGAACACTGCCCCGACATGACGCAAAGTGTGTTTGGTGTCCGAATTCGTGCAAACCTTGCCTGGGGGACCACATTGGCCACACCCACATGGTCCCAAAAGTTGTGGTCATCTCATGCATGCCTCCATATGCACCATGTACAAGCAGGACCATTCGGGTCTGGCGGAAGGCAAGTCTGAAAGTGGTTTTCTTTGCCGGTCCCACCAATTGATCCCAAACTTTATGCACACCCTAGGACGACATGGCAAGCATGCGTGACAAGTATCATTCATTTCTGACACTCGGTGCATTTTCTACGGTTTTTCCGGCGAAAAAACCATTAAACAATGCCCCGACGTGACGCAACATGCGTTTTATTGTGTCCGAATTCGTGCAGACCTTGCCTGTTGGACCACATTGGCCATGCCCACATGGTCCCAAAAGTTGGGTCCATCTCATATATGCCTCCACATGCACCATGTACAAGCAGGATCAGTCGACTCTGCCGGTGGGCAAGTCTGAAAGTGGTTTCCGTTGCCGGTCCCACAAATTGATCCCAAACTTTATGCACACCCTAGGATGACCATGGAAAGCATGCGTAACAAGTATCATTCATTTCCAACACTCGATGAATTTTCTAGGGTTTTCCGGTGAAAAAACCCTTGAACTCTGCCCAGACGTGACGCAACGTGCGTTTTGTGTCCGAATTCGTGCAGACTTGCTTGGGGGACCACATTGGCCATGCCCACATGGTCCCAAAAGTTGGGGTCATCTCATGCATGCCTCCACATGCACCATGTATAAGCAGGACCATTCAGCTCTGCCGGAGGGCAAGTCTGAAAGAGCTTTTCCTTGCTAGTCCCACCAATTGATCCCAAACTTTTTGCACACCTAGGATGACCATGGCAAGCATGTATGACAAGTATCATTCATTCTCGACACTCGATGCATTTTCTAGGTTTTTTTGGATAAAAAACCTTGACCACTGCCCCGACGTGACGCAACGTGTGTTTTGTGTTCGAATTCATGCAAAGCTTGCCTAGGGGACCACATTGGCCATGCCCACATGGTCCCAAAAGTTGGGGTCACCTCATGCATGCCTCCACATGCACCATGTACATGCAGGACCATTCGGGTCTGCGGGATGGCAAGTCTGAAATTGGTTTTCCTTGCCAGTGCCACCAATTGATCCCACACTTTATGCACACCCTAGGATGACCATGGCAAGCATGCTTGGCAAGTGTCGTTCATTTTCGACACTCGATGCATTTTCTAGGGTTTTTCCTGTGAAAAAAACCCTTGAACACTGCCACGACGTGACGCAATGTGCGTTTTGTGTCTGAATTCATGCATACCTTGCCTGGGGCACCACATTGTCCATGCCCACATGGTCCCAAAAGTTGGGGTCATCTCATGCATGCCTCCACATGCACCATGTACAAGTAGGACCATTCGGGTTTGCCGGAGGGCAAGTCTGAAAGTGGTTTTCCTTGTCGGTCCCACCAATTGATCCCAAACTTTATGTACACCCTAGGATGACCATGGCAAGCATGCGTGACAAGTATCGTTCATTTCCGACACTCGATGCCTTTTCTAGGGTTTTTCCAGCGAAAAAACCCATTG
>NC_041385.1:550807212-550907400 GCF_002162155.2 Triticum dicoccoides
TCCTTGCCGATCCCACCAATTGATCCCAAACTTTATGCACACCCTAGGATGACCATGGAAAATATGTGTGACAAGTATCGTTCATTTCCGACACTCGACGCATTTTCTAGGATTTTTCTGGCGTAAAAACCCTTGAACACTGCTCCGATGTGACGCAACGTGCGTTTTGTGTCTGAATTCGTGCATACCTTGCCTGGGCGACCACATTGGCCATGCCCACATGGTCCCAAAAGTTGGGGTCATCTCATGCATTCCTCCACATGCACCACGTACAAGCAGGACCATTCGGGTATGCCGGTGGGCAAGTCTGAAAGTGGTTTTCCTTGCTGGTCACACCAATTAGGAAGTCATAAATAGTACAACATTTAATCATACATATTTGAAATTGAAAACTATGAGAAGAAATGATATGGAATGATGAAACATAGAAAAACTATTAGGAATAAGAAGGAGAAAACATAAAATAACAGGAAAACTAAAAAGGAAAGAGGAACAGTACATTTGAATTTATAATATTGCAGATATGATAGAGATACTATAAATATTGTTAAACATAAACAAGTATACAATAACTAATAGGGTAAACAAAGATTATATATTGTTTTTGAGGGAAGAAACAATGATAGTTTTTTACCAACAGAAACAAATATTATATGGTTACAGATGTAGGTTGGTGGGCCGGTCCAGATCGCAAATACTTGTCGGATCCATTTTGTGGGGGCCCACAATGGTGCGCTTTACATGCACGTCGATCGCATGCACATCGATCACGGGAGTAGTTGTCGTTCTGTTACACAATTCCAAGATCGTGCTAATCCATATGTTCCTAATCCCTACGATTGAGGAGCACGTTATGCCTCGCTTCAACGGAGGAAAATATAGATCCGGAGATTCACCACGGGGAAGTTACGACGACCTAGGAGATTGACCTCGCATATAATCTCCACCTGCTCGCACATGTCGTCAACTAGATCGCCTCCTGCCAGCGAGTTGTCGACAGCTCCTTCTGCTGCATCCCACACGCCACAAAAACCCTGAGAACATCAAGGTTGTCCGTATGTGTGTGGTGGCCGCCCTTGACGAACTACGTTGACACCGCATCGCCGACTTCTTTCATCTTCATCGACCGATCAAGTACGTTGTCCTCCTTACCGCCTTCATAGCAAGCTAGTTCCTCCGTGTCATTGCTGTGATGGACTTAGGTTTAGCACATATTTTTAAATAGTATCAACTCGATTAGATGCGTTCTGACCAGATGGCGTAGATGAACTAAATCTTTGGTTCTTTTATAGCATGATAGAATAAAATGTTCTTTCTCGAGAAGCATGATGCAATAGATTTTTTGTCACATGATCCAATTATATTTTTGTCACACGATCCAATTATATTCTTGTGCACATAGAACATTAAACTGTTATGCATTATATGTTGATGAACCTCAAATAGGTACCATTGCTATAGACTGTAGTTATTTACAGCTGATCAATTTGTCACCTTGTTAATAAGACAACCGGACGAATTTCTAATAGTTTACATATTAAATTAATTGATTATATAATTTATCTGATACTCAAAGGAATTGATCAGATGCAAGTAAATTCAATTACCAATTGATTGTTTTATAGCCTCATATCAGCACACACTTCGCTGCATGTTGCAGTATACATGGTGCAAGTTTTATATTTGCATTAGTGTTAGCTACTGTCAGAAAGTTTTATGTTTTTTGCATGTCTATTGTTATTCTTGCATTAGTGTTAGCTACTATCAGAAAGTTTTATATATTTTTCAACAGGATGGACGAGCTAAACGGAGAAATTGTATGCGCCATTGAAAAATGCTGCAAGCTTGTTGCCGCTCTATCGAGCGGTCAACGCGCTAGAGTCGCCGATAGAACATTGCACATCATGCTTCAGATACCATCTCTTAAGATGCATACCCTACTGATTAGGTATATGGTTGAGAATTTTGAGGCCAGCACGGCCAAATTCATTATACAAGAGCAAGTTGGGGAGGTGACTCTCGGTGCGGTCGATGTCGAGTGCATCTTTAACTTGGAGAACCAAGGACTGTCCACTTCGGACATTCTGACTGAAGAAGGCGAGGACATTAAGGAGCAGGTGCCGCCACAATTTCTCAGTAAGACAACAGGAAACATAGTCATAGATGATCTCATTGGGGACATAATTAAAAATAAATCCATCGATGACGATTTCCTTTGCAAATTAGTCCTTTTCCTATTAGGAACAATTATTGCTCCCATGTCGAGCAAGATTGTGCCAAAACAGTACTACACTTTGGTCGGTGATGTGAAACGTATTTCCAAGATTAACTTCAATGCGTTCACCCTCCGTGTTCTCCTCGATTGCCTTCGCATAGTCAAGAAAGGTAAACACCTCCGCCAATGGCCGAAAGGCAATTTGTCTCTCTTGCAGATACACATATGAGACCTGTTGCATATTTTCAATTATTATATCATTGCAATTTTATGTGATGTATTTTACTAACTCTAAATCTCTATTTTTTTGCAATACTTGTACTAGGAGAATGTGCAAACTATAGAAGGTGATTGCGCTTTTAATCCCAACTTGTCCATACAACCTCTGATGATGAATTGGACCAAAGGTGCAGTGATACGTCTCCAACGTATCTATAATTTTTGACCGTTCCATGTTATTATATTACCCGTTTTGGATGTTTGTGGGCTTTACTATACACTTTTATATTATTTTTGGGACTAACCTATTAACCGGAGGCCAGTCCAAATTGCTGTTTTTTTGCCTATTTCAGTGTTTCGCAGAAAAGGAATATCAAATGGAGTCCAAACGGAATGACACCTTTGGGAGAGTTATTTGTGGAACAAACACAATCCAGGAGACTTGGAGTAGACGTCAGGAAGCAATGAGGTGGCCACGAGGGTCCAGGGCACGCCCTACCCCCTAGGCGCCCCCCCACCCTCGTGGGCCCCTCGTGGTTCCCCTGACCGACTTCTTTCGCCTATATAAATCCATATACCCCGAAAACATCCAAGGGCACCATAGATCGGGAGTTCCGCCGTCGTAAGTCTCTGTAGCCACCAAAAACCTCTCGGGAGCCCGTTCAGGCACCCTGTCGGAGGGGGATCCATCACCGGTGGCCATCTTCATCATCCCGGCGCTCTCCATGACGAGGAGGGACTAGTTCACCCTCGGGGCTGAGGGTATGTACCAGTAGCTATGTGTTTGATCTCTCTCTCTCTCTCGTATTCTTGAGATGTTACGATCTGGATGTACCGCGAGCTTTGCTATTATAGTTGGATCTTATGATGTTTCTCCCTCTCTACTCTCTTGTAATGGATTGAGTTTTCGCTTTGAAGTTATCTTATCGGATTGAGTCTTTAAGGATTTGAGAACACTTGATGTATGTCTTGCATGGGATGCCCGTGGTGACAATGGGGTATTCTATTGATTCACTTGATGTATGTTTTTGTGATCAACTTGCGGGTTCCATGACCTTGGGAATCTATGCATAGGGGTTGGCACATGTTTTCATCTTGACTCTCCGATAGAAACTTTGAGGCACTCTTTGAAGTACTTTGTGTTGGTTGAATAGAAGAATCTGAGATTGTGTGATGCATATCGTATAATCATGCCCACGGATACTTGAGGTGACATTGGAGTATCTATGTGACATTAGGGTTTTGGTTGATTTGTGTCTTAAGGTGTTATTCTAGTACGAACTCTATGATAGATCGATCAGAAAGAATAACTTTGAGGTGGTTTCATACCCTACCATAATCTCTTTGTTTGTTCTCTGCTATTAGTGACTTTGGAGTGACTCTTTGTTGCATGTTGAGGGATTGTTATATGATCCAATTATGTTATTATTGTTGAGAGAACTTGCACTAGTGAAAGCATGAACCCTAGGCCTTGTTTCCTAGCATTGCAATACCGTTTACGCTCAATTTTACCACTTGCTACCTTGTTGTTTTTATATTTTCAGATTACAAAAACCTATATCTACCATCCATATTGCACTTGTATCACCATCTTTTCGCCGAACTAGTGCACCTATACAATTTACCATTGTATTGGGTGTGTTGGGGACAGACCCGACTCTTTGCTAGGTTGCAGGGTTGTTTGAGAGAGACCATCTTCATCCTACACCTCCCATGGATTGATAAACCTTAGGTCATCCACTTGAGGGAATTTTGCTACTATCCTACAAACCTCTGCACTTGTAGGCCCAACAATGCCTACAAGAAGAAGGTTGTGTAATAGACATCAAGCTCTTTTCTGGCGCCGTTGCCGGGGAGGTGAGTGCTTGAAGGTATATCTTTAGATCTTGCAATGAATCTTTTAGTTTCTTATTTTATCACTAGTTTAGTTTATAAAAGAAAACTACAAAAAAATGGAATTGAGTTTGCCTCATATGCTTCACCTTTTTAATATCTTTCGTAAGTATGATGGAAAGGAAAATTGTGCTCAAGTGCTAGAAGAAGAAATATATATAATGTTTGGCACTAAATATTTGTATGATGAGCATGATTGAAATGTTGTTAGTATGAATTCTATGAATATCCATGATGCTAATAATATGCAAAGCTACAAGCTTGGGGAAGCTATGTTTGATAAACATGATATTTTTTGTCCCTCAAGTTTTGATGAGCAAATTAATTATGATGAAAGCATGCCTCCTATTTATGATGATTATTTTGATGACACGTATGCTATAAATAATAAAGATAACCATGAAGCTTGTCATCTTGATTTTAATTTTCAATTGGATTATGCTTCACATGATAGTTATTTTGTTGAGTTTGCTCCCACTACTATTCATGAGAAGAATTTTGCTTATGTGGAGAGTACTAAAATTTCTATGCAAGTAGATCATGAAAAGAATGCTTTATGTGCTGGTTATATGGTTGAATTCGTTCATGATGCTACTGAAAATTATTAGGAGGGAGGAATATATGCTTGTAGGAGTTGCAATGATATCAAGTTTCCTCTCTATGTGCTTAAAGTTTCAAAGTTATGCTTGTTTTGCCTTCCTATGCTAGTTGATTATTGTTCCCATAAGTTGTTTTCTCACAAAATCCCTATGCATAGGAAGTGGGTTAGACTTAAATGTGTTAGTAATATTCTTCATGATGCTTGCTTTATGTTTCAATTCTTATCTTTTATGCGAGCATCATTGAAATCATCATGCCTAGCTAAAAGGCATTAAAGAAAAGCGCTTGTTGGAAGATAACACAATATTTACCTTTACTGTTTTTGTGTGTTCACATGATTATTCTACTGTAGTAATCATGTTTTATAGCTTTTGTTTCAATAAAGTGCCAAGTAAGACCTTTAGGATAGCTTACGGTGATAGTTGTGTTGATCCTGCTGAAAATCAGAAACTTTTGCACCCAGTAAATTAGTTTTTATAATTCACACAAACGTGATTTTTATATGATTCATTTTTATCTGGATTGGTACACAAATTTCTCAGATTTTCCTAATTTGTTAGAATTGTTTGAGTTATAGAAGTATTCGAGAGTTACAGATTACTTCAGACTGTTCTGTTTTTGACAAACTCTATTTTCTATATGTTGTTTGCTTATTTTGATGAATCTATGAGTAGTATCGGAGGGTATGAACCATAGAGAAGTTGGAATACAGTATATATTACACCAATATGAATTTAGAATGAGTTCACAATAGTACCTAAGTGGTGGTTTTATTTTCTTATACTAATAGAGCTTACGAGTTTTCTGTTGAGTTTTGTGTTGTGAAGTTTTCATGTTTTGGGTAAAGATTCGATGAACTATGGAATAAGGAGTGGCAAGAGCCTAAGCTTGGGTATGCCCAAGGCACCCCAAGGTAATATTCAAGGACAACCAAGATCCTAAGCTTGGGGATGCCCCAGAAGGCATCCCCTCTTTCGTCTTCGTCTATCGGTAACTTTACTTGGAGCTATATTTTTATTCACCACATGATATGTGTTTTGCTTGGAGCGTCATTTTCTTTTGTTTGTATTTGCTTTCTGTTATTGAGAATAATGTTTTGCATCTATATTTTCAATAAAAATGTCAAGGATAGCCTTTACCATGCTTATTTTGCAAGTATACATGTTGCTGTTTCAAAACAGAAAGTTTACCGCTGTTGCAAAAATTCCCTAGAAAAGTCAGAATATGATAAATTGTTGAAACTTTTTGAAAAATAAGCTCTGATAAATTTTCTACAGTGTAGTATTTTACTCATAATTTTTGGAGTTAGGGAAGTATGATGAATCTTGCATTCTTTACAGACTCTACTGTTTTGGCAGATTGCTGTTATGTTTGCATATGTGCTTGTTTAATGATTCTATTTGAGAATAGGAGTATTAAATATGGAGAGGCATTTAGTATGCAATGTTGAATAATAATTTTAGTGATTTGTTACAGTAGAGAATGATAAGGTTATTGCGTTGATTTATACTAACTTATCTCACGAGTTATTTGTTGAGTTTTGTGTGGATGAAGTTTTTAAGATGTAGGGAAGCCGTGATATAAAAGGAATTAAAGAGACACAAATGCTCAAGCTTGGGGATGCCCAAGGCATCCCTAGTTAATATTTAAAGAAGTCTCAAGCATCCAAGCTTGGGGATGCCCCGGTGGGCATCCCAGCTTTCTTCTTCAACAATTATCGGTTAGTATCGGTTGAACCTAAGTTTTTGCTTCTTCACATGATGTGTGCTATCCTTGAAATGTCATTTTGTTTTGTTTTGCTTGCCGTTTGAATAAAATACCAACATTTGAAATTCTTAAATGTTAGAGAGTCTTCACATGGTTGCACAATTATTTGACTACTCATTGATCTTCACTTATATGTTTTGGAGTAGTTTGTCATTTGCTCTAGTGCTTCACTCAATCCTTTTAGAGCATGGCAGTGGTTTTATTTTGAAGAAATAGATGAACTCTCATTCTTCACTTATATTATTTTGGGAGTCTTAAACAGCATGGTAACTTGGTTTGGTTATTGTCGTCGTCCTGGACTTGGGGGTATCTAGTCCTGCCTGCCTGTGACCCACCACGTGGCTCCATCGACGGCCTGGTATGACCCAGCTTCAATACCAACACAGCAAGACCCTCGCGAGGGGCCAAGCCTCACGAGGCGGATGACGCCAAGACCCCCGAAGGAGTTGGCCTCCTTAGGAGGGCTCCTGAGGGGCGAAGAGTTCTATGCAGCTACCTCATGTGGCTCAGCTAACGTGAGCCATGACGACCAAGGCCAGGCGGGCGCCAGGCGGGTGTAGAGCGCAATTTCCACTTTGGTGCAAGGGAGGCAAGCCACAGGCGCAGAGTCCCGAGGAGTTAGCCAAAGGTTTCCATTCTGGTGCAACAAGATCAAGACCACCAGGATAGCAGGACAGAGGTCATCACCGAGCCCACCGCAACGTCACGACCAGATGCTTTACGCAGGCGAAGTCTACTTTTGCCAGGATAGACTATACTACTTGTCACCTTTCAAATCCCGCCGTTGTGGAATCCCTTCCCGCTCATATTTGGGAGGAGGACCAAGGCACTATGTATAGGGCTTTGCCACCACCATAGAATAAGGAGGAAAATTAGAGCAAGTAGAGCACCGCACCAGCTCAAGAACACCTCACCTCCTGAGGCTTGTTCGTCCTTGTAACTAGTTCATCAATTGCCCTTCGAGGCAATCCATCACACCACACTGGAGTAGGGTATTACACCACAATGGTGGCCCAAACCAGTATAAATCCCTGTGTATTTGTGTCTCTGTGAGCTCTTCGCGCTAGGCTAGGGAGGATCACGAGTAGGCAGGTTGGGCAGGTTGATATCTCCACACTCACCCTAGTGTTCAAACCTATCATGTGTTGTTGGATCTCGAAATCTGACATTTGGCGTGCCAGGTAGGGGTGCGTTGGACCCTCTCTTTCGTCGTTCGACCCGTCTCCGCTCCGACATCTCCATGGCCGACGTGCGCAGGGCTTGCGCCGAGCGTCGGACCGCAGTAGTCACCCGCGTCGCTCTGACGGCTCCAGCGGGTGATGGCTACGCCCTCCGCACTTCTTCTCCGGTGGCCACGAGCAGCAAGCTTCATCGTTGCACCCGTCGGAGCGCCGCGACGGCAGCACCGCTACTCCGTCCGTGACTCCAGCAGCTTCGTCATCCCACGCGCGCTGCAGCCAGGTGGGCGCGTAGGCCGCTCTGCTCACGGCACGGGATCTCCTTCATTACCGTCCCATGGGTGACCTCTATGAGGAGTGGCTCGAACGCATCGCCGAGCTCATCAGTGTCACGCACGGGGGCTCCGATGGGCCGGCTCGCTCACTGCCTCAGCCACCACTTGCAGCGGGCAACGTCACGCATGGGGCCCCTCCTCCGCCTCTTGCCCGGGGCGCCATCATCGAGCCAAGACGCATGGCTCCATGGTGCGACCCGCAGCACCCGGCGCCGGATCGGGACAACGTGAGCTGCCAGGTGGTTCAACATCCCCAAGGAGAAGCGCGCGTGCTGCCAGCCCCCCAGCACCAGGCTCGCGAGCCGCCACAGGAGGTGGCGGTGCACATGCACCAGGATCACGTTCCACCCCCTCGACGACCTCCGGTGGCTGTCGGTGTCAAAATTGGCGGATCTCGGGTAGGGGGTCACGATCTGTGCGTCTTAGGCTGATGGTAACAGGAAGCAAGGGACACAATGTTTACCCAGGTTCGGGCCCTCTCGATCGAGGTAAAACCCTACTTCCTGCTTGATTAATATTGAAGATATGAGTAGTACAAGAGTAGATCTACCACGAGATCGTAGAGGCTAAACCCTAGAAGCTAGCCTATGATGGTATGATTGTAATTGTGATCGGCCTTATAAAGACCAACCTCTCTAGTTTATATAGACACCGGAGAGGTCTAGGGTTTACATGTAGTCGGTTACAAGGAAGGAAATATAATATCCGGATCGCCAAGCTTGTCTTCCACGCAAAGGAGAGTCCCATCCGGACACGGGCCGGAGTCTTGAGTCTTGTATCTTCATGCTCCAATAGTCCGGATGATGTATATAGTCTGGCTGTCCGGATAACCCCTAATCCAGGACTCCCTCAGTTGAAACATGCTTCAATGACGATGAGTCCGGCGCACAGTCTTCTCTTCGGCATTGCAGGGCGGGTTCCTTCTCTGAATACTCCAAGGTAATTATCAAACATGTAGACCGTGTCCGGATCTGCAAGATGATCTTCAGATACCATTGTAGGGAACGTAGCATGAATCCGTTCTGCTGGCAATCTTCGTACGTCGTGCCCTTGCATCGTGGCCTGGTCCAACACGAACCGGCGTTTCTTGCCCCACCTCGACTCGCGTTGCGAGGCAGTTTTATTGGCACGTCCTGTCAAAGCAGAGATCGTGTTCCTCTTATTACAAGATCTTTCATCAATATGGGCGTGTGTGACCCCACGACGACCATTGGTATGAATCTTGATATTCATCCCCATTATAAAGTTGTCGAGGCCTATGCCTCTTTTCCACCTCCCTTGCTCCTTCTTGCACCTCAAGTTCTAACACCCAAGACTTAAGCTCCAATACCCCAGATCCTCCAATATGTCCGGATCCAACGCAAAAGGCTGATGGGTGGCCTCCTCGATCCAAGAGGAGGACATTACGAAGCTTAGGGAGGTCGGATACCTGACCGCCGATATCCATCACAGGCTTCCTGCTCCAGGGCAGGTTATCCCTACACCGGAGCCCAATGAGAGCATTGTGTTTGTCCCTCACTTCCTCCGAGGCCTGGGCCTCACCCTCGACCCCTTCGTGAGGGGGCTCATGTTCTACTATGGGTTGGATTTTCATGATCTGGCTCCAAACGCTATCCTCCATATCTCGTCGTTCATTATTGTGTGCGAGGCTTTTCTCCACGTCTCCCCACACTTCGGCTTATGGCTCAAGACCTTAAATGTGAAGCCGAAGATGATTGAGGGGCGACATGCAGAGTGCGGAGGTGCCATAATAAGCAGGAACGCCGATGCCCCATGTCCAGAGGGCTCTTTTCCGGAAGTATCCGATGTATGGCAATGGAGGTGGTTTTATGTTACGGCTCCCCGAGGCACAAAGTGGGTAGCCGCCCCCGAGTTCCGCTCAGGCCCTCTGTCACAGTTGGTGTCTTGGACCGACGTAGGACGGAACTAGGGGCCCACTAGCAATGTACCAGTACTGCAGAATCACATCCGGGAGCTTCTTGAGAGGGACATAAATCTTGTCAGTATAATTCAAGTGATGCTAATCCGACGGATGTTGCCGTGCAAACGTCGGCCTCTCCGGATGTGGGAGTTCAATCTGGAGGGTCCGCGGACTATTAAGCACTTCTTCGGCCTGAAGCTCGAAGGGATGTGTAAATTATTCTTCGGACCACAAGTAAAGTGCCCGGACACCATCGAGGACGTGGGCCTAAGCTGCAATCGCCTAGATGCCCAAGTAAGTAACCTTTAAAGCTGGACACTTAGTTTATATTTGTCATAACTATTATTCTGAAAAAAACCGTGGCCAGGAATGGCTCAACAAAGCGGAGAGAATCAGGTGTCCGGCGCCACTTCCTGAAGGCTCGCCTGGTCCAACCATTGCCAAGATGCTTGGCCGGGTGCCCAGCAAAATGCCCTCAGGGAAAGGCGAAGGAAAGGGTAGTGAAGCCGAACTTCACACACTACGCATCCAAACCGAGAGAATCGTTGCCTCCCCTGGGGAGGATAGTCGGGAAGGGAGGATAAAGCCTCCTCCCCACGCGGGAGGAAGAGGGCCGCCTCCAAAGACTTGGAGATGGAGATGCCCAAGCAAGGGAAGAAGGTATCACCAGGGGGCTCTGCCACGATGGGCACCCTCACCGCGTCGTGCCCACCAACGGGCCAGCCCTCCACCGAGCTGTAAGTTAATTGTTAATTCGAAGGTATGGTGTTTCTCCGAGATCCATAACCAGGACTTCGTCTTTTGCGGTCCGACTAGCAGCTCTTCTCAACAGAGTTCGTCTTCGGGGGATCTTCCTCTGGAGATGATGGAGAGTGAGACCCCACCCACCTCTCCGTCTCACGAAGCGGGCGACACTGAGGTGTCTTCACGGAGGAGTCCGGATTTGCCGAAGCCGGTGGCTAATACGTCAGTCGCCCTAAGCCCGAAGCATTTGGCTCCCACGGGGGGCGATGCGGACGTACTGACAGGTCTTCTAGAGTGAGCTGCGCTCTTGGAGGAGCACCGCTCATTAATGAGCATGGTGCTCACGAAGATTTCATCCGCTACAAGCGGTTTGAATGAGGTATTTATGAGCCTGCTCAAAGGCTTTGAGGTATGTAGTGAAAAATGCACTATTTTTTGGTTGTGAGGCACGCGCTAGGTGTGCTTCATATGGATAGTAGCCCCTGAGACTCTGGTTGCCCGCCATAGGCGGCAAACGGGGGATCATATAGTAATGGCTGCGTTGTACATGTGCGCAGGTTTCTAAGGATCCGGCAGCTGACCAGTCTGTTGAAGTTGTCGAACTAAGGAGGCAGATCGGATCTATCGATGCCGATATCACGCTGGTGAACAAGAGGCTGGAAGAGTCACAGGGTATGTGGTCTGCTTCCCTTATTATGTTTGTATAGGAAAATGCGAGAGGGGCATAATATTAATGCAATGTGTTTGCACTGCAGATGGTGCTACTGCCGTGGAGGCCCTGAGGGCGGAACTTGCTCAGGCCAAGGAACAAGCTCGGGCTAGCAATGCGGCTGCCCTAAAGGCGGCCGAAGAATTGAGAGCCGAACAGGCTGCTCATCGCCGAAGCGAGGAAAAGATAGCCGAAATGGCTATGGAGTTGAAAAATGCCGCCGACCGGTATGTACTCCTTGAAAAGGAGTATAAGGCTAGTTCGACTGAGCTGGACAAGGCACTTAACGCCACCAAAGAGATGCGGACTGAGATCCGGGGTATGCGGGAGGAGCTCCAATAGGGCGACAAAATTGTGGCTGGGGGCTCCCTTACTACGGGCGAAGTTTTTGGATCCGAAGTATGCTCCCCTGGCTGGACGCTGGAGTCCTGCAGACGCATATGCGGACTTGGCGAATAGTACAGCTGGCGCTGCCAAGTTCTTCGAGGATCAAGGTGATAAGGAAGTAGAGAAGCTTTTCTGGTCGCAATTCAATGCTCCCACTCGCCCGCTGCCGTTACATGAGAAGGTGGCTGCTGTGGAGGAGCTTCATAGGCTGCCCGGGCTTGCAATGCGGTGTGTAATAGACCATCTTTGGCCGAAGGGGCCTAAGCCGGACAGTTACTTTGGTTTGGTGCAACAATTCCTTGGGGCCGTGTCTCGGATCGACGTCATGAGGAGGTCGGCGTGCATAGAGGGTGCACGAATGGCTCTTGCCCGCTTTAAATCCTATTGGACGGATATGGAGGCCACCATTATAGCAACCCAGGATCCGGCGGGAGGCCAAAATCCGACCGAGCACTACTTGGCGCAGGTCACAAAAGGTGCCCGCCTAATAGAGGCGCAATGCTTGAAGAATGTTTTGTTTGAGTGATAAGTCGAATCATTGTAAAAACAATATTTATATTGCTTATGAGGCTATATTTATACTTTTTGCCTAAAAATATGATTGTGTCCCCTGTGCGGCCGTTTATATATATATATAAGTAATCCGAAAGTTAGCAGTCGTTGGCTTCAGCCCCCACGCATACAATGCGGGGGTGTTGTCACAGCCCTAGAATTTGTTTGTCATTAGTTGCACTAAGGCATTCATGCATCATGTTTAAAATTCATGAAACTTGAAATGGGGATGACAAACCCTAGCACTAAATAAAATGCAATTAGGATCAAAATAAAAATATTTTCAATAAACCCAGAATGCCCTTTAGAAAAGTTCATTATTTTTGTTAAAGGTGAAAACCCCTGCCATCAATGATGCACATATTTCTAGGCCATTCTGGATTTTTGAATTAAATCCTATTGTATTTGACCTTGGGCATTTAAATACTATAATTAATTTAAATGTTCAAATAAATGTTGGAAATTGTTAAGGGTCACTGAAATAATTCAGAAAGCACCCACAATTGTTTCCAGGATTTTATAAAATGATATGATATTTTAAATCAAATCAAAACAAACTACAGAAAATAGAAAACAGAATTAAATAGAAATAAGAGAGAGAGAGCAGAAGATCTTACCTGACGCTCACCTGGTAGCCCACCTGGCCTAGCAGCACGGCCCAGCCCGCCACCGCTACCCCCCCTGTCGTCTTCCTCCCCTCGCACCGAAGCAGCTCGGTGGCGGGCGCCGACGCCGCCCTGGCCACCTCCTGCTTGCCACCGAGGCGCCCCGACGCGTCTAGATGGCGCCACTCACCTCCCTGCCTCTCTCCCTCACTCTCCCGCGCTCTCACCCCCTTCCCTGGATCTCTCCCTCTCTCGCCCGACCGCGGCCGCCGCCGCCGTCCACTACCACCGCAGCCACCGCCGTCGTTTCGCCCTACTAGAGAGTCCATCGGCTCCGCCTAGTCCCCTACTACCTCTCCGTTGAGACACGCGTCGTCGGATGCCCTGCTGCCTCGCCAGCGACCCGTCTTCTCCACGCACGGCCGCCGGACACCGTCTGTCGATTCGCCGTCTTCGCCGCCTCCCCGAGCTCGCCGTCTGCTCCAACCGACCCCCCGTGAGCTCCTCCACCGTTTCCCCCTCTTCCCCACTTCTTTTGATCGCCGTAGGCATCGCCCCTGGATGCCCGTAGCACGCCGCCGCCCGAGCTCGTCGTCGACGTAGCTCCGGTGACCATTTGGTCACCCCGGCGAGCCTAACGCATTCGCAGCGTTCCGTAGAGCATTCCTAGCGCAAGCCCCCTCCCGTTTGCATGCCGCAGCAGCTAACCCGTGGCCACCCAAACTCCGGCCGCCGCCTTGGAGCTCGCCGTCGTCAGCTCCGTCCTCCCCACGACCCAGCAACCGCACCGTTCGACGCGCGGGAGCAAGGGCTCTCCAACGAGCCCAAGCACGGCCTCGCCCGTACCCTGTAGCGTGTTTCCGACGGCCGCCACCGTCCCGGGCCTCGCCGGTGTCGAGACGCCGGCGGGATTGACCCTACTGACCAGGGGTTTGACCTCCCTTGGGTCCATGACAGGTGGACCCCGCCATCAGGTGATTAGCTTAATGCTAATCACCACCTAATCTAACCCCCTGACACTGACATGTGGGCCCTAGTGCCCCTAATCTTTAATTAAACTAAACTAACCCCCCTGTCTAACCTGTGTCACTGACGTGTGGACCCCACACGTCAGGTTTGACCCGAGCCAGCCCAGTTGACTCTGCTGACGTCACAGTGACGTGGTGCTGACGCCATAATTCATTTCTGGATTTATATTATTCAGGAAATTCCAGAAAATCGTAAAAACTTCTAAAAATCATAGAAATTCAACCGTAACTCCAAATTAAATAATTTATATATGAAAAATTATCAGAAAAATTCAAGGAATCCATCTGTACCATTTTCATGCATGTTTGAACAATGTTTGTCCTCTGTTTTGGACAAGACCAATAAAGGGCATTTGAATAATCACATATGGAGTTTGAATTTGAATCTTGTATTCAAACCAACTTCATTTAATCTGTTGCTAGTTGGATTAGCTCAAAACACTTTCATATTGCCATGTCATAGCATGCATCATATTGTGCATTGCATTGATCGTGTTTCTTCTGTGTTTGCCGGTGTTGTTCCCCCTCGATAGACGTTGTACCGATGATGCGATCGTTGACACTGATGAAGACTCAATGTTATCTTCAGAAGTGCCAGGCAAGCAAAACCCCCTTGTTCATTCCGATACAATCCTACTCTCTCGCTCCTACTCTCTTTTACTGCATTAGGACAACAACGATTCAACTGTTACTTGCTGCAGTAGCTGAACCCCTTTATCCTCTGCATGACCTGTCATTGCCACAGTAAATAGATGAAACCCACTAGCATGAGTAGGAGTTGTTTGAGCCATGTTGTGCCTACTCATTCATGTTTGTTTGTCATGCCTGCTATTGCTTAGAGTTGAGTCAGGTCTGATTCATCGGGGATGAATCAGAGGTGTGTGAACATGTCCTACTGTGTGTGAGCTAAGTGTGTGAACACGATTTGGTAAAAGGTGTCGGTGAGAGGCCATGTAGGAGTACATGGTGGGTTGTCTCATTGAAGCCGTCCTTAGGAACTGAGTTCTGTGTTTGTGATCCATGATTCAGCTACTACCATGCATTGGGCCCTGAAATATGACCCCGCTCGACTTCTTATTCACCCTAGTCCTCTGTCCAGGAGTTGCAAGTAGTTTCTGGTGTTTGTAGTATGCTGGAGGCCGTGGACAGCGCTGACCATAAGGGTGGGCTGTGATGCGGTAGGCACGTGGCCGGGTATACCGGGCGCCCGTTTGGTGTCACGGAACCCTGTTCACATTGTTTGGGGCTGTGAGCGAAACTCCGGCCGGATCTCCTCATGGATGGAACCCGAATAGGCGATAAACCTGGACTAGAGACTTGAGTGTTTAGGTAGGTCGTGGTCTACACCCACGTCGGCTTTCGCTTGAAGTCTGCCGAGCACATGTCGTGTGCAGACGCTAAGTGGTGGAAACATGTATGAAGAAGTACACCCCTGCAGGGTTAACATCATCTATTCGAATAGCCGTGTCCGCGGTAAAGGACTTCTGGGTTGCTTATATCAGTTCATAGGCAAGTGAAAGTGGATACCCTAAAATACGCAATATAAGCGTGAGTGCTATGGATGGCGTTCTCGTAGGGAGACGGGAGCGGATCCATAGTGGTGTATTGATATGGTGAACATGTGGACTCGTGTGCGCCACCTCAAAAGAGTTACATTGCAGTCGTAGTTCAGGATAGCCACCGAGTCAAAGCTGGCTTGCTGCAGTTAAACCCCACCATCCGCTTTGTTGATAATGATGCATATGTAGTTAGTTCTGATGTAAGTCTTGCTGGGTACATTTGTACTCACGTTTGCCTATTTTATGTTTTTGCAGAGAGACTTCGGTCTCACTAGTAGTTTCGCGTGGACTTCGACGTTTAGCTTGTTACCTCAGCTACGATCTTGTGCCCTCGACAGGATCTGGTAGATAGTCAGGCTTCTCAGCCTTCTTCATTTATAGATGTCTGTACTCAGACATGATAGCTTCCGCTTGTGTTTTGACTTGTATGCTCTGATTGTTGGGTCATGAGACCCATGTTTATAATATCTCGCTCCTCGGAGCCTATTGATAAATGCCTGAGTTGTAGAGTCATGTTGTGATGCCATGTTGTATTTGCACATATCGAGCATATTGTGTGCATGATTGAAATGCTTGGTATGTGTGGGATCTGACTATCTAGTTGTTTATCCTTAGTAGCCTCTCTTACCGGGAAATGTCTCCTAGTGTTTCCATTGAGCCATGGTAGCCTGCTACTGCTTAGGAACACTTAGGCTGGCCGGCATGTGTCCTTCTTCGTTCCTGTGTCTGTCCCTTCGGGGAAATGTCACGCATTGAGTACCGGAGTCCTGCTAGCCCAGTGCTACAGCCCGGACCCACTTGCTGATGACCGACACGTTCGATGCTGGGTCATGGATGCCTGTCCCTGTAAGTCTGTGCCACTTTGGGTTTACGACTAGTCATGTCAGCCCGGGCTCTTTATCATATGGATGCTAGCGACATCATCATATACGTGAGCCAAAAGGCGCAAACGGTCCCGGGCAAAGGTAAGGCGACACCCGTGGGAATACCGTGCGTGAGGCCGCAAAGTGATATGAGGTGTTACAGGCTAGATCGATGTGACATTGAGTCGGGGTCCTGACAGCGTTGGTATCAGAGCTTGACTGCCTGTAGGATTACCAAGCCAAACTGGTCGAAGTTGAGTCTAGAAATTCTTAGTTATATAAGGGAATTGATTGTGGGATGGAACGTAATGCTCTTTTTACTCCTTATACCTTATGCCCTTCTGATCTGAGTCATCTTATCTCTTCTACGGGGATTAAGAACTAGGCTATCTCTTCTTTCCATCAGGATCACGTGTTACTAATCCGTAGACTTATAAGATTGTTGGATTAAGCCTCAGTCCAGTTTCTACCTCTGTATGTTAATTATTGATCTCGAGACCTTGATATTGTGCTTCTGAGTGGTTATGCCACCATCTTTGTGAATGTCTCAAATCTTTTTTGAGCATTTACAGCCGTTATGCTGTCCAAGTTATCCCAGGTCTCTAAACAGTCTGCTGCATTTGCAAATCCTTTCCTTCCGTCTCCGATGTCCCTTTTGGTCGGAATAAGCACACTAATCGGTAGGTTGAGGTACTTTGTTGCCTCGGCGTAGATGTTGGAGCGATTATTATGACCTTAGGTGTTTAGGAAGTCACCTAGCAATTTAGCAATGCTTTTGTATCCCCAGTGTGATGATTCTGGCCATTATTTTTGAAAGCATCCCGTGATGTTATTAGTTAGTAGGCATTCTATTTCTGGGTTTTGAACCCGAGATTCACTCTACTTACTTCATGTTGATAGTGTTTGCTAGTTCCTTTAGGATATTAGTAACCTTTGCGATAGTCCTTGAAGTCCGTGGTATCTTCTTCTTCCAAATACCATGAACTACTTATGGCAGAAGTTCCTCGTTGAACTGAACGATCACAACCAGAGTGCCCTTGATGAGTTCTCCATGCTATATTGTGACTCTGTCAGTTCTACCTTTCTGCATGGGTTATCCGGAAGAAATATGTTGAACTTGGTTCGACATACTAATCTATGCATCCACAACTCAGAAAATTATATGTTCCTTTGAGTTGTTCTCTTTAGTTGCATTCTGACCCTCGTCTATCAATTGATAGTCAAGAGTATGCGTGCGTTCATTTATCGATGCCTATTACTCTTGTGGTCCGTCAAGCCATTCTATCGCAGAATGACTAGGAGAAACAAACTCCAGTACCTCTTCGATATCCAGGATTGGGTCAAAGAAGTTGTGCTCCACAGAACAAATTGCTAATCCAGCTTTTGTTCTGCTCTACCTTGGAGTATTACCATCTTTTTATCAGGATTGTTATAGGAATTGCACACCATCCTATGAACTCTTGGTACAGTGATACTTCTCTTCATCATTATTCATTTCTCGGTTCCCGTGTTGTTATAACCGGATTGTCGACAAGTGAATCGTGATGTGTGAAATCAATACTCCTAGCAACCTTGTTGCTTGGTAGTTAAATGGTCAATAACCTCATTTTTAACGTGTTGGTTCTTGAATCATCATTCTAAGATTGATCGTGCTACCTTGTCCATCTTCCTGGTGCACATTTCGATTGATGAGTTAGGATTTTGTCAAGTCCTCGCTCATTTGATCATATCGTCTTGCCCTGAAAAGCAAGATTGTTCTCGATCGTAGTAACGTATCGGTGGTTCGTGATTTTCCGAATATCTTCTCGAAAGTATCACCAGGTTGTCACCTGACTGTTATGTTGAGCTTGTGGTCAAGTTGGTTTCTTGTGAACCACTTTCTCTCCAAGAATCGGTGCTAGATATCCCTGAGCTAGTTGGTTAAGCTAGACAACAACTTGGAGAGTTGGAAGATAAAAGCTTGCCTAACTTAGTTCATTTTCCAACAGGGATATCTTGTGATGTGTGAGTTGAAGAAAGATGATATCTTCAGCGATTGGTCCCTGTGATCAGTTATTGGACCTATTGCCTTATAAAAACTTGGATTTGAGTATGGGTTATCGTCAAATCAAATCAGAACCAACGATGTTCGTAATGTTGTCTTACTCGTGGATTTTCCTCGAGCATACACCATTATATTCTTTGGGTCTGACCAATGCTATCACCTGTTCACATAATTAGGGAATTCCATCTTCATGGGAATCTGGATGAATTATTGTTGAGCCCATCGACAACATCCTTGTCTTCTCCATAATTTTGCTGAACATTAAGCTAGTGTTGGAAACTTTTGAAAGCATTTTCTTCATGCTAGTTCATGAAGTAATTGTTTGATGAAAGGAGTGACTTCCTCTTATACACGTGCATTTGGTGAAAGTTGCCGCCGTGAATTTGAGAAAGTTAGTTTTGCTTCCTCTGGAATCATCCCAAGTCAGTCATACACATGTGCGAAGTATTCTGTGGTTTGGAGATTTGCAACCTTCATTCCATATGTGTTCCTAGCACACCAAGCCACTGATTGATTTGTTCAAGGAAAGGAAGTTCCTTCTTAAGAGCATGCCTTATGCAAGGACTTCAATATCCTCGATTATGGTTCCCCACCTGAAACTCGATAGTGTTTTATTGTAAGACTACCATGTGATAATGTTTTGTCTGGGACAACGTGTTCACATGTTTGTAGCAGAACCAGCTCATGTTTTGGAGCTTGCTATCGTAGTTCATTCCCCGAGAATCTCGCAACGTCATCTCGTCGATTTGTGTTGCAAACTTTCATTTTTTTTTCTTCCTAGACTCGATGAGTCTGGAATATCCTGACACCAACCAGATCTGAATCTCAGGCAGATATGATGGTTTGGAACCTTTTCCGAAGAACTATAATATCGGTCCCTCGGAAACCGGTAAAGTGGATGTCGTGGCCAACACACCCCGCCGGGAGACCTAATATTGTAGTATCTTGATTGGAGAAGTTGGCCACCTCCCCATAGGGATTTCGTAGGATTTACTCCCTAGTTGCCCCTATGGATTTTTGAGATTCCGAAGCCCGACCTTTTACTTGATGTTCTAGATATCAAACCATATCTATGGGTGGATTACGCTAGCACATCAAGGAGAACATTAGAAGCGGAGTGCTAAATGTCTCTCGGTCGATCATCCAGATTTCGTCCCCTTGGCCTCGCTAAGGTGAAATCTGAGAAAGTGTTATCTTCCTTTGCATCTGCATCGTCCATCGCTATTCATCATGGTAGTATGTTGTGTTGTCAGCACCCTTGACGCGGTTGTTGATAAAACCTTGATGATTGTGGAAATGCTCAAGTTCTTGAGAGCACGCACAAGCGCTAGGTATTATCACCGGCACTAACCGGGATTGCTCCTAGTCTCTTTGGTTATGCTATAACCACTCCAACAGTGAATTCACTCTCTATTGTTGGGTTCTTTCCCAGTTACCAGAATCATTCCCAGCATTTGCATTTTGTTTCCAGCTTGCACCGCCAATGTGCCATTCTACCACGGGTCTCTTCCATTTTCGGTGATAAGCAAATTGATCCATTACGTTGTCTTCAACAAGGTAATCCACATCATCCAAGTCCGAGTATGCCATTCTACCGACCCCCTCCAAACGATTGCTCGAGAATTGCCTTAGGCTGGTTTAAAGAGTTTCAATGATCTTTAAATCAAAGGTAATTCTTTTTGCCACTTGGATATTTCTACGAGTCACCTTCTCTAAGGTGCATCGTTATGGTATCATGGCAATTCAACTCCTCGCTACGTTGACAACCGGTCACCACATTCTTAAGTCTGAAATTGTTGTCTACCTAGTGAACCTTTATCATCTGCTTCACTCCATTCCTATGGATGTATGCTTCATCTCTCAGCTCGAGAGATGTTGCTATGTCTCATTCCGTGAGTTAATCCTGAGTTGTTCGACCTTCGAGAAGAACGATTCTTTTAGGGTCTTTCCTTTCCTCTCGTTGTCATGTTAGTTGGAGTTCCCAAGGCAAGACTTCGAGACAATGATGGTGAACGAATCAACGTTCAATTGAAGTGCAACCTGGATCGTGAAGATTGTACTAGTTTGCTTTCCCCCTTCACCTTACCCTACGCTTGAATCTCGGGACGAGATTTTTGTTTAGTGGGGGTGAGTTGTCACAGCCCTAGAATTTGTTTGTCATTAGTTGCATTAAGGCATTCATGCATCATGTTTAAAATTCATGAAACTTGAAATGGGGATGACAAACCCTAGCACTAAATAAAATGCAATTAGGATCAAAATAAAAATATTTTCAATAAACCCAGAATGCCCTTTAGAAAAGTTCATTATTTTTGTTAAAGGTGAAAACCCCTGCCATCAATGATGCACATATTTCTAGGCCATTCTGGATTTTTGAATTAAATCCTATTGTATTTGACCTTGGGCATTTAAATACTATAAATAATTTAAATGTTCAAATAAATGTTGGAAATTGTTAAGGGTCACTGAAATAATTCAGACACCCATAATTGTTTCCAGGATTTTATAAAATGATTTGATATTTTAAATCAAATCAAAACAAACTATAGAAAATAGAAAACATAATTAAATAGAAATAAGAGAGAGAGAGCAGAAGATCTTACCTGGCGCTCACCTGGTAGCCCACCTGGCCCAGCAGCACGGCCCAGCCCGCCACCGCTACCCCCCCTGTCGTCTTCCTCCCCTCGCACCGAAGCAGCTCGGTGGCGGGCGCCGACGCCGCCCTGGCCACCTCCTGCTTGCCACCGAGGCGCCCCGACACGTCTAGATGGCGCCACTCACCTCCCTGCCTCTCTCCCTCACTCTCCCGCGCTCTCACCCCCTTCCCTGGATCTCTCCCTCTCTCGCCCGACCGCGGCCGCTGCCGCCGTCCACTACCACCGCAGCCACCGCCGTCGTTTCGCCCTACTAGAGAGTCCATCGGCTCCGCCTAGTCCCCTACTAGCTCTCTGTTGAGACACGCGTCGTCGGATGCCCTGCTGCCTCGCCAGCGACCCGTCTTCTCCACGCACGGCCGCCGGACACCGTCTGTCGATTCACCGTCTTCGCCGCCTCCCCGAGCTCGCCGTCTGCTCCAACCGACCCCCCGTGAGCTCCTCCACCGTTTCCCCCTCTTCCCCACTTCTTTTGATCGCCGTAGGCATCGCCCCTGGATGCCCGTAGCACGCCGCCGCCCGAGCTAGTCGTCGACATAGCTCCGGTGACCATTTGGTCACCCCGGCGAGCCTAACACGTTCGCAGCGTTCCGTAGAGCATTCCTAGCGCAAGCCCCCTCCCGTTTGCATGCCGCAGCAGCTAACCCGTGGCCACCCGAACTCCGGCCGCCGCCTTGGAGCTCGCCGTCATCAGCTCCGTCCTCCCCACGACCCAGCAACCGCACCGTTCGACGCGCGGGAGCAAGGGCTCTCCAACGAGCCCAAGCACGGCCTCGCCCGTACCCTGTAGCGTGTTTCCGACGGCCGCCACCGTCCCGGGCCTCGCCGGTGTCGAGACGCCGGCGGGATTGACCCTACTGACCAGGGGTTTGACCTCCCCTGGGTCCATGACAGGTGGACCCCGCCATCAGGTGATTAGCTTAATGCTAATCACCACCTAATCTAACCCCCTGACACTGACATGTGGGCCCTAGTGCCCCTAATCTTTAATTAAACTAAACTAACCCCCCTGTCTAACCTGTGTCACTGACGTGTGGACCCCACATGTCAGGTTTGACCCGAGCCAGCCCAGTTGACTCTGCTGACGTCACAGTGACGTGGTGCTGACGCCATAATTCATTTCTGGATTTATATTATTCAGGAAATTCCAGAAAATCGTAAAAACTTCTAAAAATCATAGAAATTCAACCGTAACTCCAAATTAAATAATTTATATATGAAAAATTATCAGAAAAATTCAAGGAATCCATCTGTACCATTTTCATGCATGTTTGAACAATGTTTGTCCTCTGTTTTGGACAAAACCAATAAAGGGCATTTGAATAATCACATATGGAGTTTGAATTTGAATCTTGTATTCAAACCAACTTCATTTAATCTGTTGCTAGTTGCATTAGCTCAAAACACATTCATATTGCCATGTCATAGCATGCATCATATTGTGCATTGCATTGATCGTGTTTCTTCTGTGTTTGCCGGTGTTGTTCCCCCTCGATAGACGTTGTACCGATGATGCGATCATTGACACTGATGAAGACTCAATGTTATCTTCAGAAGTGCCAGGCAAGCAAAACCCCCTTGTTCATTCCGATACAATCCTACTCTCTCGCTCCTGCTCTCTTTTACTGCATTAGGACAACAACGATTCAACTGTTACTTACTGCGGTAGCTGAACCCCTTTATCATCTGCATGACCTGTCATTGCCACAGTAAATAGATGAAACCCACTAGCATGAGTAGGAGTTGTTTGAGCCATGTTGTGCCTACTCATTCATGTTTGTTTGTCATGCCTGCTATTGCTTAGAGTTGAGTCAGGTCTAATTCATCGGGGATGAATCAGAGGTGTGTGAACATGTCCTACTGTGTGTGAGCTAAGTGTGTGAACACGATTTGGTAAAAGGTGTCGGTGAGAGGCCATGTAGGAGTACATGGTGGGTTGTCTCATTGAAGCCGTCCTTAGGAACTGAGTTCTGTGTTTGTGATCCATGATTCAGCTACTACCATGCATTGGGCCCTGAAATATGACCCCGCTCGACTTCTTATTCACCCTAGTCCTCTGTCCAGGAGTTGCAAGTAGTTTCTGGTGTTTGTAGTATGCTGGAGGCCGTGGACAGCGCTGACCATAGGGGTGGGCTGTGATGCGGTAGGCACGTGGCCGGGTATACCGGGCGCCCGTTTGGTGTCACGGAACCCTGTTCACATTATTTGGGGCTGTGAGCGAAACTCCGGCCGGATCTCCTCATGGATGGAACCTGAATAGGCGATAAACCTGGACTAGAGACTTGAGTGTTTAGGTAGGTCGTGGTCTACACCCACGTCGGCTTTCGCTTGAAGTCGGCCGAGCACATGTCGTGTGCAGACGCTAAGTGGTGGAAACATGTATGAAGAAGTACACCCCTGCAGGGTTAACATCATCTATTCGAATAGCCGTGTCCGCGGTAAAGGACTTCTGGGTTTCTTATATCGTTCATAGACAAGTGAAAGTGGATACCCTAAAATACGCAAGATAAGCGTGAGTGCTATGGATGGCGTTCTCGTAGGGAGACGGGAGCGGATCCATAGTGGTGTATTGATATGGTGAACATGTGGACTCGTGTGCGCCACCTCAAAAGAGTTACATTGCAGTCGTAGTTCAGGATAGCCACCGAGTCAAAGCTGGCTTGCTGCAGTTAAACCCCACCATCCCCTTTGTTGATAATGATGCATATGTAGTTAGTTCTGATGTAAGTCTTGCTGGGTACATTTGTACTCACGTTTGCCTATTTTATGTTTTTGCAGAGAGACTTCGGTCTCACTAGTAGTTTCGCGTGGACTTCGACGTTTAGCTTGTTACCTCAGCTACGATCTTGTGCCCTCGACAGGATCTGGTAGATAGTCAGGCTTCTCAGCCTTCTTCATTTATAGATGTCTGTACTCAGACATGATAGCTTCCGCTTGTGTTTCGACTTGTATGCTCTGATTGTTGGGTCATGAGACCCATGTTTGTAATATCTCGCTCCTCGGAGCCTATTGATAAATGCCTGAGTTGTAGAGTCATGTTGTGATGCCATGTTGTATTTGCACATATCGAGCATATTGTGTGCATGATTGAAATGCTTGGTATGTGTGGGATCTGACTATCTAGTTGTTTATCCTTAGTAGCCTCTCTTACCGGGAAATGTCTCCTAGTGTTTCCATTGAGCCATGGTAGCCTGCTACTGCTTCGGAACACTTAGGCTGGCCGGCATGTGTCCTTCTTCGTTCCTGTGTCTGTCCCTTCGGGGAAATGTCACGCATTGAGTACCGGAGTCCTGCTAGCCCAGTGCTACAGCCCGGACCCACTTGCTGATGACCGACACGTTCGATGCTGGGTCATGGATGCCTGTCCCTGTAAGTCTGTGCCACTTTGGGTTTACGACTAGTCATGTCAGCCCGGGCTCTTTATCATATGGATGCTAGCGACATCATCATATACGTGAGCCAAAAGGCGCAAACGGTCCCGGGCAAAGGTAAGGCGACACCCGTGGGAATACCGTGCGTGAGGCCGCAAAGTGATATGAGGTGTTACAGGCTAGATCGATGTGACATTGAGTCGGGGTCCTGACAGGTGTTCACGAAAAATATGCTTAATCACACTTGATCCAACATCTTGGTGCATTAAGGAGGTGATCGCACGTCGAACTAGGCAACCGGACTATATAGCTGTAACACTTTCGCTTAGCCATGGGAGTCTAATGGTGGGGTTACTATGTAGCCCCTGGTACCTTCGCGTGCATCCGAATACGGGCGCATATGTACATGGTCGGGAAACGGCCCTTCGTTAATGCGGAGGAATCCTAAAGATTCCGGTGAGTCTTTGAGTGGTTGAACAGTCTCTCGCTGTATCATGACAGTCAGTTTTCTGCTTTCTCTACTGAGGTGCTCATCCGGAATAACCAGGGCACAATCGCGGTAGTTCTCCTTTGGTCGCCTTAGCCGATAATAACGGAACATAAGGCGGCAAATCCAGGAGCCGGGCAACCCCAACATTTGACCAAAGACATGATTCAGAGCTGATGCATATAAGGCCAAACTCGTGACGCCGAACACTCCCGAAGGTATTCGGTCTTTGTAAAAGAAAATAGGCTGAAGAAAGCCTATTATAAACCCGCAAATTTCCAGGTACGTGCGTTTAATCTGTCGTGGCGAAATGCCAATAACGGCAGTATCCTTTGTGGGTATGGAACCCATGGGATAGTTAAACAACAAGAGGCAGTAAAAAAGGTTTACACAAGGGCTTAATCTAAAAAGAAACCTGTTGAGCGGGGCCCTGCTGCACATCTGCGCATTTGTCTCCGTTGTGCCATATCCTGGAAGGGTATCGCGCGAACGTTGTCTGTGGAAAAGAGAAAACTTGTAGGAGAGTACAATGTAAGTATGCGATGGATAATAAAAGTGTAAGATGTTGGTCTGCCAATAAGGTTGAGCCAAGTGTGAGGATGTATTAAATATTTATAGCCCCTGGTGTCTGCTATGGGATTACATGTACGATGCCCTGGTTCAGTTTTATCCGGGCTACCGGACTCGTCTAATCGTGTCTGTGGTCTTAATGACCAGTCATGTTTTTTGATATTGGAGGCCGCTTTACAGTCCGGCCGCCAGGGCCGTCGTGTGTTCCTCTGCGCGTGAAGAGCGCTCGGTGATTCCGCTAATGGTAATGACGCCACGTGGACCGGGCATCTTGAGTGTAAGGTAGCCATAGTGCGGCAATGCGTTGAAGCGGGCGAAGGCCGTTCTTCCAAGCAATGCATGATAGTCGCTTTGGAAGGGTGCGATGGTGAAGAGTAGTTCTTCGCTTCTGGAGTTGCCTGGGGAGCCAAATGTTACCTCCAGTACAATGGAGCCCCTGCCATAAGCTTCAACGCCTGGTATTAGCCCTTCAAAGGTGGTGTTGCTTTGGCTAATTCTGGATGGGTTTATCCTCATCCTGCGGACAGTGTCCTCGTATATTAAGTTGAGACTACTACCGCCGTCCATGAGGACACGGGTGAGACGGTATCCGTCGATTATTGGGTCCAGCACCAAGGCCTTTGATCCTCCGCGCCAAATACTAGTTTGGCTGTCCATGTGATCGAAGGTGATCGGATAAAACATCCAATGCACGTCTCTATGCGCGCGTTCTTGTCTTCTCGTGGATGTGTGAGTCGCGTGGATCATGTTTACTGTTTTAACCTCTGGCGGGAATTTTTTCTGTCCCCTAGTGTTCGGCTGGAGAGGTTCATCCTCGTCTTCACTTGGTGTTTCCCTCCCCTTGTGTTTGGCGTTTAATTTGCCGGCCTGCTTAAAGACCCAGCATTCACTATGCGTGTGGTTCGCAGGTTTCTCCAGGGTGCCATGAATTTGGCACAGTCTGTCCAGGACTCTGTTTAGACCGGACGGTCCCTCTTTACTGCCTTTAAATGGCTTCTTTTGCTGATCAGGTTGAGAGCCCCTGAATCCGGCATTGACCGTTGTGTTATCCGGGCTCTCTTCCTTGTTTTGGCGTTTGTTTTTATTACGTCGTGGCTTCTCGTTGCCATCCCTTATTTCGGATGTGCTGGGGTCGCTGGTGCCTTTACGGGCTAGCCAGCTATCTTCACCCGCGCAAAAGCGGGTCATAAGGCTTGTTAAGGCTGCCATTGTCCTTGGCTTTTCTTGGCCGAGGTGTCGGGCGAGCCACTCGTCGCGGATGCTGTGTTTGAATGCTGCTAAGGCTTCGGCATCCGGACAATCGACAATTTGATTCTTCTTAGTGAGAAATCTGTTCCAAAGCTTGCGGGCGGACTCTCCAGGCTGTTGGATTATGTGACTTAGATCATATGCATCCAGAGGCCGGACATAAGTCCCTTGAAAATTGGCCCTAAAAGCGTCCTCGAGTTCCTCCCAACTCCCAATTGAATTTTCGGGGAGGCTTTTCAACCAGTGTCGAGCTGGTTCCTTCAACTTGAGGGGAAGGTATTTGATGGCGTGGAGGTCATCCCCACAAGCCATGTGAATATGCAGGATAAAATCCTCGATCCAGACCCCTGGGTCTGTTGTTCCGTCATATGCCTCTATGTTCAGAGGTTTAAAACCTTGTGGGAATTCATGGTCCAGTACTTCTTCGGTGAAGCACAGGGGGTGAGCAGCCCCTCTATATCTGGACGCGTTGTGGCATGCAGTCGGCTATTGTTGTGTCCGGTGTTTATTCCGAACTGGTATTTGGCTTGTATGATCCTTTTGGTGACCATAGTCCCTCGCCGAGGTGTGTTCTTTAGATCCGTAGATGGACCTGGCCGCACCGGATTTCTTATCCAGATGCTCACGTAGATCATGCATGGCGTCAGTAGCCGTTCTGTTGCGGTTGTGAAGCGGTACGTTTGGTCTCCTGGCCGTATTGCCTCGTCGTGGAATTCTTGCAGTAGCTTGCGTTTTGGGTAGCTCTTTGTATGGCGATTGTCGCCATATCGTACTTCAGTGTCTAGCACTTTATTCCATCTGCGGTTGAGTGTTTCCTGTGCGGCTTTGAGCTATTGCTTCTGCTTCTTTAAACTTCTTGCTATGGCCATAAGCTTTCTGTGGAGGTTGTGTCGTTCACCTCGTTCTTCCGGAATGATGAATGCATCATCGTCCGGACTGTGTTCTTGTCCTGGGGTGGTTTTATGAGCTCATCCCTCCGGATCATGGTGATCGGGTATCTGCTCCGAACTCTGTTTGGTGTGACCTGGCTCGTCCTGCTCCATTACTGGGTCCATGTGGTCGTTATTGCCTTCGGGGTTTACTGGTATGTCGATCCTTCTTGCGCTCTTGTCTCTTTTTTACTATTGCTGGACTTTGATCAGCATCTGCGCCGCCGTTTTGGCTTTTGCCCGGGTGTTTTATCTTCCGGATTATTGCCGTCGTCCTCCTTGGCCGTATCCACCATGTATATATCGTGTGACGAGATAGTAGTCCTGCGCCCTAGAAATTCTGAAGCATCTCCTGCATCGTCGTCCATGCCGTCGATGTCTTCGGAGTCGAAGTCAAGAACCTCAGTTAAATCATCGATTGTGGCAATGAAGTGGGTGGTGGGTGGGCAGCGAATTCCTTTGTCGCCTGCTTCCCACTCAAGCCGGACATAGTTCGTCCCAGAGCCTCCTGACAAAGAGAGATACTTTAATGAGTTCAGCATGTCGCCAAAGGGTGAGTGCTGGAAGATATCCGCAGAGGTGAACTCCATAACCGGAGCCCAGCCAGGCTCGGCGGGCTCGGGAGCACGTGGACGGGAACATACAACCGGATACGAGTCCGGGGGTCCAAAATCACATGCGTACCTAGGGGTGAGGCCTGGGTTCGGCTCTACCGCCGATGAGTGGGCGGCCTACGGAGCGGGGTCCATCCACCCGTCCTTGGGCCATGCAGTCTGCTCCGGATTTAGGTCCGGGGCCACTGCAGGGGTGATATCCCGAGCATTGTCCGACAGTAGGTCTAGGCCGTGCTCGTTGTGACAGTCCGACGCTCCTAGCATAGGCCAGATTCCGTCGAAGATCAAGTCTCAGCGAATGTCGGCCGTGTAGTTCAGGTTTCCAAACCTGACCTAGTGGCCGGGGGCGTAGCTATCGATCTGCTCCAGATGGCCAAGCGAATTGGCCCGCAGAGCGAAGCCGCCAAACACAAAGATCTGTCCGGGGAGAAAATTCTCGCCCTGGACCGTGTTGTTGACGATTGAAGGCGCCATCAAGCCTCAAAGTGACGACACAGAGGAACTCTCAATGAAAGCACCAATGTCGGTGTCAAAACCGGCGGATCTCGGGTAGGGGGTCCCGATCTGTGCGTCTTAGGCTGATGGTAACAGGAAGCAAGGGACACAATGTTTACCCAGGTTCGGGCCCTCTCAATGGTGGTAAAACCCTACTTCCTTCTTGATTAATATTGAAGATATGAGTAGTACAAGAGTAGATCTACCACGAGATCGTAGAGGCTAAACCCTAGAAGCTAGCCTATGATGGTATGATTGTAATTGTGATCGGCCTTATAAAGACCAACCTCTCTAGTTTATATAGACACCGAAGAGGGCTAGGGTTTACATGGAGTCGGTTACAAGGAAGGAAATATAATATCTGGATCGCCAAGCTTGTCTTCCACCCAAAGGAGAGTCCCATCCGGACACGGGCCGGAGTCTTGAGTCTTGTATCTTCATGCTTCAATAGTCCAGATGATGTATATAGTCCGGTTGTCCGGATACCCCCTAATCTAGGACTCCCTCAGTGGCCACGGCAGGATGCCGCGCGTTCACTCAGAGCTCCGCAACATCGTCTGGCCGAGCAAGTTCAAGCCTGACCTGCCTCCATGCTACGATGGCACTACAGACCCCGCCGAGTTCCTACAGCTCTATGAGCTGAGCATCGAGGCGGCCAACGGCGACGAGAAGATCATGACAAGTTGGTTCCTGATGGCCGTCAAGGATGGCGCGCGTTCTTGGATCCTAAACCTGACCGAGGGGTCGGTTTCTTCCTGGGAGGAGATGCGCAGCCGCTTCATCGCCAACTTCCAGGGCACTCGCGACCGTCCGCCGGCCGCGGGCGACCTGCGCCGCGTCAAGCAGCGGCTTGGGGAGACCTTGCATAAGTATATCGAGTGCTTCAACAATATCCGCCTCAAGATTCCCAAGGTGTCTGATGGGGCCATCATCTCTGTGTTCACCAATGGCGTCCGTGACGTCAAGATGAAGGAGGAGCTCGCCATCCACGACGACCTCTGCACTACTCTGGAGATGTTCAACATGGCGAACAAGTGTGCGAGGGCTGAGGAGGGACGCCTCTCCCTCCTCGAGCTCCCTGATGCTGATCCAGAAGACAAGATGACCAAGACCAAGGACACGAAGCGCAAGGGGCCAGCCGTGCTTGCGGTAGAGCCGGAAACCAAGAGCGGCTGTGACCACCCCGAGTCATCCAAGGGCAAGTGGCCGTTCTGCGCCTTCCACAACATCTACAGCCACAACACCAGCGGCTGCCAAGAGCTCAGGGCTCTTCGCGACGGGTGCCTCGGTCGACGCCCCAAGCGCAACGATCGGGGCTACGATCGCGGAGGTGGCCGAGGTGGAGGACGCTGGGATGGACGCGACAACCGCCAGGAGTGGCGCGACCAGCCTCGTGAGGACCGCTGGCAAGACCAGCCTCGCGAGGGCAACTGGAGGGAGCAGCCTCGTGAGGATCGCCCTCAGGGCAATGCAGCTTTACCTCCTCTGCCTCCACCACCAAGAAGAAACGAAGATCACCACCAGGACGAGGGCGCTAGGGGCTTCCAGGAGCCGCGAGACATCGCCTGCATCTTGGGCGGCTCACAAGCCCCAGCTTCTCACCGTGTCTTCAAGCAGTTTGGCACGAGGTCAATGCGGCCTCCCCAAGCTTGAGGCGACTCGCCCTCTCAAGTGGTCCAAGTGTGCCATCACCTTCGACTCCACGAACCGGCTCAAGTGCGCAGCCACCGCTGGCGCGCTCCCCATGCTCTGCTCCCCCGTCATCAGCAACATAACTGTCACCAAGACTCTCATTGATGGTGGAGCAGGGCTCAATGCTCTCTCTGTTACCTTCGACAGGCTCCAGGTGCCATACTACCAGCTGCACCCCACCAAGACATTTTTAGGAGTGACCAACGGATCAACACACCCGATCGGGCAAGTTCGCCTCCCTGTCACCTTCGGCGAGCGCAACAACTACCGCACCGAGCTCATCGACTTCGACATCGCCGACATCCGCCTGCCCTACAAAGCCATCCTTGGGTACCCAGCATTAGCCAAGTTCATGGCGGCCACGCACCATGGCTACAACGTCCTCAAGATGCCAGGGAGCAGCGGCATCATCACGGTCGCCTGCCAGGAGAAGGATGCGGTGTGCTCCCTCGAGCGCGCTTTCCAGGCTGTAGCGGTTGAAAACCCAGAAGACAAAGACGGCGCCCTCCCTCCTGAGGTCGCCCCCAAGACAAAGAAGCTACAACTGAGCCAGGGGTCTCATGAGGAAGCATCACTCGAGGACGCAACGCTGAGCCTCACGTCCCCAGACGCGGCGCCTTCACCCATCACATAGGAAGGCGTGCCCAGCGCCCCTCTCAGGATGGGCTCGGGGGCTCTTCTCTGGAGGGCCTCAGACCTAGGCCATGTCGCGAGAGTGGCGCTCGGGCACCATGTGGAGGCGCTCTTTAGAGCACGCTTCCCAGGAGAGGACAGCAGGCATGAGGCACCAGACGTTCAGGAGTTCATCAGCAAAGCGATCGAGGAGATTCAGGAAGGAAGGGTTCTGCAAGGCGATCTTTGCCTGACGCAAGGCGGAGCTCATTGACCTAGCGAGGGTAAGGAGTTCCGTGTCTGCATCGACATCCCTGGGCTCAGCAGGGCCGTGTCTCGGCAGCTTATGTGGCCGTCTCGTGTCGGCCGATGCGAGGGACCGCCTCACAGCTACATCCGCATGCCTTTCGGCCTAGCGGGTGCGGCTTGAAGGAAATATGCCCTAGAGGCAATAATAAAGTTATTATTTATTTCCTTATTTGATGATAAATGTTTATTATTCATGCTAGAATTGTATTAACCGGAAACATAATACATGTGTGAATACATAGACAATAAAGTGTCACTAGTATGCCTCTACTTGACTAGCTCGTTGATCAAAGATGGTTAAAGTTTCCTAACCATAGACATGAGTTGTCATTTGATAAACGGGATCACATCATTAGGAGAATGATGTGATTGACTTGACCCATTCTGTTAGCTTAGCACTTGATCATTTTAGTTTGCTGCTATTGCTTTCTTCATGACTTATACATGTTCCTATGACTATGAGATTGTGCAACTCCCGATTACCGGAGGAACACTTTGTGTGCTACCAAATGTCACAACGTAACTGGGTGATTATAAAGGTGCTCTATAGCTGTTTTCGATGGTACTTGTTGACATGGCATAGATCGAGATTAGGATTTGTCACTTCGATTGTCGGAGAGGTATCTCTGGGCCCTCTCGGTAATGCACATCACTATAAGCCTTGCAAGCAATGTGACTAATAAGTTAGTTGCAGAATGATGCATTACAGAACGAGTAAAGAGACATACCGGTAACGAGATTGAGCTAGGTATATAGATACCGACGATCGAATCTCGGGCAAGTAACATACCGATGACAAAGGGAACAACGTATGTTGTTATGCGGTTTGACCGATAAAGATCTTCGTAGAATATGTAGGAGCCAATATGAACATCCAAGTTCCGCTATTGGTTATTGACCGGACACGTGTCTCGGTCACGTCTACATAGTTCTCGAACCCGTAGGGTCCGCACGCTTAACGTTCGGTGACGATCAGTATTATGAGTTTATGTGTTTTGATGTACCAAAGATAGTTCGGAGTCCCGGATATGATCATGGAGATGACGAGGAGTCTCGAAATGGTTGAGACATAAAGATCGATATATTGGATGACTATGTTTGGACTTCAGAAGTGTTCCGGGCAAGTTCGGGCATATACCGGAGTACCAGGGGGTTACCGGAACCCCCCGGGGAGTATAATGGGCCATATGGGCCTTAGTGGAGAAGAGGAGGGGCGGCCAAGGCAGGGCCACGCGCCCCCTCCCCCTCTAGTCTGAATTGGACAAGGAGGGGGGCGGCACCCCCCTTTCCTTCCCCCCTCTCTCCTCCTTCCCCTTCTCCTACTCCTACTAGGAAAGGAGGAGTCCTACTCCCGATGGGAGTAGGACTCTGATGACCCATAAGTGTATGGGATCAATCGTAGTCCTTTCAATAAGTAAGAGTGTCGAACCCAACGAGGAGCAGAAGGAAATGATAAGCGGTTTTCAGTAAGGTTTTCTCTGCAAGCACTGAAATTGTATGTGATAGATAGTTTGTGATAAGATAAATAGTAACGTGTAACAAGTAACTAAAAGAAGTAAATTGCAGAAAGGTGGCCAAATCCTTTATGCAGCAAAGGATAAGCCTGGACAATTTCTAATAATGATAAAGGAGCTCCCGAGGACACATGGGAATTATCATCAAGCTAGTTTTCATCGCATTCATATGATTCACGTTCGGTACTTTGATAATTTGATATGTGGGTGGACCGGTACTTGGGTACTGCCCTTACTTGGACAAGCATCCCACTTATGATTAACCCCTATTGCAAGCGTCCGCAACTACAAAATAAGTATTAAGGTAAACCTAACCACAACATTAAACATATGGATCCATATCAGCCCCTAACGAAGCAACACATAAACTAGGGTTTAAGCTTCTGTCACTCTAGCAACCCATCATCTACTTATTACTTCCCCATGCCTTCCTCTAGGCCCAAATAATGGTGAAGTGTCATGTACTCGACGTTCACATAACACCACTAGAGGAAAAGACAACATACATCTCATCAAAATATCAAACGAATACCAAATTCACATGACTACTAATAGCAAGACTTCACCCATGTCCACAGGAACAAACGTAACTACTCACAAAGCATATTCATGTTCATAATTAGAGGGGTAATAATATGCATAAAGGATTTGAACATATGATCTTCCACCAAGTAAACCAATTAGCATCAACTACAAGGAGTAATCAACACTACTAGCAACCCACAGGTACCAATTTGTGGTTTGATACAAGATTGGATACAAGAGATGAACTAGGGTTTTGAGAGGAGATGGTGCTGGTGAAGATGTTGATGGAGATTGACCCTCTCCCGATGAGAGGATCATTGGTGATGACGTTGGTGATGATTTTCCCCTCCCAGAGGGAAGTGTCCCCGGCAGAACAGCTCCGCCAGAGCCCTAGATTGGTTCCGCCAAGGTTCCGCCCCGTGGCGGCGGAGTTTAGTCCAGTAAGCTTGCCCACAATTTTTTCCAGGGTAAAAGCGATGATATAGCAGAAGATGGACACCGGAGGCCCACCAGGGGGCCCAGGAGATTGGAGGGGCACACCCCTTGTCTCCTGGACAGGGTGTGGGCCCCCTGGTGTATTTCTTTTGCTCAAAAATTCTTAATAATTCCAAAAAGTTGTTTCATGGAGTTTCAGGACTTTTGGGGTTGTGCAGAATAGGTTTCCAATGTTTGCTCCTTTTCCAGCCAGAATTCCAGCTGCCGGCATTCCCCCTCTTCATGGTAAACCTTGTAAAATAAGAGAGAATAGCCATAAGTATTGAGATATAATGTGTAATAACATCCCATAATGCAATAAGTATTGACATAGAAGCATGATGCAAAATGGACGTATCAGACTCCCCCCTTGGCACGCCCTCCTCCTGGCTGGCTGCCTCCCCCCTAGCTCCTTTATATACGGGGGTGGGGGGCACCCCAAGACACAAAAGTTGATCATTGATCTTTAGCTGTGTGCGGTGCCCCCTCCACCATAATCCACCTCGGTCATATCGTAGCGGTGCTTAGGTGAAGGACTGCGTCGGTAGCTTCATCAACACCATTATCACGCTGTCGTGCTGACGGAACTCTCCCTTGAAGCTCTACTGGATCGTGAGTTCATGGGACATCACCGAGCTGAACGTGTGCATATCGCGGAGGTGTCGTACGTTCGGTACTTGGATGGGTCGATCGTGAAGATGTACGACTACATCAATCGCGTTGTCATAACGCTTCCGCTTACGGTCTACGAGGGTAGGTGGACGACACTCTCCCCTCTCGTTGCTATGCATCACCATGATCTAGCGTGTGCGTAGGATTTTTTTGAAATTACTACGTTCCCCAATAGTGGCATCCGGCCCTGGTTTATGCGTAGATGTTATATGCACGAGTAGAACACAAGTGAGTTGTGGGAGATACAAGTCATCCTGCTTACCAGCATGTCATACTTTGGTTCGGCGGTATTGTTGGATGAAGCGTCCCAGACCGACATTACACGTACGCTTACACGAGACTGGTTCTACCGACGTGCTTTGCACATAGGTGGCAGGCGGGTGTCAGTTTCTCCAACTTTAGTTGAACCAAGTGTGGCTACGCCCGGTCCTTGAGAAGGTTAAAACAACACTAACTTGACAAAATATCATTGTGGTTTTGATGCGTAGGTAAGAACGGTTCTTGCTCAGCCCATAGCAGCCACGTAAAACTTTTAACAACAAAGTAGAGGACGTCTAACTTGTTTTTGCAGGGCATGTTGTGATGTGATATGGTCAAGACATGATGCTAAATTTTATTGTATGAGATGATCATGTTTTGTAACAAAGTTATCAGCAACTGGCATGAGCCATATGGTTGTCGCTTTATTGTATGCAAAGCAATCGCCCTGTAATTGATTTACTTTATCTCTAAGCGATAGCGATAGTCGTAGAAGCAATAGTTGGCGAGACGACAACGATGCTACGATGAATATCAAGGTGTCGCACTGGTGACAATGCTGATCATGATGGTGCTTTGAAGATGGATATCAAAGGCACAAGATGATGATGGCCATATCATATCACTTATATTTATTGCATGTGATGTTTATCTTTTATGCATCTTATTTTGCTTTGATTGACGGTAGCATTATAAGATGATCTCTCACTAAATTTGAAGGTATAAGTGTTCTCCCTGAGTATGCACCATTGCCAAAGTTCATCGTGCCGAGACACCACGTGATGAGCGGGTGTGATAAGCTCAATATTCACATACAATGGGTGCAAGCCAGTTTTGCACACGCAGAAATACTCAGATTAAACTTGACGAGCCTAGCATATGAAGATATGGCCTCGGAACACTGAGACCGAAAGGTCGAATGTGAATCATATAGTAGATATGATCAACATAGTGATGTTCACCATTGAAAACTACTCCATCTCACGTGATGATCGGTTTTGGTTTAGTTGATTTGGATCACGTGATCACTTAGATGATTAGAGGGATGTCTATCGAAGTGGGAGTTCTTAAGTAATATGATTAATTGAACTTAAATTTATCATGAACTTAGTACCTGATAGTATTTTCCTTGTCTATGTTGTTGTAGATAGATGGCCCGTGCTATTGTTCCGTTGAATTTTAATGCATTCCTTGAGAAAGCTAAGTTGAAATATGATGGTAGAAATTACACAGACTAGGTCTGTAACTTGAGGATTATCCTCATTGCTGCACACAAGAATTACGTCTTGGAAGCACCACTGGATGCCAGGCCTACTGCATATGCAACTGACGATGTTAAGAAAGTATGACAGAGCAAAGCTGATGACTACTCGATAGTTCAGTGTGCCATGCTTTACGGCTTAGAACCGGGACTTCAACGATGTTTTGAACGTCATGGAGCATATGAGATGTCCCAGGAGCTGAAGTTAATATTTCAAGCATATGCCCGGATTGAGAGATATGAAGTCTCCAATAAGTTCTACAGTTGCAAGATGGAGGAGAATAGTTCTGTCAGTGAACATATACTAAAAATGTCTGGGTATAATAATCACTTGATTCAACTGGGAGTTAATCTTCCTGATGATAGCTAGTGTCATTGACAGAATTCTTCAATCACTGCCACCAAGCTACAAGAGCTTCGTGATGAACTATAATATGCAAGGGATGAACAAGACAATTCCCGAGCTCTTCGCAATGCTAAAAGAAGCGGAGGTAGAAATCAAGAAGGAGCATCAAGTGTTGATGGTCAATAAGACCACCAGTTTCAAGAAAAAGGGTAAAGGTAAGAAGAAGGGGAACTTCAAGAAGAACGGCAAACAAGTTGCTGCTCAAGAGAAGAAACCTAAATCTGGACCTAAGCCCGAGACTGAGTGCTTCTACTGCAAAGGGACTGGTCACTGGAAGCGGAACTGCCCCAAGTATTTGGCGGATAAGAAGGATGGCAAGGTGAATAAAGGTATATGTGATATACATGTTATTGATGTGTACCTTACTAGAGCTTGCAGTAGCACCTGGGTATTTGATACTGGTTCTGTTGCTAATATTTGGAATTGGAAACAGGGACTACAGATTGAGCGAAGATTGGCTAAGGACGAGGTGACGATGCGCGTGGGAAATGGTTCCAAAGTTGATGTGATCGCCGTCGGCACGCTACCTCTACATCTACCTTCGGGATTAGTTTTAGACCTGAATAATTGTTATTTGGTGCCAGCGTTAAGCATGAACATTATATTTGGATCTTTTTTGATGTGAGACGGTTATTCATTTAAATCTGAGAATAATGGTTGTTCTATTTATATGAGTAATATCTTTTATGGTCATGCACCCTTAAAGAGTCGTCTATTTATTTTGAATCTCGATAGTAGTGATACACATATTCATAATGTTGAAGCCAAAAGATGCAGAGTTGATAATGATAGTGCAACTTATTTGTGGCACTGCCGTTTAGGTCATATTGGTGTAAAGCGCATGAAGAAACTCCATACCGATGGACTTCTGGAATCACTTGATTATGGATCACTTGGTAATTGCGAACCATGCCTCATGGGCAAGATGACTAAAACACTATTCTCCGGAACAATGGAGCGAGCAACGGATTTGTTGGAAATCATACATACTGATGTATGTGGTCCAATGAATATTGAGGCTCGCGGCGGGTATCATTATTTTCTCACCTTCACAGATGATTTAAGCAGATATCGGTATATCTACTTAATGAAACATAAGTCTGAAACATTTGAAAAATTCAAAGAATTTCAGAGTGAAGTTGCAAATCATCGTAACAAGAAAATAAAGTTTCTACGATCTGATCGTGGAGGAGAATATTTGAGTTACGAGTTTGGTCTACATTTGAAACAATGCGGAATAGTTTCACAACTCACGCCACCTAGAACACCACAGCGTAATGGTGTGTTCGAACATCATAATCGTACTTTACTAGATATGGTGCGATCTATGATGTCTCTTACTGATTTACCGCTATCGTTTTGGGGTTATGCTCTAGAGATGGCTGCATTCACGTTAAATAGGGCACCATCGAAATCCGTTGAGACGACGCCTTATGAACTATGGTTTCGCAAGAAACCAAAGTTGTCGTTTCTTAAAGTTTGGGGCTGTGATGCTTATGTGAAAAAGCTTCAACCTGATAAGCTCGAAGCCAAATCGGAGAAATGCGTCTTCATAGGATACCCAAAGGAGACTATTGGGTACACCTTCTATCACAGATCCGAAGGCAAAACATTTGTTGCTAAAAATGGATTCTTTCTAGAGAAGGAGTTTCTCTCGAAATAAGTGAGTGGGAGGAAAGTAGAACTTGATGAGGTAACTGTACCTACTCTCTTATTGGAAAGTAGTTCGTCACATAAACCGGTTCTTGTGACGCCTACACCAATTAGTGAGGAAGCTAATGATATTGATCATGAAACTTCAGATCAAGTTACTACCGAACCTCATAGGTCAACCAAATTAAGATCCGCACCAGAGTGGTACGATAATCCTATTCTGGAGGTCATGTTACTTGACCATGGCGAACCTACGAACTATGAGGAAGCGATGATGAGCCCAGATTCCACAAAATGGCTTGAGGCCATGAAATCTGAGATGGGATCCAAGTAGGAGAACAAAGTGTGGAGTTTGGTTGACTTGCCCGATAATCGACAAGCCATCAAGAATAAATGGATCTTCAAGAAGAAGACTGACGCCGATGGTAATGTTAATGTCTACAAAGCTCGACTTGTTGCAAAAGGTTTTTGACAAGTTGAAGGGATTGACTATGATGAGACTTTCTCACCCGTAGCGATGCTTAAGTCTGTCCGAATCATGTTAGCAATTGCCGCATTTTATGATTATGAAATTTGGCAAATGGATGTCAAAACTGCATTCCTGAATGGATTTCTAGAAGAAGAGTTGTATATGATGCAACCAGAAGGTTTTGTCGATCCAAAAGGTGCTAACAAAGTGTGCAAGCTCCAGCGATCCAGTTATGGACTGGTGCAAGCCTCTCGGAGTTGGAATAAACGTTTTGATAGTGTGATAAAAGCATATGGTTTTATACAGACTTTTGGAGAAGCCTGTATTTACAAGAAAGTGAGTGGGAGCTCTGTAGCATTTCTAATACTATATGTGGATGACATATTGTTGATTGGAAATGATATAGAATTTCTGGATAGCATAAAAGGATACTTTAATAAGAGTTTTCAATGAAAGACCTCGGTGAAGCTGCTTACATATTGGGCATCAAGATCTATAGAGATAGATCAAGACGCTTAATTGGACTTTCACAAAGCACATACCTTGACAAAGTTTTGAAAAAGTTCAAGATGGATCAAGCAAAGAAAGGGTTCTTGCCTGTGTTACAAGGTGTGAAGTTGAGTCAGACTCAATGCCCGACCACTGCAGAAGATAGAGAGAAAATGAAAAAATGTTCCCTATGCTTCAGCCATAGGCTCTATCATGTATGCAATGCTGTGTGCCAGACCTGATGTGTGCCTTGCTATTAGTTTATCAGGGAGGTACCAAAGTAATCCAGGAGTGGATCACTGGACAGCGGTCAAGAATATCCTGAAATACCTGAAAAGGACTAAGGATATGTTTCTCGTTTATGGGGGTGACAAAGAGCTCGTCGTAAATGGTTACGTCGATGCAAGCTTTGACACTGATCCGGACGATTCTAAATCGCAAACCAGATACGTGTTTATATTGAATGGTGCAGCTGTCAGTTGGTGCAGTTCTAAACAAACCATCGTGCGGGATCTACGTGTGAAGCGGAGTACATAGCTGCTTCGGAAGCAGCAAATGAAGGAGTCTAGATGAAGGAGTTCATATCAGATCTAGGTGTCATACCTAGTGCATCGAGTCCAATGAAAATCTTTTGTGACAATACTGGTGCAATTGCCTTGGCAAAGGAATCCAGATTTCACAAGAGAACCAAGCACATTAAGAGATGCTTCAATTCCATCCGTGACCAAGTCCAGGCGGGAGACATAGAGATTAGCAAGATACATACAGATCTGAATGTTGCAGACCTGTGGATTAAGCCTCTCTCACGAGCAAAACATGATCAACACCAAGACTCCATGGGTGTTAGAACAATTACTATGTAATCTAGATTATTGACTCTAGTGCAAGTGGGAGACTGAAGGAAATATGCCCTAGAGGCAATAATAAAGTTATTATTTATTTCCTTATTTGATGATAAATGTTTATTATTCATGCTAGAATTGTATTAACCGGAAACATAATACATGTGTGAATACATAGACAATAAAGTGTCACTAGTATGCCTCTACTTGACTAGCTTGTTCATCAAAGATGGTTAAGGTTTCCTAACCATAGACATGAGTTGTCATTTGATAAACGAGATCACATCATTAGGAGAATGATGTGATTGACTTGACCCATTCTGTTAGCTTAGCACTTGATCGTTTTAGTTTGCTGCTATTCCTTTCTTCATGACTTATACATGTTCCTATGACAATGAGATTATGCAACTCCCGATTACCGGAGGAACACTTTGTGTTCTACCAAATGTCACAATGTAACTGGGTGGTTATAAAGGTTCTCTACAGGTGTTTCCGATGGTACTTGTTGAGTTGGCATAGATCGAGATTAGGATTTGTCACTCTGATTGTCGGACAGGTATCTCTGGGCCTCTCGGTAATGCACATCACTATAAGCCTTGCAAGTAACGTGACTAATAAGTTAGTTGTGGAATGATGCATTACATAATGAGTAAAGAGACTTGCTGGTAACGAGATTGAGCTAGATATTGAGATACCGACGATCGAATCTCGGGCAAGTAACATATCGATGACAAAGGGAACAACGTATGTTGTTATGCGGTTTCACCGATAAAGATCTTCGTAGAATATGTAGGAGACAATATGAGCATCTAGGTTCCGCGATTGGTTATTGACCGGAGACGTGTCTCGGTCATGTCTACATTGTTCTCGAACCTGTAGGGTCCGCACGCTTAACGTTCGGTGACAATCGGTATTATGAGTTTATGTGTTTTGATGTACCGAAGATAGTTCGGAATCCCGGATATGATCACGGACATGACGAGGAGTCTCGAAATGGTCGAGACATAAAGATCGATAGATTGGATGACTATGTTTGGACTTCGAAAGTGTTCCAGGCAAGTTCGGGCATACACTGGAGTACCGGGGGTGGGGGGGTTACCGGACCCCCCCGGGGAGTATAATGGGCCATATGGGCCTTAGTGGAGAAGAGGAGGGGCGGCCAAGGCAGGGCCGCACGCCCCCTCCCCCTCTAGTCTGAATTGGACAAGGAGGGGGGCGGCGCCCCCCTTTCCTTCCCCCCTCTCTCCTCCTTCCCCTTCTCCTACTTCTACTAGGCAAGGAGGAGTCCTACTCCTGATGGGAGTAGGACTCCCCCCTCGGCGCGCCCTCCTCCTGGTAGGCTACCTCCCCCTAGCTCCTTTATATACGGGGGCAGGGGGGCACCCCAAGACACACAAGTTGATCATTGATCTTTAGCCGTGTGCGGTGCCCCCCTCCACCATAATCGACCTCGGTCATATCGTAACGGTGCTTAGGCGAAGCCCTGCGTCGGTAGCTTCATCAACACCATCATCACGCTGTCATGCTGACGGAACTCTCCCTTGAAGCTCTACTGGATCGTGAGTTCATGGGACGTCACCGAGCTGAACATGTGCAGATCACAGAGGTGCCGTACGTTCGGTACTTGGATCGGTCGATCCTGAAGATGTACGACTACATCAACCACGTTGTCATAACGCTTCCGCTTATGGTCTACGAGGGTACGTGGACGACACTCTCCCCTCTCGTTGCTATGCATGACCATGATCTTGAGTGTGCGTAGGAATTTCTTTGAAATTACTATGTTCCCCAACATGGCTGAGGCGCCCCATCGTGGCATGAGGGACGTTCAGGCGGCCTGTGAAGCCAGGCACCAGGCGATCCTGGCGGAGATGGAGGAGCAACCTCAGGAGCCTTCCATTCCATCCGAGCCTCCCGAGGCCCAGCACTGGAGCGGCTCATCAGGAACGGCTTCAGCAACACGCGCTTTTTGGCTACTTCAACAATTGTACTAGGTGCCATCTCCCTAGTTCGTTCAGTTTGGGGGCGCCCATCGAGCTGCAACATCCCCAGGCCGCGTGGGTCCGCCCCTACGGCGTGTATCATTTTGCACTCACCAGGATTGTCTAATCGTTTCCGTGAATTTATCTATGATTGTCACCTCGTGACCTCCGCCTCACGGCCCTGATGCGTCTGACTAACGCCATTTCCACACAACACACACATCGGCATGGTGCTTGTGCTCGGGTCCGTCCCTGCAACACTGATAAACCCGGGGATCGAGCTCTGGTTCGCAGCCCGCTGCGCATACGCCACCTCACTGGGTCCTCGGTGCCTCCGTCTCATGCCTGGGGCTCTCGGCCTCCTTTGTCACCTAACTTGCAGGATTACTCTGCAATGAGCCAAGGGTCGGCCCGGATGACCACCGTCCGGCCTCGTGAGTCGCTTGCGCATTCAAGAGGGGCGTCCCAAGCATCGCGTCTCGGAAGCTCCTACTGGCTCTCCAGCCCTCACCCCCTAGCCTTGACCATGGCATCGCGACCTGGCATACCAGCGGCGGCTGAGCATGCTCGAGGGCTGGGTCCCGAGGATGTAGAGCACCTTGGCAAGCGAGGCAGGAGGGTGGCCAGGACGGGCTGCGCCTGATGGCACCACAGGCGCGATGGCAAGCATTGCCTCTCCGATGGGCTCAGACCGCAAATGATAAGTCTCGACTCGCTGTGGCACCAGTTTCGCTCCACACGCTTCACCCCGCAGTCCCACTTGGGCGGTTCAGCTCCCCTTTTCAACTCTCTGCACAACTGCTTGCACACCAAGGGGGACATCGTGAGCATCGCGTCTCATGAGCTCTTACCGGACCTTGGGCCTCTCACCTCCTAGCGTTGACCACAGCATCACGACCTGGCATACTAGCGACGGCTGAAGCCTGCCTTGGGACTGGGTCCTGCCGGTGTAGAGCGCCACGCTGTCTAGGGAAGAGAAAAGGGAGGAACTCAGCCGGATTGGAATACGCGCGTCCATTACAAAGTCAAAAGGAACAAACGACACTATTGAATACATCTCGGTCCTTACAAGCCCCATGGGGGCTGATTTTCATCTCGCACCAGAGAACCAACTATAGGGCCTTACGGCACCACTAACGACGACGAGCGGCAGCCACAACAGCACTCCGACCCTGGCGGGAGCTCGGCGGCACGTAGCTGTCGTCGATCGACTCCGGAGAATCGCTGGGCTCAGGAGAGTCGCTGGATTCCCAGGAGTCGTCGCACTTGCTAGACGAAGCGCTGAAGGGGGCGACATCATATATCCAACGCCCATCACGGCGTCCCTTGAGCTGCCTCCTCCGGGGCAGCACTCCAGCCGCTCGCCCTGCCCGTTGAAGACCTTGAAGAATAAGGTGGCTGCGCCATCGTACTCGAAGTGGATCGCTAGGGCTCCCTCCGCTCGGCAAGACCGGGCGACCTTGCCCCATCCTCGCGTCATAAAGACGTCTCCGGACGACACCACCTCGACCTCAGGCCCGGTGGCTAGGCTGCTGCACCCCGCGTGCTGCAGCCACAGCTCCATGATGTCTACTACACAACCTTCTTCTTGTAGACGTTGTTGGGCCTGCAAGTGCACAGGTTTGTAGGACAGTAGCAAATTTCCCTCAAGTGGATGACCTAAGGTTTATTAATCTGTAGGAGGCTTAGGATGAAGATGGTCTCTCTCAAGCAACCCTGCAACCAAATAACAAAGAGTCTCTTGTGTCGCCAACACACCCAATACAATGGCAAATTGTATAGGTGCACTAGTTCGGCGAAGAGATGGTGATACAAGTGCAATATGGATGGTAGAAATAGGTATTTGTAATCTGAAAATATAAAAACAGCAAGGTAACTAATGATAAAAATGAGCGTAAATGGTATTGCAATGCTAGGAAACAATGCATAGGGTTCATACTTTCACTAGTGCAAGTTCTCTCAACAATAATAACATAGATAGATCATATAACAATCCCTCAACTTGCAACGAAGAGTCACTCCAAAGCCACTAATAGCGGAGAACAAACGAAGAGATTATGGTAGGGTACGAAACCACCTCAAAGTTATTCTTTTGGATCAATCTATTCAAGAGTTCGTACTAGAATAACACCTTAAGACACAAATCAACCAAAACCCTAATGTCACCTAGATACTCCATTGTCACCTCAAGTATCCGTGGGCATGATTATACGGTATGCATCATACAATCTCAGATTCATCTATTCAACCAACACAAAGTACATCAAAGAGTGCCCCAAAGTTTCTACCGGAGAGTCAAGACGAAAAAATGTGCCAACCCCTATGCATAGATTCATGGGTGGAACCGGCAAGTTGATCACCAAAACATACATCAAGTGGATCACATGATATCCCATTGTCGCCACAGGTAAGCACGGCAAGACATACATCAAGTATTCTCAAATCCTTAAAGACTCAATCCGATAAGATAACTTCAAAGGGAAAACACAATCCATCACAAGAGAGTAGAGGGGGAGAAACATCATAAGATCCAACTATAATAGCAAAGCTCATGATACATCAAGATCGTGCCATAGAGAGAACATGAGAGATAGAGAGAGAGATAGAGAGATTAAACACATAGCTACTGGTACATACCCTCAGCCCCGAGTGTGAACTACTCCCTCCTCGTCATGGAGAGCGCCGGGATGATGAAGATGGCAACCGGTGAAGGGTTCCTCCTCCAGCAGGGTGCCGGAACGGGATCCCAAGAGGTTTTTGGTGGCTACAGAGGCGTGCGGCGGCGGAACTCCAGATCTATCTTCGTATTCGATGTTTTTAGGGTACGTGGACTTATATAGGCGAAAGAAGTCGGTCGGGGGAGCTTCGAGGGGCCCAAGAGACATGGGGCGCACCCAGGGGTTCCTCGAACCTTCCCTGGCTTGAACTCCAAGTCTCCCGGATCATATCCTTTCCAAAAATCACGCTCCCAAAGGTTTCATTCCGTTTGGACTCCGTTTGATATTCCTTTTCTTCGAAATACTGAAACAGGTAATAAAGCAGCATATGGGTTGGGCCTCCGGTTAATAGGTTAGTCCCAAAAGTAATATAAAAGTGTATAATAAAGCTCGTAATCATTCAAAACAGATGATAAAATAGCATGAATGCTTCATCAATTATAGATACGTTGGAGGCGTATCAGCATCCCCAAGCTTAATTCATGCTCGTCCTCGAGTAGGTAAATGATAAAAGAAAGAATTTATGAAGTGTGAATGCTAGAAGGTGCACAAGTTTGATCAATGATAATTTCAATCACCTTTTCTAGCATGATTATATGTCATAACAGTAGTTCATCTCATAAAACTTATCACGAACAAGTAACAAGCAATTCACATGTTAAAGCATAGACCATAAACTTTCTTGAAAAACTAGCAAACTTCATTCTTAGTCATCAAACAATTGCAATTCATCCTATTTTCAGGAAGGGTCTACGTCAGAGCTTTGATTTAGCAAACTCCACATACTCAACTATCATATAGTCTTCTACAATTGCTAACACTCATGCAATACTAATGGTTATGGAGTTTCAATCGGACACTGAGAAAGATAGGGGCTTATAGTATTGCCTCCGAACGTATTCACCTTTGGGTGATGTCAACAATAATAGTCCATGCTAACTTGCATCCAATTGGATATATATATCAGGATCTTCCCAACATGAGGTGCTTGCCAAAGGATAAAATGAAAAAGGGAAAGGTGAAGATCACCTTGACTCTTGCATAAAGTAAAAGATAGGCCCTTCGCAGAGGGAATCAGAGGTTGTCATGCGCTTTTATGGTTGGATGCACAAAATCTTAATGCAAAAGAACATCACTTTATATTGCCACTTGTATATGGACCTTTATTATGTAGTCCGTCGCTTTTATTGCTTCCATAACAAGATCGTATAAAGCTTATTTTCTTCACACTAATAGATCATACATATTTAGAGAGCAATTTTTATTGCTTGCACCGATGACAACTTACTTGAAGGATCTTACTCAATCCATAGGTAGGTATGGACTCTCATGGCAATGCTGGGTTTAAGGATATTTGGAAGCACAAGTAGTATCTCTACTTGGTGCAAGGAATTTTGGATAGCATGAGGGGGAAAGGCAAGCTCAACATGTTTGAATGATCCATGACAATATACTTTAACTAAGATGTGAGAAAACATAACCCATTACGTTGTCTTCCTTGTCCAGCATCAACTCTTTAGCATGTCATACTTAATGAGTGCTCACAACTATAAAAGATGTCTAATATAGTATATTTATATGTGAAATCTCTCTTCCTTCAATATTCTTTCATGAATTGTTCAAATGACCAATACAATGCTTGCTAACCTTCAATAAATTTACTACCTCTACATATTAGATGTGAAGTCATTACTCCCCATGGGATAAGTAAATGAAACATATATAATTTCAGATTTATGACATTCAACTCATTCAACCATTTACTCATAGGATATAAGTGAAGCACACAAGTAAGTGACAAACTACAAAAAGATATAAGTGAAGATGAATGAGTAGCTAAATAATTATGTAACTATGTGAAGACTCTCTCTCATTTAATAATTTCAGATCTTGGTATTTTATTCAAACAGCAAGCAAGGCAAAACAAAATGACATTGCAAGGATAGCACAACTCATGTGAAGAAGCAAAAACTTAGGCTCAACCGATACTAACCAATAGTTGTTGAAGAAGAAAGGTGGGATGCCTAACGGGGCATACCCAAGCTTAGATGCTTGAGACTTCTTGAAATATTATCTTGGGGTGCCTTGGGCATCCCCAATCTTGAACTTTTGTGTCTCCTTAATTCCTCTCACATAATGGTTTCTCTTTTTATCAAAAGCTTCATCCACACCAAACTCAACAAGAAGTCGTGAGATAGTTTAGTATAAACCAATGCAAAACCTTATCATTTTCTACTGTAACAAATCACTAAAATTATTATTCGAAATTGAATAGTAGATGTCTCTGCATATTTAACACTCCTATCCTGAAATAGAATCATGAAACAAGCAAACATATGCAAACAACACAAACATAACAGTAATCTGCCAAAACAGTATAGTCTGTAAAGAATACAAGATTCATCATACTTATCTAACTCCAAAAATTATGGTAAAAATACCTCGTTGTAGAATATTTATCAGATCTCAAAATGCAAAAAGTTTCAAAATTATATCATTCTGTGACTTTTCTGGGGAATTTTTGCAACAGCGGTAAACTTTCTGCTTTCAAACAGCAACATGTATACTAGGAAAATAAGCATGGTAAAGGCTATCCTTCACATTTTTATTGAAACTAAAGATGCAAAACATTATTCTAAATAACAACAATCAAATACCAACAAAATAAAATGACACTCCAAGCAAAACACATATCATGTGGTGAACAAAAATATAGCTCCAAGTAAGGTTACCGATGGACGAAGATGAAAGAGGGGATGCCTTCCGGGGCATCCCCAAGCTTAGGCTCTTGGTTGTCCTTGAATTTTACCTTGGGGTGCCTTGGGAATCCCCAAGATTAGGATCTTGCCACTCCTTATTCCATAGTCCATCGAATATTTACCCAAAACTTGAAAACTCCACAACACAAAACTCAACAGAAAACTCGTAAGCTCCGTTAGTATAAGAAAATAAAACCACCACTTAGGTACTGTAGTGAACTCATTCTAAATTCATATTGGTGTAATATCTACTGTATTCCAACTTATCTATGGTTCATACCCTCCGATACTGCTCATAGATTCATCAAAATAAGAAAACAACACATAGAAAACAGAATCTGTCAAAAACAGAACAGTCTGTAATAATCTGTATCAAACGTATACTTATGGAACTCCAAAAATCCTACCAAATTAGTAAGTCCTAAGAAATTTGTGTACCAATCCATAGCAAAAAGAATCAGATCATAAACACGTGTCTGTGAAATAACAAAACTAACTTATTGTGTACAAAAGTTTCTGATTCTCAGCAGGATCAACACAACTATCACCGTAAGCTATCCTAAAGGTCTTACTTGGCACTTTATTGAAACAAAAGCTATAAAACATGATTACTACAGTAGCATAATCATGTGGAAACAAAAAAACAGTAAGGGTAAATATTGGGTTGACTCCCAACAAGCGCTTTTCTTTAATGCCTTTTTAACTAGGCATGATGATGACAATGATGCTTACACAAAAGATAAGAATTGAAACATAAAGAGAGCATCATGAAGCATATGATTAGCACATATAAGTCTAACCCACTTCCTATGCCTAGGGATTTTGTGATCAAACAACTTATGTGAACAATAATCAACTAGCATTGGAAGGTAAAACAAGCATAGCTTCGAAACTTGAAGCACATAGAGAGGAAACTTGACATTATTGCAATTCCTACAAGCATATGTTCCTCTCTCATAATAATTTTCAGTAGCATCATGAATGAATTCAACAATATAACCAGCACCTAAAGCATTCTTTTCATGATCTACTTGCACAGAAAATTTACTACTCTCCACATAAGCAAAATTCTTCTCATTCGGAATAGTGGGAGTATCATAAGAGACTTGAACACTAAAAATTGTTTCCACATTAAAAGAGTAATGTTCAGAAAAAGGTTAATCATAATCATGACATGTTTTATAAACATAATTATCACTACTTTTTATAGCATAAGTTTCATCACAATAATCATCATAAGTAGCAACTTCGTTCTCATCATAATCGATTGAAACCTCTCCCAAGATAGTGTAATCACTAAATAAAGTTGACACTCTTCCAAATCCACTTTCGTATTCATGACAATAAAATTCAACATTCTACAAAATAGTGGGATCACTACTTCCTAAAGTTGACACTCTTCCAAACCCACTTTCATCAATATAATCATCATAGGTAAGAGGCATGCTATCATTATAACAACTTTGCATATCAAAACTTGGGATGCTAAAAATATCATCTTCATTAAACGTAGCATCCCCAAGCTTGGGACAAACATTAATTACAGCAAATATATTCTCAAATATTTCATCCTCATCAAACATATCTTCCCCAAGCTTGGGCCTTTTCATATCATAAGCATAATCACTCTCATCATTAATAGTATGGATAGCACCAATGGTATAGCAATTATCATCATCACAATGAATAGTAGGAGCAACATCATTTGGGAGGGATACCTTTTTACCTTTATTGCTCCTTCTTTTCTTTTTCGCATTATGTGTGGGTTCAACCTTCTTCTTTGAGCTCCTTATAGATGAGATTGGTTGAATAGAAAGCTCCTCCTCGTTACCTGATTCATCATAAGAAATAATAGGAGGATATTAGGAAGTCTCTTCCCTTTCATTAGTATTCTCATCATCTTCTATTTGCTTTCTTTTCTTTAATTAATTGGCAATATAAGGATTTCCAATGAAATTCACCGCACAAAACATATAAATGATCTCTAGATCAAAATCAAGTTTATAACGGGCAAATTCTGGAAGGTGCTTAATTAAATGATTCATTTCTTCATACCCCATAAGCAAACTAAGTTCATTATAATGTGCAAGGGAAATCAAATCATCACAATTTTTGGACACGATTCGATCATGAAACAACTTGCATCGGAGATGTAAATGACCACTTTCATTGCAAAGTTCAGAAGTACGGCCAAGGAAATATAATTTTTCAGCACTCTTATCTAGCCTTTCTTGTAAAAATTTAGTTTCTACATGCTTATGCCTCTTGCAATATTTATCTTCTCTATTTGGTGTATCTATGCAAACCCAATGCTCTCCACAAAAATCGACATGCTTATAGGAGACATTTTCATCATAACTAGTGCAATCATCATTAGTACTATGGATATTCAAGGAGTTCATACTAACAACATTGCAATCATGCTCATCATTAAAAGATTTAGTGTCAAACATTCTATAGATTTCTTCTTCTAGCACTTGAGCACAATTTTCCTTTTCATCATACTCACGAAAGATATTAAAAAGATGAAGCGTATGAGACAAACTCAATTCCATTTTTTTAGTTTTCTTTTATAAACTAAACTAGTGATAAAACAAGAAATAAAAAGATTTGATTGCAAGATCTAAAGATATACCTTCAAGCACTCACCTCCCCGGCAACGGCGCCAGAAAAGAGCTTGATGTCTACTACACAACCTTCTTCTTGTAGACGTTGTTGGGCCTACAAGTGCACATGTGTGTAGGACAGTAGCAAATTTCCCTCAAGTGGATGACCTAAGGTTTATCAATCCGTAGGAGGCTTAGGATGAAGATGGTCTCTCTCAAGAAACCCTGCAACAAAATAACAAAGAGTCGCTTGTGTCCCCAACACACCCAATACAATGGCAAATTGTATAGGTGCACTAGTTCGGCGAAGAGATGGTGATACAAGTCCAATATGGATGGTAGAAATAGGTATTTGTAATCTGAAAATATAAAAACAGCAACGTAACTAATGATAAAAGTGAGCGTAAATGGTATTGCAATGCAAGGAAACAAGGCATAGGGTTCATACTTTCACTAGTGCAAGTTCTCTCAACAATAATAACATAGATAGATCATATAACAATCCCTCAACATGCAACGAAGAGTCACTCCAAAGCCACTAATAGCAGAGAACAAACGAAGAGATTATGGTAGGGTATGAAACCACCTCAAAGTTATTCTTTCAGATCGATCTATTCAAGAGTTCGTACTAGAATAACACCTTAAGACACAAATCAACCAAAACCCTAATGTCACCTAGATACTCCATTGTCACCTCAAGTATCCGTAGGCATGATTATACGATATGCATCACACAATCTCAGATTCATCTATTCAACCAACACAATGTACTTCAAAGAGTGCCCCAAAGTTTCTACCGGAGAGTCAAGACGAAAACATGTGCCAACCCCTATGCATAGGTTCATGGGCAGAACCCGCAAGTTGATCACCAAAACATACATCAAGTGGATCACGTGATATCCCATTGTCACCACAGATAAGCACGGCAAGACATACATCAAGTGTTCTCAAATCCTTAAAGACTCAATCCGATAAGATAACTTCAAAGGGAAAACTCAATCCATCACAAGAGAGTAGAGCGGGAGAAATATCATAAGATCCAACTATAATAGAAAAGCTCGCGATACATCAAGATCGTGCCATATAGATAACACGAGAGAGAGAAATCAAACACATAGCTACTGGTACATACCCTCAGCCCCGAGGGTGAACTACTCCCTCCTCGTCATGGAGAGCGCCGGGATGATGAAGATGGACACCGATGATGGGTTCCTCCTCCGGCAAGGTGTCGGAACAGGCTCCCGAGAGGTTTTTGGTGGCTACAGAGGCTTGCGGCGGCGGAACTCTCGATCTATCTTTGTATTCGATGTTTTTAGGGTACGTGGACTTATATAGGCGAAAGAAGTCGGTCGGGGGAGCCTCGAGGGGCCCAGGAGACAGGGGGCGCGCCCAGGGGGGCGCGCCCTCCTATCTCCTGGCTTCCTCTAACCTTCCTGGCTTGAACTCCAAGTCTCCCAGATCATATCCTTTCCAAAAATCACGCTCCCGAAGGTTTCATTCCGTTTGGACTCTGTGTGATATTCCTTTTCTTTGAAATACTAAAGCAGGTAATAAAACAACAATATGGGCTGAGCCTCCGGTTAATAGGTTAGTCCCAAAAGTAATATAAAAGTGTGTAATACAGCCCGTAATCATTCAAAACTGATAATAAAATGGCATGAATGCTTCATAAATTATAGATACGTTGGAGACGTATCACTCCACCTGTCCCCTGGGAGGCAGTTCGCTGGCGAAGAACCGTAGGAATCGAATCCAAGTGTCGGGAGGCATCACCGCCCACACCACGAACTCGTGCGAGCTACCCTCAGCGTGGGTCCATGGTGCGGCCGGCAGAGCAATGGCGGCCCTGCCATCTTCGCGAGGCGCCGCTTGACGGTGCACTTCTTCGCCTTGCGCCCAGGCATACAAGGGGAGGGGGAAGCCAGGCGAAGGCCTCAATTTCCAAGGCCTGGCCACCTCTCATCTTGCGCCATCATCGTCATGGAGGTGGAGTTGCTTCTTGATACGTCTCCAACGTATCTACTTTTCCAAACACTTTTGCCCTTGTTTTGGACTCTAACTTGCATGATTTGAATGAAACTAACCCGGACTGACGTTTTTTTCAGCAGAACTGCCATGACGTTGTTTTATGTGTAGAAAACAAAAGTTCTCAGAATATCCTAAAAATCCACGGAGGCACTTTTTGGAAAATATAGAAAATACCGACGAAAGAATCAAGACCAGGGGACCCACACCCTGTTCACGAGGGTGGGGGGCGCGCCCCCCTGTCTCGTGGGCCCCCTGAGGCTCCGCCGACCTCAACTCCAACTCCATATATTCCGTCTCACGGAGAAAAAAATCAGAGAGAAAGTTTCATTGCGTTTTACGATACATAGCCGCCGCCAAGCCCTAATCACTCTCGGGAGGGCTGATCTGGAGTCTGTTCGGGGCTCCGGAGAGGGGGATTCGTCGCGGTCGTCATCATCAACCATCCTCCATCACCAATTTCATGATGCTCACCGCCGTGCGTGAGTAATTCCATTGTAGGCTTGCTGGACGGTGATGGGTTGGATGAGATTTACCATGTAATCAAGTTAGTTTTGTTAGGGTTTGATCCCTAGTATCCACTATGTTCTGAGATTGATGTTGCTATGACTTTGCTATGCTTAATGCTTCTCACTAGGGCCCGCATGCCATGATTTCAGATCTAAGCCTATTATGTTTTGATGAATATATGTGTGTTCTTGATCCTATCTTGCAACTCTATAGTCACCTATTATGTGTTATGATCCGACAACCCCGAAGTGACCATAACCGGGATCCTTCTCGGTGATGACCGTAGTTTGAGGAGTTCATGTATTCACTATGTGCTAATGCTTTGTTCCGGTTCTCTATTAAAAGGAGGCCTTAATATCCCTTAGTTTCCACTAGGACCCCGCTGCCACGGGAGGGTAGGACAAAAGATGTCATGCAAGTTCTTTTCCATAAGCACGTATGACTATATTTGGAATACATGCCTACATTACATTAATGAATTGGAGCTAGTTCTGTGTCACCCTATGTTATAGCTATTACATGAGGAATCGCATCCGACATAATTATCCATCACTGATCCAATGCCTACGAGCTTTTCACATCTTGTGCTTTGCTTATTTACTTTTCTGTTGCTATTGTTACAATCACTACAAAACCCAAAAACATTACTTTGGTACTGTTACCTTTATTATCATACTACTCTGCTACTAAATACTTTGTTGCAGATACTAAGTTATCCAAGTGTGGTTGAATTGACAACTCAACTGCTAATACTCAATAATATTCTTTGGCTCCCCTTGTGTCGAATCAATAAATTTGGGTTGAATACTTTACCCTCGAAAGTTGTTGCGATCCCCTACACTTATGGGTTATCACTTCTTCGGCGGGAGGGTGTCCGACCCCTCCCTAGGAGTTTTCCCCTTCTCTACCATAGAGAACCTCCTAATCGGCGCCATGGAATCGAGGAGAAGAGGAGGAGGAGCAAGCAAGCGCAAGACAAAACAGAAATGGGCGGCGGCTCCAGCCGCTCGCATGTTTGTCGCCGGGAGAAGGTAAATCATCGGCTCCCCATGATTTCTAGTAATGATGACCCTTTCTGCATGAAGCATGCAGTTGTCAAGTTGAGCAGTTGCCGAGGCAGCATGGGGAAGTGGAGTCGCCCACGTCCAGTCAACCGCCACATGTCTCCAGGGCCACAGGCTGTTAGGGCCCGTGGTGCTCCGTCCTTGCCCTTTGGCTTCGCCTGGAAGCCAAGTCCGAGCGTGCCTTGGGCCTGGGGGCTACAGTTAGCATCCTGGACTTGGGGGTATCCAGTCCTGCCTGCCTGCGGCCCACCACGTGGCTCCATCGACAGCCTGGTACAGCCCAGCTTCAACACCAACACAGCAAGACCCTCGCGAGGCGGATGACGCCAAAGGAGTTGGCCTCCTTAGGAGGGCTCCTGAGGGGCGAAGAGTTCTATGCAGCTACCTCATGAGGCTCACCTGACGTGAGCCATGACGACCAAGGCCAGGCAGGCGCCAGGCGGGTGCAGAGCGCAAGTTTACTCTTCGGTGCAAGGGAGGCAAGCCACATGCGCGGAGTCCCGAGGAGTCAGCCAAATGTTTCCATTCTGGTGCAACAAGACCAAGACCGCCAGGACGGCAGGACGGAGGTCATCACCAAGCCCACCGCAACGTCACGACCAGATGCTTTACACAGGCGAAGTCTACTTTTGTCAGGGTAGACTGTACTACTTGTCCCCTTTCAAATCCCGCCATTGTGGAATCCCTTCCCTCTCATATTTGGGAGGAGGACCAAGGCACTATATATAGGGCTTAGCCACCACCATAGAATAAGGAGGAAAACCAGAGCAAGTAGAGCACCACACCAGCTCAAGAACACCTCACCTCCTGAGGCTTGTTCGTCCTTGTAACTAGTTCATCCATTGCCCTTCGAGGCAATCCACCACACCACACTGGAGTAGGGTATTACACCACAACGGTGGCCCGAACCAGTATAAATCCCTGTGTCTTTGTGTCTCTGTGAGCTCTTTGCGCTAGGCTACGGAGGATCGCGAGTAGGCAGGCTGGGCAGGTTGAGATCTCCGCACGCACCCTAGTGTCCGAACCTCTCACAGGTTGCCGGGTCCCGAAATCCGATAGTTATGAATTTAGTCCTAATATGACGAGCATCCAAGATGGGTATAATAAAAACTTTCATATAGAGTGCATTAAATACTATGATAAATTTGATACTTGATAATTGTTTTGAGATATAAAGGTGGTAACATTAGAGTCATGCTAGTTGGGTAATTATGAAATTGAGAAATACTTGTGTTAAAGTTGGCAAGTCTCGTAGCATGCACGTATGGTGAACGTTGTGTGACAAATTTGAAGCATGGGGTGTTTTTTGATTGCCTTCCTTATGAGTGGAGGTCGGGATCGCGCGATGGTTAACTCCTACCAACCCTTCCCCTAGGAGCATGCGTAGTAGTACTTTGCTTCGAGGGATAAAAAACTTTTGCAATAAGCATATGAGTTCTTTATGACTAATGTGAGTCCATGGATTATACACACTCTTACCCTTCCACAATTTGCTAGCCTCTACGGTACCGTGCATTGCCCTTTTCTCACCTTGAGAGTTGGTGCAAACTTTGTTGGTGCATCCAAACCCCGTGATACGATAGGCTCTATCACACATAAACCTCCTTATATCTTCCTCAAAACAGCCACCATTCCTACCTATTAGGCATTTCCATAGCCATTCCGAGATATATTGCCATGCAACTTTCCACCTTTTCGTTTATTATGGCACGCTCCATCATTGTCATATTGCCTTGCATGATCATGTAGTTGACATCGTATTTGTGGCAAAGCCACCTTTATAATTCTTTCATACATGTCGCTCTTGATTCATTGCATATCCCGGTACACCGCCGGAGGCATTCACATAGAGTAAGATTTTGTCCTAAGTATTGAGTTGTAATTCTTGAGTTGTAAATAAATAAAAGTGTGGTGATCTTCATTATTAGAGCATTGTCCCAAGTGAGGAAAGGATGATGGAGACTATGATTCCCCCACAAGTCGGGATGAGACTCCAGACTTTATGAAAAATAAAAGAGGCCAAAAGAAAAAAAGAGGCCAAAGAATCCCACCAAAATAAAAAAATAAAAAAAGAAGAAAAAATGAGAGAAAAAGAGAGAAGGGACAATGTTACTATCCTTTTTCCACACTTGTGCTTCAAAGTAGCACCATGATCTTCATGATAGAGAGTCTCTTATGTTGTCACTTTCATATACTAGTGAGAATTTTTCATTATAGAACTTGGCTTGTATATTCCAATGCTGGGCTTCCTCAAAATGCCCTAGGTCTTCGTGAGCAAGCAAGTTGGATGCACACCCACTTAGTTTCTTTTTTATGAGCTTTCCTACATTTATAACTCTAGTCATCTGTTGCATGGCAATCCCTACTCCTCATATTGACATCAATTGATGGGCATCTCCATAGCCCGTTGATTAGCCGCGTCAATGTGAGACTTTCTCCTTTTTTCTCACATAATCCCTATCATCATACTCTACTCCACCCATAGTGCTATGTCCATGGCTTACGCTCATGTATTGCATGAGGGATGAAAAGGCTGAAGTGCGTTAAAAAGTATGAACCAATTGCTTGGCCAAAACCGGGGTTGTGCATGATGGGAGCATTTTGTGTGACAAAAATGAAGCATGGCCTAACTATATGATTTTGTAGGGATAAGCATGGCCTAACTACATGATTAATTTGTTAGTATGCTTGAAGTATTACTATTTTTATGTCAATATTAAACTTTTATCTTGAATCTTTTGGATCTGAACATTCATGCCACAGTAAAGAAAATTACATTGAGAAATATGCTAGGTAGCATTCCACATCAAAAATTTTGTTTTTATCATTTACCTACTCGAGGACGAGAATGAATTGGGGATGCTTGATACGTCTTCAGTGTATCTATAATTTTTGATCGTTCCATGCTATTATACTACCCGTTTTGGATGTTTATTTGCTTTACTATACACTTTTATATTATTTTTGGGACTAACCTATTAACTAGAGGCCCAGTCCAAATTGCTATTTTTTTCCTATTTCAGTGTTTCGCAGAAAAGGAATATCAAATGGAGTCCAAACGGAATGAAACCTTCGAGAGAGTTATTTTTGTAACAAACACAATCCAGGAGACTTGGAGTAGATGTCAGGGAAGCAACTAGGTGGCCACGAGGGTCCAGGGTGCCCCCCCCCCACCCTCGTGGGTCCCTCGTGGCTCCCCTGGCCAACTTCTTTCGCCTATACAAATCCATATACCCCGAAAACATCCAGGGGCACCATATATCGGGAGTTCCGCCACCGCAAGCCTCTGTAGCCACCAAAAACATCTCGTGAGCCTGTTCCGGCACCCTGCCGGAGGGGGAATCCATCACCGGTGGCCATCTTCATCATCCCGGCGCTCTCCATGACGAGGAGGGAGCAGTTCACCCTCGGGGCTGAGGGTATGTACCAGTAGCTATGTGTTTGATCTCTCTCTCTCTCTCTCTCTCTCTCTCTCTCTCGTGTTCTTGAGATTGTACGATCTTGATGTACCGCGAGCTTTGCTATTATAGTTGGATATTATGATGTTTCTCCCCTCTACTCTCTTGTAATGGATGGAGCTTTCCGTTTGAAGTTATCTTATCGGATTGAGTCTTTAAGGATTTGAGAACACTTGATGTATGTCTTGTGTGGGATGCCCATGGTGACAATGGGGTATTCTATTGATTTACTTGATGTATGTTTTGGTGATCAACTTGCGGGTTCCGTGACCTTGGAAATCTATGCGTAGGGGTTGGCACATGTTTTCGTCTTGACTCTCTGGTAGAAACTTTGGGGCACTCTTTGAAGTACTTTGTGTTGGTTGAATAGATGAATCTGAGATTGGGTGATGCATATTGTATAATCATGCCCGTGGATACTTGTGGTGACATTGGAGTATCTAGGTGACATTAGGGTTTTGGTTGATTTGTGTCTTAAGGTGTTATTCTAGTACGAACTCTATGATAGATCGATCACAAAGAATAACTTTGAGGTGGTTTCGTACTCTACCATAATCTCTTTGTTTGTTCTCCGCTATTGGTGACTTTGGAGTGACTCTTTGTTGCATGTTGAGGGATTGTTATATGATCCAATTATGTTATTATTATTGAGAGAACTTGCACTAGTGAAAGTATGAACCCTATGCCTTGTTTCCTAGCATTGCAATACCGTTTACGATCACTTTTACCACTTGCTACCTTGCTGTTTTTATATTTTCAGATTAAAAAAACCTATATCTACCATCCATATTGCACTTGTATCACCATCTCTTCGCCGAGCTAGTGCACCTATACAATTTACCATTGTATTGGGTGTGTTGGGGACACAAGAGACTCTTTGCTATTTGGTCGCAGGGTTATTTGAGAGAGACCACCTTCATCATACACCTCCCACGGATTGATAAACTTTATGTAATCCACTTGAGGGAAATTTGCTACTGTCCTACAAACCTCTGCACTTGGAGACCCAACAACGTCTATAAGAAGAAGGTTGTGTAGTAGACATCATGCAGCCACTAGGAGAGATCGGTTTGACTATGACGATGGGCGCGGCCATGGTAACATCAAGGTAAGTCATTGTGTTCTGTCTTTCTTAAACCTTTTTAACTAAATAATATTTATTTTTAATTCATCACATGTACTTCAATATCACAATGCAGATCAAAGATAATATAACCCAAGAATATAGGGCGCATGAGCCCAAAATCTGAGATAATGTACCTACACAGAAGCCAAAAACCAAGCCCGCCAATGGAACCGCAGAGAAGTCAAAGACACACCCAAACTCAGATGAGATGATGGATGTTCTAATGAAGCGGTGTATGGACTTCATACACACCCAGATGAGGCAAATCCCTGATCTAGTTGCTGAGGTGTAACACCCTAACTTTATAGTTTAAAGTATGTTTACTGTCTTAAAAACCATGCAGGCATTACTAACTTTATATTTCTATTGCAGAGATTGTTGGAGAAGTTGAACAAAGCAGGTTTCATGTACAAGCCAGCTGCTGCCATGCCATCCGCGGAGAATGATGCGGATGAAGAAGTGGATTCATTCGAGAATGGTCCATATGAAAAGAAGGAATTCGTGTACAAGGAAGACAAAGACACTAACGGAGAGCCGGTCATTGACATGACGTAGCCTAATGAAGTGGTTCCCAACCATAAAACTGTACCTGAGGTACTATGTATTTATATTTCTGTCTATAATTTTCTCATTTAATTTTTTTACATGCTGAAATGTTCACACGATTTTTTTGCCAAACAGAAAACCCCACCGAAGATGAATGGCCACAAGGAAGCTTCACCTGTTAAGCGTAATGATGAATGTGGGGCTACGCCAGAAAACCCTTGGGTCATTGGTAATTCCACACAAGCACCTTCATCGGACATAGACATTTGTCCATCTTCTGTCAGCAAGTTCATGGCTCAGGCAAATGGAAAAAGGGTGCAACAATCGATAATGATGAGGAAGTTATGTCCGGTAAGTGGAAGCGGACCGTTCCCAAGAAATTTGAATCCCCCTACGCACTTGACAAGCCCAGCAGGCATACCAACTGCGGTCAGAGATCCTCCGATACTACTACTGCTAGTTGAGGTATCGTAACTAACTTTCTTAATTTCTTATTTACTACGAATGCATATGATCACCATTGTTGACGTTCATATTATTTCATGCGGCTCTGTTTTCTTACAATGATGTGGCGGAGGTTGTGGCAATTGAGTTGACGCCGGAAATAATTGACGCAAATGTTTCATTTGTCGATTTAGTTGCTAGCACCGAGAAGAATAAGGGGGAAAATGTTTACTACAGTGAAGGATGTGGCATATCTCTGACTTCCGAAAGGATTCGTCTGGTACTAACTCATAGATGGATGTCGGACGATGTAAATACTACTTGCATGCCCTATTATTAAATTTCTCAATAATCTATGTCTCAACTTTCAACATGTAATGCCCTGATATTCTATTAAGGTTATTGATGCTTACATGGGACATTTGGAGCTGCACGTTGGTCATGATTGTTACCTCTGTCCAGCATGGAGGTCCAAATTCCTTGTAGATCGTGCTATCGCACGAGACGATCCATTGTCATTGAGCTGCAACATGGATAGTGCTCTGTCCAAAGTTGGAGTAGTTAATCGAATCACGAAAGAGTATACTGTGTGTGATAAGGTACGTTCTGTTTGTAATTCTTCACTACATGACATTTCATCAAGTATTTCGTTTAATCCAGAATGTTTTTTTATTGTAGACGTATATCATGTTGAATATGGACAATACCCAGTGGATGATCATGGTAATGCACATGATAAAGCAAGAATTCCAAGTTCTCGATTCGCTCTATCCTCTAGAGCTGACTTTGAAGACTATTAAAGCACTGGTAATGTAACCAACATTTGTACCATTGGTCTTACATATTTATTATGATTCTTCTTTAACACTATCCTCTTTATAGCGAATGGCTATAGCACACGATATGCGTCAGGCAAATCTAATTACACCAGGGAAATATCCAGACATAAGTAAGTGGCCTATCAATGAGTATGACATGCCCCAGCAAGAGGATGGGTGAGTTAATAGTACATCATATTCAAACAACAACACACATGTTCGTATTCCCCACCGCTAATGTTTGCATATATACCAGGAACTCTTGTGGCCATTTTGTCACAGAATGTCTAGAACATTGGGACGGGGACCGAATGACCCGCGATTTTACACAAGTATGCTATTATTTACATTTGTAGACTAGCTAGTATGGTCGTGTAGCAACTTCGGTTCATGTAACCTTTATGTCAATTTTTGCAGGCCACCATTGACGCTAGGAGAAGACATTTCGTCGCCGAGTTGATTATGTCACCTTCGAACACGATGGAGTGTGTGAAGAATAAAATCCGCAAAATCGCAAAGAAAAGGCGTGCCTGAAGATTTCATGCGGCATGCAAGATCGAAGTTTTAGTGGTTTGGATTTAGTCCGAACGAAGGTTTCGACGGCATGATTATCTTAGGGTTTCTATCATTTTATGTAATAAACAAGGCATCTCGAATATTGTGACACATACATGTGTATGTGTCTGTCAAACAATTCGTTTGTACAAGACAATTCAGTCGTAAAATTTGCTCGTACAAGACAATTTGGTCGTGACAATAATTTTTTTGCTTCGCTTATCAATTGTTCTTGCTTAATATTTCCTCGTTCTCCAATTTTTTATAATTTTATTTTTCACATTAATAGTATTCACATTCTATTTTTCTCTTCAAGTGCTCTCCTAACTTTCAAACTAAAATTTTCACATTATTTACTTTTTTTTAAACTCTATGAAGCTTAGCCTTGTGCCTGAGCTATCTGCATGTCATCATCTTGCATAATCTCCTGGTAATTCCCCCTCATCACATGATTATGAAAATTAGTCATGTTAGTTAAGTAAATATATCGAGCCAAAACATAATACACAAGGGAAAATTAGTCATGTCAGCTTGTTGGCTCTACCGCGTGTTATCTGGCTTAATGTGTTTCTATTTTGTTTGACAAACTCATGGTTTTTTATTTTATGTATAAATAAGTTTTTTCCGTACTCGCCATGATGCCAAGCATGGCCCATCTAACCACATGAGGGGCCCGACAGGCGGCCTATCGTGCCGGCGGGGCTACACCAGCCCATTTTTCCAGGTTGACATCTATCTCTCCCCTTTTCTCGTTTCCCTTTCCAAATCCCTAGCCCTCTCTCTCCATTTTCCCCTCCAAATCTCAACGGTAAAAGCATGACAGCGAGGTGGGCGTCGAACGGTGGCGGCTGCAATGAGAAGAGTGGTGGCGAACGCAAGTTAGGTGCAACCCTGTGTCCTCGAAGCAGGTGGGGCGGATTCAGTGGCACAGGAGGTAGCGATAGTGGATCAAGTGGAACAGGGGACGGGGGTTTCCTGGGCGGTGGCGGGCCGGGAGAACCGAAGGCTAGGGTTTCTTCAGTGCTACACTTTGGTGGCAAAAAGGTAAGTTCTTTACCGTTTGTTCTTTACATCCCTGCATTATCGCCCACAATCATGACTTGTGGCCCTGACAAGCTCCATCTATGTGGTCATCAGGAAACTCCTGGTGGCCATGTCTGCATAGATGCAGACAATTTTGGCAGCGCATTCTTGGGATGTGGGTTTGAGGTTAGTCTACTGAGCATGATCTTCAAAGTAGTATTGCTATTGCGGTCAAGCTGCAAAAAAGTTTAGTGTTTACCGCTTGCAGTGAAAAGTTCAGTTATAAATTGACTTGAATTGATCATGATTTATTTAGGATGCTACCACTTGTGATTATGCTGAATGGGTTGATAGGGAGTGGGATAGCAAAGCAAAGTCAGTCATTAAGTATCTTCCCATGAAGAACAAGAAACTGGAGACTAAGATTATAGAATATGAAGAAGGAACTAAAAGGAATGAGAAAGAAAAGAGAGCAATGGTTAAGATGCAGAAGGAAATATTGTTCTATAGGGATAGGATTTTAGGTTTTGGAGGTCTGCTGTATCTTGGCATGTTTTCCATTATGATTGGTGTCATAGTTAGCAAGTTGATTGTTCACAAAGTTATGGACATCATTGTTATTGACATGATGATGAAATATTTGCTATTCAGTTTATGGGCACATTGTAACAAAGATTGTAGCAGAAATAACATGGGGCCATCATGATGGCATGTTCTATATTTGGCAGACAATGCACATCTGCCATGTTCTATATTTGGTAAGTGATGCACATGGGCACATCACCTAGCAGCACTACTAATTTGTGCAACATCACAGTTCATTGTCTTATTGCAACATAGGAGCAACATCTAGCAGCACCTACACCATCGATGCAACATTGAAGCAAAGCAATAGTAGATATTCAATATTCGGAAATTTAACTGAACTTGACACATAGGGTGAACACTAGATATTCAGTTCTTCAGTCACAAAGAACCCGACCAAACCATACCGATTGCATAACTTATATGGTGACATATACTAGCATACCTAACCAACATCAAACCCAAAATATTTTTAACTTATATGCTGAAACATATAACAACATACCTAACTAAAGATAACTCCAGCAGCTTCCTCCTCCTTCACCAACTGTCCCCATCTTCACTTCTTCAGATATTTGAGGCGGCGTGAGCGATGCACCCCACACGAAGAAGTCTTCTTCTTGATCTCTATCCTCTTGGACAGCAGCGCCACCTGATCCTGAGCCACCTCCTCTTCTTCCACCTTCACTATGTCAGGGAGAAGGGGAAGGAGCTCGACGTTGATGGGAAGTGTCTTGCCCTCCTCGACAGCAATCGGCGCTACCATCTACACGGCATCCTCCGTGCCCTCTTCATCATCATTAGGGATGACCAGTACCTCGTCCACGTCGTCCTCGACGATGTCAGAGCCCACTAGCTAGACTGGCGCAGGCACGTGGCGGACCTGGTAGTCTGGGCTGACTGGCACTAGGAGAGTGAGCTTGATATCGATGTGCTCCGCCCTCCATGCGACGTGCGCTGGATCTGCCCATTGCGGCATGGTGGTGGAGCGGTACATCCACCACCTTGCGCGCTGAACAGGGTGTCGATGTCAAAACTGACGGATCTCGGGTAGGGGGTCCCGAACTGTGCGTCTAAGGCTAATGGTAATAGGAGGCGGGGGACATGATGTTTACCCAGGTTCGGGCCCTCTCTATGGAGGTAATACCCTACTTCGTGCTTGATTGAGCTTGATGAATCTGAGTATTACAAGATTTGATCTACCACGAGATCGTAATGGCTAAACCCTAGAAGTCTAGCCTATGAGATTATGATTGTTGTGACTAAACTCTAGAAGTCCAAACCCTCCAGTTTATATAGACACCGGGGGAGCAAGGGTTGTACAAATTTGGTTTATAGAGAAAGGAATCTTCATATTCGAATCGTCAAGCTTGCCTTCCACGCCAAGGAGAGTCCCATCCGGACACAGGACGAAGTCTTCTATCTTGTATCTTCATAGTCCAACAGTCCGACCAAAGATATAGTCGAGTTGTCCGAGGACCCCTTAGTCCAGGACTTCCTTAGTAGCCCTTGAACCAGGCTTCAATGACGATGAGTCCGGAGTGCAGATTGTCTTCGGCATTGCAAGGCGGGTTCCTTCTCCGAACACTTCAAAGTAAATTCCGAACACAAGAATCATGCACGGCTCTGCAAAACAAGTACCACACACAACCGTAGAGAGTATAATATTTCACGAGTCCCATCCGCTGACAACTTTCTGTAGCATGACATCATGCCACTGCCCGGTCATTATTCGAACCATTTTTAGCCTGCCGCTCCGTGTCTCGAGGTGCGGTTTCACTGGCACATCTTGTTGAAGCAGAGATCGTGTCCCCTTATCACGGGATTCTCATCAATACGGGCATGGGTAACCCAACCGTGCCATCTACATAGCGCTTGGGGAATAGGAGGATTTTAAGGCGAGCAGGGAGGCGCATAACTTTTATTGCCTTTATAAGGGGATAAGGATTCATCCTCATTCACCCATGCCTTCTCCTTCCTATGCCCATCCATTCTCGAGCTGCAGCGCCCAAGCTCTAGCTTTCTCCACCCAAAAAAGCACTCCAACCATGTCCGAATCCGGAGCTGGAGGCAAGTGGATGGCCTCCCCTGTCAAGAAGGAGGACATCAAGAAGCTCCCGGAGGCCGGGTACCTAGCCAAGGACATCGCTCATCGACTTCCAGCCAAGGGACAGATAGTCCCCACCCCAGAGCCCCAGGAGAGGGTGGTATTTCTCACCCATTTCGTCCGCGGGCTGGGATTCCATCTCCACCCGTTTGTCCGTGGACTAATATTTTACTACGGGATGGACTTCCACGATTTGGCCCCCAACTCTATCCTCAACATCTCGACATTCATTATCGTGTGCGAGGCCTTTCTCCGCATCCCACCTCACTTCGGCCTATGGCTGATGACCTTCAATGTGAAGCCTAAGGTGGTGAGCGGCCAACAAGCTGAGTGCGGGGGCGCCATGGTGGGCAAGATGCGAATGTCACCTAGCCCGAAGGCTCCTTTGTGGAGATGGTAAAGGGGTAGCAATCGGGGTGGTTCTACATCACTGAGCCGTGCGGCACCAACTGGGCGGCAACCCCCAAATTCCGATCCAGAGTCCCAATGCGGCTCACCTCCTGGCAAGAGAAGAGCCTGGCCTGGGGCTCTTCAGACGAGCTGACGGGGCTCCAGACGTGTGTCCAGAACATGATAAGCTAGAGAATCAAGCTTGTCAATGTGGTCCAGGTCACGCTCTTCCGCCGGATCCTTCCGTGCCAGCGCCGGACTTGCAATTTGTGGGAGTTCAACCCGGCCAAGCACCAGACGCTACTGAAGCTCTTCAGCACGACACACGAAGACGTCTACAAGGTGCTCTTCAAGACCGGCGAGGTACCACCGCCCACGATCGAGGACCGTGGGCTTAGCTCGAAGCGCCGGGCTAATCCGGTAAGTTCTTTCATGTTTTCAAGGTATATCCTTTACTGGCATATCTGAGGGAGGAATGTGAGCCTCCCCACCAATTTTTCAGGCCTGGATAGAGGTAGAGGAGAAGATTAACTGTCCGGCTCCGCTGCTCGAAGATCCAGAAACGCCTCTTCTAACGAAGATGTTGTTTCCGGCACCTTATGAGGTGCCGGAGAAGAAGGCCAAAAAGAAGGCCCTGGGGACCAGAAGTGGTCTCCGTCACAAGGGCACTTCAGACGTGACGTCCGAAGACTCCGAGACACACTCCTCTACCAAAGACGACGAGGAAGAGGAGGAGGAATAAGAAATCCATCCCCCCCTACTGGGGTAAAAAGAAGAGGAAGGCCTCCACACATGGGGAGGCTGAGGCGTCCAAGAAGGGGAAAACTGCCCTTCTGGACAACTCCGCAGCAGCCACCAACAACGGCGGGGAGTGGGAGCGCAGGGCCAAGCCCCTAGCCAACTCGTAAGTGTCCGGACACAGTAATATATCTGACATTTTTACTTTATTGTTTTCAATGTGCTGGATCACGCACTTGCAGCCCGGCCCAATCCAAAATCACACTGTCCTCCTCTTCGGAGGGGTCGCTAGACCCGTCGGCGATGAACAACACATCCCTTCCGACGGCCTCCTACCCCAAGGCCGCGGACAACACCGAGGTGTTGTCTCAAAGGATCCCAGGCCCGAGAGAAACTTAGGAGGCTGTCCCGGTGGTGCTAGAGGGTGAAGCCCAGGCTTCCGGACACGTGGGAGAGCAAACCCCCGTGGACACGGACGATGGGGGCCGTATCCAATTCGGCCCCCAGCCGCATACATCTCCGGATTCAGGCAGGCCGCCTTTTTTGAACGAGGGAGGCCAGCCAACTCCACCGGTGACCTCTGTCCACCCAGAGGCACCGGATAGATTACTAGAAGCGCTACAAGGCGCTTCCATTGTGGAAGAACACCGTACTCTTATGAGTACGGTGATTGAGAAGGTCCAGCCGCCAAAAGCGGACTGACCAAAGCCTGCACTAGCCTTCTAACTGGCTTTGAGGTAAGTAATTGCAAAAGAATCTCACAATATAGATAGTAGCCCCTGATGCTCTGTTTGGTGTTTGGAAAGAAAAGATGAACATAGGATCAAAATAATTTTTGCAGGAGTCTAACATAAAGTGTCTATGTGAATGAGTAGGCGTCGCTGCTGGCTGTGACTGCTCACACTGCAGAGGTCTCCGGACTGAAGCGGAACCTGGAGTCGGCCGAGGAGGAGCTCAGCCTCATGAAAAAGCAACTGGAGGACAACCAGGTACGCGGTAACCTGCGTGTATATTCGGGAAGGATGAATGGTCGGGTTGACTAAAGTGTCATGAACTTTATTAGGGGCCACGACCAGAGTAGCAGCCCTCAAGAAGGCGTTGGCCGAGGCCACGGACAAAGCGGCCACGGAACGCGCCACACGTGAGAAGCAGGAGGCCTGGGTCAACGAGGTCTAGTAAGAGCTCTAGGATGTCGTCAAGAAATGTGAGTCCTTGGAGCGAGATTTTAAGACTCAAGAGTCTAAACTTTCCAAGGCCCGCCAGAGCGCACTAGACGCCCAAGCCGAAGCACAGGGCACCCTCCAGGAGATCTAGGCGGCCAAGAAAATTACAGCGGGTAAGGCTTTCATAATGGAAAGCAGATATGTGAAGGAAACCTTCCTGTTACTTACCTGGATTTGGAGCTCTCCAGGGGCGTTTACGGATCTGCCGTGCAGCGTATCAGATGCTGCACAGTTTTATCGAGCCGAAGAAGGGAGCTCTACACAGAAGCTGTTCTGGTCTCAATACCTTGGACCAGAACTTCCGGTGCCCTTTAGCGACCAACTGAAGCAGCTGGTCGAGCTGCATAAGGCGGCTGAACTAGCCATGAAGGACTTAATAGTCCGTCTATGGCTTGCGGAGCCCATGCCCAGCAGCTACTTCGGACTCGTGAAGCGGCTTGTCAGTGCCTGCCCGCGGCTCAAAGTCATCAAGTGATTGGTATGCATTGAAGGTGCACGCATGGCCTTTGCCCGCGCCAAGATGCACTGGGAAAAGATGGATGCCACGAAGCTGATGACCGAGGGGCCGCCTAAAGGCAAGGAGCACCGCCGATCCGATCTATATTTTGGTAGTGTCCTGGAGGGATCCCGCCTTGCGGGGGAGCAATGTGCGAAGGATGTTGTATTCCCATGAAAACATTCATGTTATCCTGTCCTATAATATGAAACAAGTTTGTTATGTAATATAATGCTTGTTACTTAAAAACTTTTACCTCCCGTGCGGCCATTTATGAAAATCTGAGAGTTGGCCAGTCGTCGGCTTCTGCCCCCACATAGATAATACGGGGGTGTTCGGGATAAATAAAAACACTCTTTACTCCAAATTTTGGTCCTTAAAGGAGGTGTTTAACGCAACGAACAAGGCAATCGGACTATACGGCTTTATCACCCTCACTTAGCCATAGAAGTTTGACAATGAAAATTTTGGCGAAGCCCCTGGTATTCGGAAGATCGAAGTTGGGGCGCTATACACGCCTAATCGAATAAAAACCGATTCCTCGCATAAATCAGAAAAATCTCTAAGGATTTGAAATCCTCTCAAACAGCTGACCAGCTCTCGCCGCATCATGACAGTCAGTTTTTGGCTTTCTCGACTTAGGTGCTTGTCCGAAAGAACCGGGACACAATCGCAGTAGTTCTCCCTTTACTACCCTAGCCGATATAGTGGAACATACGGTAGTAAGCACAGGAGCCGGGCAACCCAACTATTGGCCAAAGACATGATTCAGAGCCGATGCATATAATGCTATAAGTTCGGGGTGCCGAACTGTACTGTAAAAGTGTTCGGACTTGATTGCCGTATTGCAGGGTGTAATGAAGCCCCTGGCGAAGTAATGCATACCTGAGTGTACAGATGCAATTGATAAAAATACAAAGACAAGGAAAATATCAAGTAATAAGCTGACGCTATGAATTATTTTCCATTGTAATTTGATTAATACGTCGATGCGTACTTGTACAAGTAATGCGATAAGCGAGTAAGGCTATTTAACATGCCATGACCAAGAGTGAGCTGCGTGCGGGTATGTGAAACAGGTATAGCGATCGTTAGCAGAGACCACCCGGTATTCCCTTGTACGTCAAAGCTCCTTGCCTCCTTGGTGTATCCATCCCGTGATGGGTCCGATCATCAGGTTATTAGAAAAGCCTCAAGAAGAGAAAAACCTGAAAGAAAGAGAAAAGGTGAAGGTATGCGGATCCAGGGGCGGTTGAGCCGCATTGTGGACCGTGGTCTAGCTATGCCTCCGTCCGTGCCCATGGTATTTTAAATGCGTAGTTATGTACGCGCGGCACAAATGTCGCTGCTTCATCGGGACTGGGCCGGAGGCCGGATTGCTAGTCAAGCTCTGGACGAGCTGGACCATCCTGCCCAGAGTAGTTCGGACTCGCTTGATGGTGCTGGGGGCTTCACTGCCGCATTGAGGTTCCGCCTAAAAAGGCTATTCTGCGCTTCTGCTGCAAGGGCCATGGTGTGCTCCTCCGTACGGAGGGAGCGCTCCGTGTTTCCGTTGACCGTTATTACACCGCGTGGTCCGGGCATCTTGAGCTTGAGGTAGGCGTAGTGCGGCACCGCATTGAATTTAGCGAATGTGGTTCATCCGAGCAGTGCATGATAACTATCGATGTTCTAGGAACGGGGGTCCCCAGATTTGCCTGCCTGTGGCCCGCGGCGTGGCTCCACCAGTGGCCCAGTGCGTCCCATCTTCATCAACCAACACTCAAGACCCTCACGAGGGGCCAAGCTTCGCGGCGCGGATGACACAAGGCCTCCTCAGGAGTGGCCTCACTAGGCTGACTCGCGAGGAGGCGGAGAGAAGGGTACCTCGCAAGGTTCCCGTGACGCAAGCCATGATGACCAAGGCCAGGCGGGCGCCAGTCGGGTGCCAGGCCGTGTAGTGTTCTTGTTTCCCCTTTGGTGCTATGGAGGCAAGTGCAGGCGCGGAGTACCGAGGCATCAAGCAAAGGTTTCCATATCGGTGCAACAAGACCAAGACCAGCAGGATGGCAGGAAGGAGGTCATCATGGAGCCCAAGACGGCGTCACCACCAGTGCCTTTGACAGGCCAAGACCAGCAGGATGGCAGGACGGAGGTCAGGATAGCTTGTACTAGCTGTCCCCTTTCAAAATGGCCGTTGTTGGATCCCTTCTCGCTCAATATTTGGGAAGAGGACCAGGGCCTCTATAAATAGGGCAAGCCACCACAATCGAGAGAACAACTGACTCAGTTCACTCTCACCCACACAAGTTCGCCAAGCACAAGAACACCTCTCCTCGTGAGGCTGTTCTTCCCTTGTACTGTTCATCATCAGCCCAAGAGGCAATCCACCGCACCACACACAGGAGTAGGGTATTACTCCACAACGGTGGCCCGAACCTGTATAAATCTTGTGTCTCTTGTGTTGTTCATCGAGCTAGCTTAGAGATTGCGGCGAGGCTGAGGGCGTGTTTCGAGAGGAGGAAATCTTCGTGCGCACCATAGTGTTTGAACCTTAAGGGTTTTGCCGGAACCCGATATCCAACATTTGGCACACGAGGTAGGGGTGCACCGAAATCTTCCTTCCACTGATCCGCGTCCCATCGCTTCGTCGCATCCATGTCAGACGCCCGTCGAGCCCGCGCCGAGCGCGTGGCTGCTCTTGCCTCTCGCGTCGCCCAGACGGCCCTTGTCGGCGGGCCTCCCCGTCGTTCGCCGTCGCCTTCCGCCAACACCGCCACCGGCCCGGCGGGGAACAAGCAGCAAGCGTCCTTGCTGCACCCCTCGGTGCGGCGGGAAGGCCGCACCGCCACTCCGTCGCTGACCCTAGCTGGTTCGTTGTGCCACGCTCGTTGCGCCCCCACGGACACGCAGGCCGCGCTGCTTCTCGCGTGTGAGCTCTTGCATTACCGCCCCGTCAACGACCTCTACGAAGAATGGCCCGCTCGCATCACCGAGCTCGTCAGCGCCGCAGGGGGCTCTCCCGCGCCGTCCCTCTCGCTGCCTTGCCCTCCGCCAAGTACGGGCCACACGGTTCAGGGAGCTCCTCCGCCACCTCCGCCCCAAGACGGCGCCCTGGCTCCAAGCCGTGCGGCCCCTGGACGTGACCCACTGCATCCAGCGCCCGCTCAACAAGAAAGAAGATGCTAAGAAATCCCTCGTCCACAAGAAGGCACCCCCATGCTCCCTGCACCGGCGCGACAAGACCGCGTGCTGCCCCTGGCGGTGGTGCGCGGGTACGATGAAGAACAAGCTCCGCATCAGCAAAGGGCTCCGGAGACCATAGCAGGTTGCCGCGCCTTCACCCCCGAGCTGCGTAGCGTCGCCTGGGCAGGCAAGTTCAAGCCGGACCTGCCTCCTCGCTATGACGGTACCACTGAACCCGTGGAGTTCTTGCAGCAATACGAGCTGAGCATCGAGGCGGCCAACGGAGACGAGAAGGTCATGGCGAACTGGTTTCCCATGGAGCTCAAGGACGGTGCCCGCACGTGGCTCCTGAACCTGCCTCCTGGCTTGATCTCCTCCTGGGACGAGATGCGCAGCCGCTTCATTGCCAACTTCTACGGCACTCGCGACCGCCCCTCGGCTGCAGGTGACCTGCGCCGCATCAAGCAAAAGCCCGAGGAGACCCTGCAAAAATACATCTAGGGCTTCAACAATGCTCGCCTTAAGATCCCCAAGGTGACGGACGAGGCCAGCATCTCAGCATTCTCTGATGGTGTCCGTGACGTTAAGATGAAGGAGTAGCTCGCCATCCACGAGGAGTCGTGCACATCCCTGGAGCTTTTCAACCTGGCGACCAAGTGCGCAAAAGCTGATGAAGGACGCCTCTCCCTCCTCGAGCTCCCAGCTGTAGACCCAGAAGAAAAGAAGACCAAGGCCAAGGACGTGAAGCTCAAGGGAGTAGCCATGCTTGCGGTAGAACCATACACGAAGCGCGACAGGGACTAGCTGGGGTCATCCAAGGGCAGCCAACTATTCTGCGCCTACCACAACCTCCACACCCACAACACCAGCGACTGCCAGGAGCTCAGGTCATTCAAGAAGGACGCTTCAGTTGATGCGCCGAGCGCAACGACCGGAGCTACGGCCGAGGAGGAGGATGAGGCAGAGGACGATGGGACGACCGTGACCCTCGCCAGGAGTGGCGTGACCGACCTCGCAAGGATCGTTGGCAGGACCAGCCTCACGAGGGCACATGGAGGGATCAGCCTCATGAGGACCGCCCACAGGACAACGCATGCCTTCCTCCGTTGCCTCCGCCACCAAGAAGGAATGAAGACCACCACCAAGACGAGGGGGCTGGGGGCTTCCAGGAGCCACGTGCTATCGCTTGCATCCTAGGCGGGGCTCAGTCCCCAGCCTCTCAACGCATCTTCAAGCAGTTTGCTCGCGAGGTGAATGCAGTCCTCCCCAGGCTTGAGGCCACGCGCCCGCTCAGGTGGTCAAAGTGCGCCATCACCTTCAACTCGGCAGATCAACTCAAGTGCGCAGCTACTGCTGGTGTCCTCCCGATGCTCTGCTCACCAGTCATCAGCAACGTGCAAGTCACCAGGACCCTCATCGATGGCGGCGCAGGGCTTAACGTCATGTCCGTTGAGATGTTCGACAACCTTCAAGTGCCATATGATCAACTTCAGCCTACCAAGCCTTTCTCATGAGTTACTGACGGTTCCACCACCCCGATAGGGCAGGTCCGCCTCCCTGTCACCTTCGGCAAGCGCGACAACTACCGCACCGAGCTCATCGACTTTGACGTCGCCCACATCCACCTGTTGTACAATGCCATCCTCGGGTATCCAGCCCTGGCCAAGTTCATGGCAGTGACCCACCATGGCTACAACGTCCTCAATATGCCAGGAAGCGGCGGAATCATCACGGTCCCTTGCAAAGAAAGAGATGCGGTGTGCTCCCTCTTGCATGCCTTCCAAGCTGCATCAATCGAGGACCCGGACAGCAAGGGCGAGAACCCTCTAGAGGCCACCCCCAAGAAGAAGAAGCAACCACTCCACGCAAGGCCTCAGGAGGTTGGCATCCTGGGTGGTGCCGCGTCAGGATCAGCGCCTATGCCTGGGGCGCCTTCTTCCATCGCGTAGGAAGGCGCGCCCGACGTCCTCCTCGGGCAGGGCTCGGGGGCTCTCTTCTGGAGGGCCTCAGACCTCGCCATCATCACAAGGGAGGTGCTCAGGCACCACTTGGAGGCGTGCTTCGCGGCACGTTTCCCTCAGGAAGGCACGGGGCAGGAAAAGCCCAACACTCAGGAGTTTATCACCAAGACCACTCAGGAGCTTCAGGAAGCAAGGACAATGCGTGGCGATCGCCGCTTGCCTGGCGTGGCTCCCCATCTAGGCGAGGATGGTGGGCTGCGCATCTACATCGACGTCCGAGGGCTCAACTGAGACGCATCTCAGGAGCGCTTCTGGCCTTCACGCGTGGGATGCTGCGAGGGCCCGCCGCACAGCTACGTTCGCATGCCTTTCAGCCTGCAGAACGCAGCTGCCACCTACCAGCGTCACCTGCGGAGCATTCTGGCGGCTCAGGAGGCCAGGCATCACGCGGTCCTAGCGGAGATGGAGACAGTCCTCAAGGAACCACCTGGACCCCCAGAGCCTCCCGAGGCTTAGGGCCCTGGTGGCTTGTGAGGGTCGGCCTCTTCACCGCGCATCTTCAGCTACCTCAACACCCCTTCTACAACGGAACCAGGTGACATCTTCCAAGTTCATTTCAGCTGGGAGCGCCCTCAGGGATGCATCATTCCCATGCTGCGTGGGTCCGTCCCTGCGGCATGTATCTTTTTCTTATGTCTTTAACTTACCTTGCTGGGGGCGCCCCTCGGGCTGCATCATCCCCAAGCCACTTGGGTCTGACCTAGTGGCATGTGTCCTTCCGGCATTTTCCTAAGTTGATTTGCCTTTCGTACCTAACCTGCCTGTGCTTATCGCCTGCTCGATTGATGTCTACCACTGGAGCCTCTCGCGTTGGCATGGTGCTTGCGCATGGGTCTGTCCCTGCAACGCCGACAAATCTGAGCGGTCGAGCTCTAGTCCGCGGCAGCCTCGTGCGCGTCACCTCACCAGGCCCTCAATGCCCTCACCACTCTCTCGGAGCAACCAATGGCCGGCCGGCAATGATAATGGCAACCCGTGCTTTTCTCATGCTGAATTAGAGGGACCTCCTGAGGACTTCAACGGGCGGCACCACGGGCTCCCTCTCTTTTCCATACGATCCACTTGCGCATTAAAAGGGGGGATCCTGAGCATCACGACTCAGGAGCTCTTAGTGGCTCTCCAGCCCTCACCCCCTGGCCTTGACCACGGCATCGCGACCTGGCATACCAGCGGCGGCTGAGATCACTCGAGGGCCGGGACCTGAGGACGTAGAGCACGAAGGAGAGTGCGGGAAGAAGGGGGAAGCTCATGAGGGCCTAACCTAGCTGCGCCATGGTCGCTGACGCACAAGCCTGGCGCAACACAAGGGAACGACTCGAGACTACCGAGATAAGTCTTGCGCCTGGAACAACTAATCATTGCAACGCGAAATTCTCACTTGCCGCGGCTCTGTGACGACAACGTTGCCTTCCTTTCTCACCTTTCGGCGGCTGCTTGGATGCTAAAGGGGACCTCCTGAGCATCGTGCCTAAGGGGCTCTTGCTAGACCTCGGGCTGCTCACCTCCTGGCCTTGACCATGGCATCGCGACCTGGCATACCAGCGACGGCTGAAGCGTGCCTGGGGACTGGGTCCTGTTATCGTAGAGCACCAAGTCGTCACGAGGTTGGAAAGGGGGAACCAAGCCGGGACGGGACAAGCATTCGCATGATTTCATAATAAGGATAACATCAACAAAAGACATCACAGACCCTTTACACGCCCCTGCGGGGTGTTTCTCACTCCCTCGCAGGGAACAAAAGGGAAGAACTCTGAGGAGCACTAGCTACACGCGCCTCTATGGCCGACGCCATCATCAACAGTGGGCCACGGGTGGCCGACGCCAACCCCATCCAGATCAGCCGCGGTGACGTCCTGATGCTGCCGTCCTGCCCCGAGCGCGGTGCGAGCTCGGGGACACATAGCTGTCGTCGCTCGTCTCCGGAGTCTCGAAGAATTCAGGAGAGTCGCTGGACTCCCAAGTGTCGCTGCTGCTGCTGCTGGAGGAGCTGTTGGGGGAGCGGACGGCAGGCTCAGGCCCTGCCGCGTCGATCCCTCGACTGCCCCCTCCGGGGCAGCACTCCAGGCGGCGGCCTTCTGTGTCGAAGGCCTTGAAGAACAACATGGAGGCACTGTCATACTCGAAATAAATCATGAGGGCACCTCCCGTTCGGCAGACCCGAGCGACCTCGCCCCAGCCTCGGGTCATGAAGATCTTGCCAGGGGAAACGACCTCAACCTCGGCTCCGGTCGCCGGAGCGCCATAGTCGGCGTGCTGCAGCCAAAGCTCGAGAGGCCCTCTCTGCGGCATCTCGGTGGCGAAGAATGAGGGAAGTGGATCCAGGAGCTTGGAGGCATCACCGCATGCAGCACGAGCTCGCGAGGGGAGTCCGCGGCCTGGACTCCCGGAGCGATGGTGCGTGCCACCACGGCTTGCCGACCTCGCCTACGGTGCGGGTGGCGTCGCTCGCCGTCCCTTTCTCCGGAGCCCTCAACTTGGGCGTACAGGGGTAGCGGGAACCTAGGAGGTGGCCGCTCGCACCAAGGCCTCGTCATCTCCAGCCCCACAACCTCACCACAGCGATGGACCGGCCTCTTCTTCAACGGGAGCAGATCAGGTCCATCCCGGGGAGCCTTCCCCTTCTCTTCGGCCGAGAATCTACGGATCGGTGCCATTGGCGTCAAGACTGGAGGTGGAGCAGGAAGAAGAAGCAGGAGGAGCAAGAAGAGATGGGTGACGGGGGCTCTCGCCCCTCCTCATTTATAGCCCAAGGGAGGCCAACCATCCACCTCCACGGTCGCAGGTAATGATGATCCTTTTTGCATGCAGCAGGGACTCGTCAAGTCGGGAAATTGCCGAGGCGGCATGGGGAAGCGGAGACGCCCACGTCCAATCAGTCGCCACACATCGACCAAGGCCACAGGCTATTGGGGCCAGCGGTGCTTCGCACTTGCCCTTTGGCTTCACCGTTAAGCCAAGTCTGAGCACGCCTTGGGCCCGGGGGCTACTGTCGGCGTTCTAGGAACGGGGGTCCCCAGACTTGCCTGCCTGCGGCCCGCAGCGTGGCACCACCAGTGGCCCAGTGCGGCCCATCTTCATCAACCAACACTCAAGACCCTCGCGAGGGGCCAAGCCTCGCGGGGCGGACGACATAAGGCCTCCTCAGGAGCGGCCTCACCAGGCTGGAGATCAAGGCAAAGGGTACCTCATGAGGTTCCCGTGACGCAAGCCATGATGACCAAGGCTAGGCGGGCGCCAGCCCACGCAGTGTCCTCGTTTCCCCTTTGGTGCTAAGGGGGCAAGCGCAGGCGGGGAGTCCCGAGGCATCAAGTAATGGTTTCCATATCGGTGCAACAAGACCAGCAGGACGACAGGACGAAGGTCATCGTGGAGCCCGAGACGGCGTCACCACCAGCGCCTTTGACAGGCGAAGACTACCTTTAGTCAGGATAGCTTGTACTAGCTGTCCCCTTTCAAAATTGCCGTTGTTGGATCCCTTCCCGCTCAATATTTGGGAAGAGGACCAGGGCCTCTATAAATAGGGCTAGCCACCATAGTAGAGAGAGCAACTGATTCAGATCACTCTCACCCACACAAGTTCGCCAAGCACAAGAACACCTCTCCTCGCGAGGCCGTTCTTCCTTTGTACTGTTCATCATCAACCCAAGAGGCAATCCACCGCACCACACACAGGAGTAGGGTATTACACCACAATGGTGGCCCAAACCTGTATAAATCTTGTGTCTCTTGTGTTGTTCATCGAGCTAGCTTAGAGATTGCAGCGAGGCTGAGGGCGTGTTTCGGTAGGGAAATTCTTCGTGCGCACCCCAGTGTTCGAACCTTAAGGGTTTTGTCGGAACCCGATATCCGACAATAACCACTACGGAAAGGGACGATGTCGAAGGTTAACTCTTCACTTAGAAAATTATCTAGGGATCTGAAGACCACTTCCAGTGTGATTGAGCCTGTACAGAAGGCCTCTACACCTGGTATGACACCTTTAAAGGTGGTTTTAGTGGGCTTGATCCTAGAGGGATCGATACCCATTTTGCGCACTGTATCCTGATAGAGCAGGTTCAGGCTGCTGCCACCATCCATGAGGACTCACGTGAGATGAAATCCATCAATAATTGGGTCAAGGACCAGTGGGGCTGAACTGCCATGATGGATACTAGTCAGGTGATCCCTGCGATCGAAGGTGATCGGACTAGAGGACCATGGGTTGAACTTTGGGGCGACTGGCTCCATCGTGTAGACGTACCTGAGTGCATGCTTGCGCTCATTCTTTAGGATATGGGTGGCATACATCATATTCACCGTTTTGACTTGGGAGGGGGGATTTCTTCTGTCCCCCTGTGTTCGGTGGTCGGGGTTCCTCTTCATCCTCATCGCTTTGCGACCCTTTCTCTTTATTCTCGGCATTTAACTTGCCAGCCTATTTGAGAACCCAGCATTCTCTGTTGGTATGATTGGCTGGTTTATCAGGAGTGCCATGGATTTGACATGGTCGATCGAGTATGCGGTCCAGACTGGACGGGCCCAGATTATTTCTCTTGAATGGCTTCTTCCACTGACCGGACTTAGATCCACTGAATCCGGCATTGACCGTCGTGTCTTCGGTGCTATCACCATTGTTTCGACGCTTATGTCTATTGCGTCAGGGCTTGCTGTTGCTATTTCTGGCTTCAGTAGTGCCAGGTTCGCTTGTATTGTTGTTGCTACGGGCTAGCCAGGTGTCTTCGCCTGCACAGAAGCGGGTCATGAGTGCCCTAAGGGCTGACATGGACTTCGGTTTTTCCTGGCCGAGGTGTCTGGCCAGCCATTCATCACGGATGCTGTGCTTAAAGGCCGCTAGGGCTTCTGCGTCTGGACAATCGATGATCTGGTTCTTTTTAGTTAGGAACCGAGTCCAGAATTTCCTGGCTGACTCTCCTGGCTGTTGGATTATATGACTTAGGCCATCGGCATCGGAGGTCGAACATATGTGCCTTGGAAGTTGTCGAGGAAGGCACCCTCCAATTCCTCCCAGCAGCCAATGGAGTTTTCGGGCAAACTATTTAACAAGTATCTAGCTGGTCCCTTGAGTTTGAGTGGGAGGTATTTGATGGCATGAAGATCATCGCCGCGGGCCATATGAATGTGGAGAAGGAAATCTTCAATCCACACCGCGGGGTCTGTTGTGCTGTCGTATGATTTGATGTTTACGGGTTTAAGCCCTTCTAGGAAATCATGTCCCATTACTTCTTCAGTGAAGCAAAGGGAGTGTGCGGCGCCTCTATATCGGGCCAAGTCATGACGTAGCTTGGATGGGGCTCGTCTGCGGTTTTTGGCCCGGACGTGGTTGTGTTTGCCACGTTCAGCCAGATGGCCATCGTCGTGTGTTGAGGCACACCCCCATGATCCGTATATTGATCTTGTATGACCTGCTCTCTTTTGCAAATCGCGTTGGAGGTCATGTGTATATCCCCGAGCTGTTGTATTTCTGTTTGTTCGGTGAGGTAGTGCGGGCTGGTATTCGGCTTGAGGTGCCGATTTGTCCTGGCCACGTGGTGGTCGGTCAGCCATACTGTACCTTGGTAGGATGGGTTCCAGAGCCTCGTCATCGAACTGTGGCAACAGTTTGCGCTTCGGGTAGCTTTTGGTTGGGCGCTCGAGGCCATATTCCTCGGCTGCCACGACATTAGTCCATCTTTCATTGAGCAGATTTTGATCGGCTTAAAGCCGTTGCTGCTTCTTTTTCAGGCTTCTTGTAGTGGCAATTAGCTGATGCTTAAAGCGTTCCTGCTCGGCGGGCTATTCAGGCACGATGAAATCTTCGTCACAAAGGCTAACCTCGTCCACGGAGAGCGGAAGGAAGTTGCTATCCTCCGAGTCTTCGTTCGCGGCCTGTTCGCCAAGGCTGGCTTGCCTACCCTCCTGTTCCTCCAGTTCGGAGGTCGGCTCAACGTGGTATTTGTTGTTTTCAGCACCGTCCGGAGTGTTATCCTCTTCTATGATGGTATTGCTGTTTTTGCTACGGTGTGGTTTAGAGTGGTGCCACTGACGTGACGCTTCGGCTGTATCTCAGGAGGTTTATCCTCGACTGGATTTTCATCGTCACCGTTATTTTCTTTGGGTGTATCCACCATGTATATGTCGTACGAGGAGGTGTCTCAATGCCCTGTAGGTAGTGGTTCTTTCTCCTCTCCGACATCGTCGTCCATACCGTCGATGTCTTCGGAGTCGTAATCAAGCATGTCGGTTAAGTCATCGACAGTGGCTTCAAAGGGGGTGGTGGGTGGGAAACAAAGTTCTTCATCACCCGCTTCCCATTCGAGCCGGACATAGTTCAGCCGAGAGTCCCCTGACAAGGAGAGGGATTTTAATGAGCTTAACACGTCACCAAAAGGCGAGTGCTGGAAAATGTCGGCGGAGCTGAACTCTAAGACCGGCGCCCAATCAAGTTCGATGAATGCGGATGCACGCGGTCCGGAGTCCATGGCCGGAGACGAGTCCGAGGTTCCGGAGACATAAGCCCAGGTCGATGTTGGGCCTGTGTGCGGCTCGAGCGCCGCTGAGTCTGCAGTCTCCGCGGCGGGGTTGAGCTTCCCGTCTTCGGACGATGCAGTCGGCTCCGGATCTAGGGCCAGGGTGGTCACAGGCGCTAGCTCCTATGCGCGGCCAAATGACATATCTAGGTCATGTTCATCGTGGTGGTCGAGGACAGCCCGTCATGGGCTCGAATCTGTCGAAGATCAAGTCTCCGCGGATATCAGCCACAAAATTGAGGCTTCCAAATCTAACCTGATGGCCAGGGGCGTAGCTATCGATCTGCTCTAGATGGCCAAGTGAGTTGGCCTGCAGTGCGAAGCCGCCGAATACGAAGATCTGTCCGGGGAGGATGGTCTTCCCCTCGACTGCATTGTTGTAGATGATTGATGGAGCCATCGAACCTATCTTCGACGACACAGAGGAACTCTCAATGAAAGCACCAATGTCGGTGTCAAAACCAGCGGATCTCGAGTAGGGCATCCCGACCTATGCGTCTAAGGCTAATGGTAACAGGAGGCGGGGGACACGATGTTTACCTAGGTTCGGGCCCTCTCCATGGAGGTAATACCCTACTTCCTACTTGATTGATCTTGATGAATATGAGTATTACAAGAGATGATCTACCACGAGATCGTAATGGCTAAACCCTAGAAGTCTAGCCTATGAGATTATGATTGTTGTGACTAAACTCTAGAAGTCTATACCCTCCGGTTTATATAGACACCAGGGGAGCTAGGGTTGTACAAAGTTTGTTTATAGAGAAGGAATCTTCATATCCGAATCGCCAAGGAGAGTCCCATCCGGACATGAGACGAAGTCTTCTATCTTGTATCTTCATAGTCCAATAGTCCGACCAAAGATATAATCCTATTGTCCGAGGACCCCTTAGTCCAGGACTCCCTCATAGGGGAGTCTCTTAGTGTGGCCTCTCCCATTGCCCAGACGAGGAGGAGGGCCGGCGGGATGCCACGGTCGTCGAGGAAGGCGTGCTTCTTCTCGACGTCGGTGAGGACTTTGATGAGGCCACGCGCGTGGTTGACCAACATCTCTGTTCTGGGAAACCACGTGCACACCTCCATCAACTGCGCATGCCACACCTCGTGATCGCCGGCGAGCTCCTGCATAGCTTGCTGCAAGCCCAGGCTTCTCTCCATAGAGGTGGCTGCAGCAGTGGACGATGAGGGTTTCTCAATCTACTGTAGGTGGGGATAAGATGGGAGTTCGAACCGGCGCGCGTGGGAGGTGGGTGAGTGGGTGGTGGGGAGTGGTACTTACTTGTTTAATGGCAGTTAGGACGTGAGGAGGGGAAATGTACAAGATTCTTTCTACCTCCCGCCCCGGTCATAACACACTGCCATTGCAATCTATGTTTCCCACCCTAGGCACTGGGTTCAAGCCCCATGCAAAACCAATTTATTTAGGACGGCTTTTTTTGCTTATTTAGAGATGTAAAAGGTTGACAGACTAGCAATTGAGTTTAGCCTCACATGACAGACACAACATCCTACATGCATAAACCAAACATAGGTCAACCAAAGCACACTCCCACTAAACAAAGTGTCGATGAAGTCGCTACAATATATTGGAACCAAACACGTGAAACATCGAACTAGACTTGATGCCATAATGTGAAGGATATACTGTCCAGTTCACTCAATTCATCCGTAAATAATTGAAGCAAGTGTTCTACTCTTCTTCCTTCTCCACATTTTTGCACATGATAAAAGACAAGAAAAGTTAATGAATGAAAAGAAATTAATAATCCACAATGCATACAAACAATTACTTCTTATTTAGTTTGCATTTCTTCCTACGTCTAGTGTGTCCTAGCAATTTGCAAGTGCCGCACCGGGTTTTCACCTCATCATAAGAGAGTGGTCTACCATTTTTCGAGACAGGGCGGTTCTCATCTACCTTTGTTGCACCTTTGCTTGACACTTTCATAGGATCTCGAACTGCAACCATGTTGCCTTCACCATCATCTACATATTCAACTGCACACTTACTGAGGCCATACATTTTATTGCTCAAATTTTCCTGTAGCAGATCATACTCATGACTCTGAGCTATCACGGCCTTCGAACTCTCCTGTAACTAATCCCACAAAGCTGGGTGTTTGCATGCCGTATGCATAGCTTCTGACGCTAACACACTGCTACGTCTTGAGCTTGCATTAGTTTTCCTTGAAGAGGAAAGGGTGATGCAGCAATAGTAGCATAAGTATTTTCCTCAGTTTTTGAGAACCAAGGTATCAATCCAGTAGGAGGCTCCTCAGAAGTCCCACGCACCTACACAAACAAACAAGACCTCGCAACCAACACAATAAAGGGGTTGTCAATCCCTTCAAGGCCACTCGCGAATGTGAGATCTGATAGAGATAATATGATAAGATAAATATATTTTTCGTATTTTTATGATATAGATTGGAAAAGTAAAGATGCAAATAAAAGTAGATTAAAAGCTTATATGATAAAAGATAGACCCGGGGGCCATAGGTTTCACTAGTGGCCTCTCAAGATAGCATAAGTATTACAGTGGGGGAACAAATTACTATCGAGCAATTGATAGAAAAGCGAATAATTATGAGATTATCTAGGCATGATCATGTATATAGGCATCATGTCCATGACAAGAATATCGACTCCTGCCTGCATCTACTACTATTAATCCACACATCGACCGCTATCCAGCATGCATCTAGAGTATTAAGTTCATAAAGAACAGAGTAACGCATTAAGAAAGATGACATGATGTAGAGGGATAAACTCATGCAATATGATATAAACCCCATCTTTTTATCCTCGATGGCAACAATACAATACCTGCCTTGCTGCCCCTACTGTCACTGGGAAAGGACACTGCAAGATTGAACCCAAAGCTAAGCACTTCTCCCATTGCAAGAAAGATCAATATAGTAGGCCAAACCAAACTAATAATTCGAAGAGACTTTCAAAGATAACTTAATCACACATAAAAGAATTCAGAGAAGATTCAAATATTTCTCATAGGTAAACTTGATCATAAACCCACAATTCATCGGATCTCGACAAACACACCGCAAAAAGAGTTACATCGAATAGATCTCCAAGAAGATCGAGGAGAACTTTGTATTGAGATTCAATAAGAGAGAAGAAGCCATCTAGCTAATAACTATGGACACGAAGGTCTGTGGTAAACTACTCACAACTCATCGGAGAGGCCTTGGAGATGATGTAGAGGCCCTCTGTGATTGATTCCCCTTCTGGCGGAGCACCGGCGAAGGCTCCAAGATGGGTTCTCGCAGATACATAAGGTTACGGCGGTGGAAATAGTTTTTCATGGTTGCTTATGATGTTTTCGGGGTACATGGGTATATATAGGAGGAATAAGTAGGTCGGTGGACGCCCGAGGGGCCCACGAGGGTGGGGGCGCACCTAGCCCTAGGGGGCACGCCGGGGCACCCTCGTGGCTGCCTCGGTTGTTTCTTGACTTCCACTCCAAGTACTCTGGATCACGTTTGTTCCAAAAAGATAGCTCCTGAAGGTTTCATTCCGTTTGGACTCCGTTTGATATTCCTTTTCTTCGAAACACTGAAATAGGCAAAAAAACAGCAATACGGGTTGGGCCTCCGGTTAGTAGGTTAGTCCCAAAAATGATATAAAAGTGTAAAGTAAAGCCCATAAACATCCAAAACGGGTAATATAATAGTATGGAACAATAAAAAATTATAGATACATTGGAGACGTATCAAGCATCCCCAAGCTTAATTCCTGTTCGTCCTCGAGTAGGTAAATGATAAAAACAGAATTTTTGATGTGGAATGCTACCTAGCATAATTCTCAATGTAATTTTCTTTGTTGTGGCATGAATGTTCAGATCCAAATGATTAAAAATAAAAGTTCATATTGACATATGAAATAGTAATACTTCAAGCATACTAATCAAAGTAATCGTGTCTTCTCAAAATAACATGGCTAAATAAAGTTATCCCTAAAAAATCATATAGTCTGGCTGTTGCTCTATCTTCATCACACAAAGTATTTAATCATGCACAACCCCGATGACAAGCCAAGCAATTGTTTCATACTTTAGTAATCTCAAACCTTTTCAACTTTCACGCAATACATGAGCGTTATCCATGGACATAGCACTATATGTGGAATAAAATGGTGGTTGTCGAGAAGACAAAAAGGAGAAGATAGTCTCACATCAACTAGGCGTATCAACGGGCTATGGAGATGCCCATTAATAGATATCAATGTCAGTGAGTAGGGATTGCCATGCAACGGATGCACTAGAGCTATAAATGTATGAGAGCTCAGTAAAAGAAACTAAGTGGGTGTGCATCCAACTCGCTTGCTCACGAAGACCTAGAGCACTTTGAGAAAGCCCATCATTGGAATATACAAGCCAAGTTCTATAATGAAAAATTCCCACTAGTATATGAAAGTGACATCATAGGAGACTCTCTATCATGAAGATCATGGTGCTACTTTGAAGCACAAGAGTGGAAAAGAGATAGTAGCATTGCCTCTTCTCTCTTTTTCTCTCATTTTTTTTGGTGGGCTCTTTGGACTCTTTTTTATATGGTGGGCTCTTTGGCCTATTTTTTTTAAAGTCCGAAGCCTCATCCCGACTTGTGGGGGAATCGTAGTCTTCATCATCCTTTCCTCACTTGGGACAATGCTCTAATAATGAAGATCATCACACCTTTATTGATTTACAAATCAAGAATTACAACTCAACACTTAGAACAAAATATGACTCTATATGAATGCCTCCGGCGATGTACCGGGATATGCAATGAATCAAGAGTGACATATATGAAAATTATGAAGGTAGCCTTGCCACAAATACAATGTCAACTACATGATCATGCAAAGAGCAATATGACAATGATAATGCGTGTCATAATAAATGGAACGGTGGAAAGTTGCATGGCAATATATCTCGGAATGGCTATGGAAATGCCATAATAGGTAGGTATGGTGGCTGTTTTTAGGAAGGTATATGGTGGGTGTATGGTACCGGCGAAAGTTGCGCGGCACAAGAGAGGCTAGAAATGGTGGAATGGTGAGAGTGCGTATAATCCATGGACTCAACATTAGTCATAAAGAACTCATATACTTATTGCAAAAATCTACAAGTCATCAAAAACAAAGTACTACGCGCATACTCCTAGGGGGATAGATTGGTAGGAAAATACCATCGCTCGTCCCCGACCGCCACTCATAAGGAAGACAATCAATAAATAAAATTGTGCTCCAACTTCCTCTCAAAGCGGTTCACCATACGTGCATGCTACGGGAATCACAAATTTCAACACAAGTATTCTTTAAATTCATAATCACCCAACTAGCATGACTCTAATATCACCAACCTAATATCTCAAAACAATTATCAAGCATCAAATTGCTCATAGCATCCAATTCACTTTCTATGATAGTTTTTATTATACCCAACTTGGATGCCCATCATTCTAGGACCAATTTTATGACCATAGAAAATACCATGCTGTTCTAAGAGACTCTCAAAATAATATAAGTGAAGCATGAGAGATCAACAATTTCTTCAAAATTAAGCCACCGTCGTGCTCTAAAATATATAAGTGAAGCACTAGAGCAAAAACTATCTAGCTCAAAAGATATAAGTGAAGCACATAGCGTATTCTAATAAATTCTAATCAAGTGGGCTTCTACCAAAAGGTGTGTATAGCAAGGATGATTGTGGATAACTAAAAAGCAAAGACTAATATCATACAAGACGCTCCAAGCAAAACGCATATCATGTGGCGAATAAAAATATAGCTCCAAGTAAAGTTACCGATAGACGAAGACAAAAGAGGGGATGCCTTCCTGGACATCCCCAAGCTTAGGCTTTTGGTTATCCTTTAATATCTTGGGGTGCCATGGGCATCCCCAAGCTTAGGCTCTTGCCACTCCTTATTCCATAATCCATCAAATCTTTACCCAAAACTTGAAAACTTCACAACACAAGACTCAACAGGAAATCTCATAAGCTCTGTTAGTGCAAGAAAGAAAAACCACCACACAAGGTACTGTAATGAACTCATTCTTTATTTATATTTGTGTTAAACCTACTGTATTCCAACTTCTCTATGGTTCATACCCTTACATACTAGCCATAGATGCATCAAAATAAGCAAACAACACACGGAAAGCAGAATCTGTCAAAAACAGAACAGTCTGTAGCAATCTGTAACTCTCGAATACTTATGGAAATATAAAAATCCTACCAAAATAGGAAGTCCTGGGAAATTTATCTATTGATCTACCGAAAAAATAATCAATGCAAAATTACGTTTCTGTGAATTACTAAAATTATTTTCGTGCGCGCAAAGTTTCTGTTTTTCAGCAGAATCAAATTAACTATCACCATAGGTTATCCTATAGGTTCTACTTGGCACAGACACTAACTAAAACATAAAAACACAACTAAACAGAAGGTAGATGAAAAACTTATTAATAAACAGAAGCAAAAACAAAAAACATAAATAAAATTGGGTTGCCTCCCATCTAGCGCTATTGTTTAACGCCCCTAGCTAGGCATAAAAGCGAGGATAGATCTAAGTGGTGCCATCTTTGGCGCTTGGAAAGGAAAGAGAGGATTTCCTTTATATGGCATTCATTATTCTATTTAGGGAAGGCACATTGCCATTAATGGATGAATTAAGATTAAGCAAGTTAAGGAAATTTGCATCTAAGCTAGCCTTCATCTCTTTGATAATTTCATTTTGGTAAAAGCATAAGAGAGTGGTAGATTCAACCTTATCATTCATAGGGTGCCCAAATATAGTTTTCATTTTTTCATAAGTATCTATAGCATCCCCTTTAAACCTTCTTCAAAAAGAGAATCTAGAACTTTCTTGAAAGAAGCGGGTAAGCTAACATAGAAACTTTTTAGGTAAACTTCAATTTGATATTGTGGCACATAGCTAGCCCGAATCCTTAGTAACCTATCCCAAGAATCTTTTAAAGATTCATCAAGTAAATAGCGAAAAATTCCGGAATTATCTTCATCAAAATTATTTAAGATCTCATCGGTGACCCCGATAGGTCTTTCCATAGCATCATTATTTATGAGCTTAGAGAGGATAGAGGGACTATCCAAGGTACTAAAACCCTGGAAAGGACCCTTAGTTCTTTTTGATTCGGTCATGGCAACGGGAAGGCAAACGGAAAAGAGAGAGGAGATTGGGAAAGAAAGGGCGAATAAAACGGCAAGGGTGAAGTGGGGGAGAGGAAAACGAGAGGCAAATGGCAAATAATGTAAGTGCGAGGGAGATGAGTTTGTGATGGGTACTTGGTATGTCTTGACTTGAGCAAAGACCTCCTCGGCAACGGCGCCACAAATCCTTCTTGCTACGTCTTGATCTTGCCTTGGTTTTCCTTGAAGAGGAAAGGTTGATGCAGCAATAGTAGCGTAAGTATTTTCCTTAGTTTTTGAGAACCAAGGTATCAATCCAGTAGGAGGCTCCTCAGAAGTCCCACGCACCTACACAAACAAACAAGAACTTGCAACCAACGTAATAAAGGGGTTGTCAATCCCTTCAAGGCCACTTGCGAATGTGAGATCTGATAGAGATAATATGATAGGATAAATATATTTTTGGTATTTTTATGATATATATTGGAAAAGTAAAGATGTGAATAAAAGTAGATTGAAAGCTTATATGATAAAAGATAGACCCGGGGGCCATAGGTTTCACTAGTGGCTTCTCTCAAGATAGCATAAGTATTACGGTGGGTGAACAAATTACTGTCGAGTAATTGATAGAAAAGTGAATAATTTTGAGATTATCTAGGCATGATCATGTATATAGGCATCACGTCCGTGACAAGTAGACCGACTCCGGCCTGCATCTACTACTATTACTCCACACATCGATCGCTATCCAGCATGCATCTAGAGTATTAAGTTCATAAAGAACAGAGTAACGCATTAAGAAAGATGACACGATGTAGAGGGATAAACTCATGCAATATGATATAAACCCCATCTTTTTATCCTCGATGGCAACAATACAATACGTGCCCTGCTGCCCCTGCTATCTCTGGGAAATGACACCGCAAGATTGAACCCAAAGCTAAGGAGTTCTCCCATTGCAAGAAAGATCAATCTAGTAGGCCAAACCAAACTGATAATTCGAAGAGACTTGAAAAGATAACTTAATCATACATACAAGAATACAGAGGAGATTCAAATATTTCTCATAGATAAATTTGATCATGAACCCACAATTCATCGGATCTCGCCAAACACACCGCAAAAAGAGTTACATCGAATAGATCTCCAAGAAGATCGAGGAGAACTTTGTATTGAGATGCAAAGAGAGAGAAGAATCCATCTAGCTAATAACTATGGACCCGAAGGTCTGTGATAAACTACTCACAACTCATCGGAGAGGCCTTGGAGATGATGTAGAGGCCCTCCATGATTGATCCCCCCTCCGGTGGAGTGCTGGCGAAGGCTCCAAGTTGAGATCTCATGGATACAGAGGGTTACGGCGGTGGAAATAGTTTTTCGTGGTCGCTTTTGATGTTTTTGGGGTACATGGGTATATATAGGAGGAAGAAGTAGCTCGGTGGACGCCCGAGGGGCCCACGAGGGTGGGGGGCGTGCCGGGCACCTTCGTGGCTGCCTCGGTTGTTTCTTGGCTTCCACTCCAAGTCCTCTGGATTACGTTTGTTCCAAAAAGATCTCTCCCGAAGGTTTCATTCCGTTTGGACTCCGTTTGATATTCTTTTTCTTCGAAACACTGAAATAGGCAAAAAAACAGCAATACGGGCTGGGCCTCCGGTTAGTAGGTTAGTCCCAAAAATGATATAAAAGTGTAAAGTAAAGCCCATAAATATCCAAAACGGGTAATATAATAGCATGGAACAATCAAAAATTATTTATATGTTGGAGACGCATCACACACTGAGCTGGCTATATTTCATTCTTTCCCCTTCCCCAGTCCAACCAAATCCCAACAGATTGCTTGTGTGCCTTGCGGGCAGTCCCAACCTTGCTTCTTTCATCAACCAAACAAGAACTGAACACTTTGGTATTGCAGATATATTCAAGTACTTTAGTACATGGAATATGTGCTCGCAAGTTATACCCTTTCGAATCATTCTTCTGCAGTTGCACCTTATAATTTCTGCGGAATTTGCTGGTGTATACTCCACGCAAAAACGGCTCTTCCGGTTATTCTTCCAGGCCATGATGTTCTGCTATGATCCGTCTCCGAGCTTAATTTCTACAATATCCATGCCGCCAATTTTTCTAAGATCATCTTGCAACATATAGAAGTTTGTTGGAGTGAATACGTGGTAAGCTGCTATCTCAAGTTCCCTAGAGCAAGTAACTGGCACCAGTGAACTCTGTGAGGCCATGCAGTCATCTCACGCCTCGTTCTCACGGATACGTACAACGGCATTCTCATAGTGCAAAATCATATCCACTAGGGTCATTTCACCATCTAGGTGGAGGTGAAGGCATGAGTTCAGACTTTCACTCCTCTTGTTGCTTTTCATGCCAAGCCAAAACCCCTCTGTCATATAAGCCGCGCCCACAATCTCCTCTTCTTATACATCCGTCTCAACCATGTTACTGTTTTTTTTTGACTGCCATCTTTTGGAACACGTGTGCCATCTCTCCTCAAACGTGGCCGTGGGCCTGCTGTAGTATAGAATAGTTCGGAACTCCTTCAAGGACTTGTGACTGAGCTGAATATTCATTTTTTCTATGTGCCACATACAAATATGGTGCCACACATCTGGCAAGACTTCACAAATTTCCTTGATCGTTGCAGCGTTGCCGTCCATGATTACACTCTTCGGCAACTTTTGACACATGGACCTCAAAAAAGTCTGTAGCAGCCACACATATGTCTCTTTGGTCTCATCCGAAACTATGGCACAACCAAAAATAGTGGTCTTCTGGTGATTGTTAAGACCAATAAAAGGTATGAATGGCATACCATAGCGGTTCATCTTGTACGTGTTGTCAAATACAAGCACGTCGCCACAGTCCTCATAGTCATGACGAGACTGGTAGTCACACCAGAACATCCTATTCATATGTCCTTCCTTATCTAGCTGGCACTCGAAAAAGAAGCTAGGATTCCTCTCTTTACTACTGGCCATGATGCGTATGGCTGTGGCAGCATCACCTTTTGAAAGCAGCTTCCTCTTCTCCCTGGAGCAAAGGTTGTATATATCACGCCTGGTAAAACCAACACCGCCATACCATATATTTTTGCTGAGGAAGCAATCCATAATGTCATGAATTCTAATCCCTGCAGCTCCCATGGACAATATCTCAGCTCTCTGGTACTCTTTGATTTTTCTGTGGGACCAAAGAAAGGTACCTCGTCCGGTCTTGCCATCATATGGCTATGATTGTCCTCAAAACTTTCAACATACCAAACCCCATGCTTTTGGTCAAGCTTGACGGTCAGTTGCGCTTCAGAGTTGCAGCGTGTCTCTAGTTTGAGCCTACGGGTGTGTCCTTCCTCGGTTAGCAACTTGCTGTCACATTTCCCTTCTCTAGAACAAACAAACTGCCTAACGCATTTCATCTGACTCGGTTTTGCTGTACGTGGCCTTACCCTTTCTAATGTTGAAACCATTATCTCTAGCATAGCTGTTGTAGAAATCAAATGCAACATCGTGAGACATAAAGATCATTTCCATTATCTGCATGAACATATCTCTCTTATCATCTACACTGGTAGTATCTTGGACATTTTTTCTCCCTCATCTTCTATCACCTACACAATCAAAACATAACCATGAAAATATTTTTCTATGGTTTAACATTACTTCCATACAACATTGATTACATACATACCTCACTCATGATGACCGGCGACTGCGACTCCCCAGAATCATGTGCATTTAATGATTCCTCATTAAGGCATGTCTCCGTGTCGGATTCACCGTAATAGTCGTATGCATTATGACATTCGGAAATGAGCTGAAAAATACAACATAAATACATAATTACTTATCATACAATATTCCAGGAAAAATTCAATTTGCATGCAAAGAAAAAATTCCACTTCCGTACCTGACTAATGTAATCTTCATCCGAGAGATCTGAGTTGGTTTCCTGACCATCATCATGCTCATCCATCAATAAATTTGCAACACAAAAATATAATGTTGTCGGATGCCACCAAAAAATTACAACACGGTAATGCCACTCACATTAAGATCTTCCCTTTCGTTCCCATTCTCTGACCAATCTCCATGATCTGAATTTTCATCATCTGACCAATCTTCTATCCAGTCTTTCATCAGTTCTCCAAACTCCATGTCTACCATCATATCAGTTAACTCATCATCCGCCAGTTCCTACAACAAATAATACGTATCATCACATGTGCAAACATTATGAATACTAAAATATAGCACACTCCCTGGCCACAGATGTTAAAAAAACTACCCCGACACATAGCACATGATCACGGATGTTAAGTAAACTACCCCAACCGAGGGCATTCAGATCTTGCAAACCTAGTAAGGAAGATGGCCACGACACCCGTCATGATCACTTTGAATCGCGAGGAGCAGCACTACCAAACCTAGCTAGATCTGTGATTACCTCTGCCGCCGGATACCTAGGTTAGCCGCCACATCAAATAATGATAGTCGTGGTGCCACAACCGATGGCAACCGATGCAACATTTACCCTAGACTGAAGAAACCTAGATCACGAGCAGCACCACTACCAGAACAAGATCCATGATCGCCTACGCTGTGAGGTATCTAAGTTACCCGCCCCGCTAGGTTAACCACTACCACGAAGACGGCGGCACTTTGTTCGATGTTGCCGCGAGCGAGACTAATGGGCGGACGCGGGATGCGGGACCTTCGAGCGCTAGAGATTCACGACGTTGCCGCGCCCGCTTTCCGATGAGATCGCCGGCGACGAGATGGTCGCTGCTGGAGATCTACCGCGTGAATTATGGAGCTGCGTGAATGCTCGTGATATTGATGGAGCTGCGTGAATGATTGGATTTAGCAGGTCTTACGTGGTCATGGGGTCATGTGATGTTTTTTCGGGGGAGGGTACTGTACGTATACGGTCTGGGTTATTGAAAGTGCAACTATCCCTGGGTGGTTTTGGTAATTCCTAACAACATATAGCTCATTGAGCTAATGCTAGTTCAAGATAAATATTTCAGGAAAGCTCAATGTTTGGCATGGCATGGATGAGAAACGCGGACCCCTCGAAATGCTAAGGACAAAAGGATTGGCTCAAGCTCAAAGCACAAGACTCTACCTTTTTTTATTTTAGTGATCCAAGATCACATTGAGTCCATAGGAAAAGCCAATACTATCAAGAGGGGGTGAGGTGTTGCTTAATGAGTTTCTTGCTCAAAGTGCTTAGTGATATGCTCCAAAAACCCTCAACTACTTTCTCACATCCACATATGTGCCAAACCAAAAGTCAAACTCGGCCCCACCGAAACTTTCTATCCGGCGCCACCGAGTTCAGTTGACATAGCCACTGCCAGAAACCCTAGTCTTTTCGGTCTCACCGATAGGGATCTCGGTCTCACCGAGATGGGATTGTAATCTCTCTATTTCCCTTCGTAACATTTCGGTCAAATCGAGATGATAGCGATCGGTCCCACCGAGATTGCAATGCAAACTCTCTGTTTCCCTTTCGTAACATTTCGGTCTCACCGAGTTTGTGTAATCAGTCTCACCGAGATTACGTTATGCCCTAACCCTAACCATATCGGTCCCACCGAGTTGACATGTCGGTCCCACCGAAATGCCTAACAGTCACATTATGAACTAAATCGGTCTGACCGAGTTTCACGATTCGGTCCCACCGAGTTTGGTAAATTGTGTGTAACAGTTAGATTTTGTGTGGAGGATATATATACCCCTCCACCCACTCTTCATTCGTGGAGAGAGCCATCAGAACATGGCTACACTTCCAACATACATTTTCTGAGAGAGAACCACCTACACTTGTGTTGAGGTCAAGATATTCCATTCCTACCACATAAATCTTGATCTCTAGCCTTCCCCAAGTTGCTTTCCACTCAAATCTTCTTTCCACCAAATCCAAATCCTGTGAGAGAGAGTTGAGTGTTGGGGAGACAATCATTTGAAGCACAAGAGCAACGAGTTCATCATCAACACACCATTTGTTACTTCTTGGAGAGTGGTGTCTCCTAGATTGGCTAGGTGACACTTGGGAGCCTCCGTCAAGATTGTGGAGTTGAACCAAGGAGTTTGTAAGGGCAAGGAGATCGCCTACTTCGTGAAGACCTACCCGAGTGAGGCAAGTCCTTCATGGGCCATGACCATGGTGGGATAGACAAGGTTGCTTCTTTGTGGACCCTTCATGGGTGGAGCCCTCCATGGACTTGTGCAACTGTTACCCTTCCTGGGTTGAAGTCTCCATCAACGTGGATGTACGATAGCACCACTTGTCGAAACCACGGATAAAAAATCTCTGTGTCAACATTGCGTTTGCTTCCTCGAACTCCTCCCTTTACCTTCATATGCAATTGTTTTACATTCCGCTGCTATACTCTTAGAATTGCATGTGTAGGTTGATTACTTGACTTGTGCTAAATTGCTAAAATCTGCCAAGAACGAATATTGGGAAAAGGCTAGATTTTTATTTCGTCAAGTAGTATAATCCCCCCTCTAGACATACTTTCGATCCTACAAGTGGTATCAGAGCTTTGGTCTCCATTTGCTTTGATTTCCATAGCTTTTGGTGGTCATAGCCTTGGTTTCACAGCCTAAGAGAGGATGGCGTCTAGCGAGGGAAATTACCACCGTAGAGGTCCTTACTTTGATGGTACAAATTTAGCTAGTTAGAAGCATAAGATGAAAATGCATATTCTTGGACATAACCCCGCCGTTTGGGCTATTGTGTGTATTGGCTTGCAAGGTGAATTCTTTGATGGGAGAGAACCGAACCGTGAAGCTACTGCGGAAGAGTTGAAGATGCTACAATACAATGCTCAAGCTTGTGATATTCTCTTCAACGGATTGTGCCCTGAAGAATTCAACAAAATTAGCTGTCTTGAGAATGCAAAGGAAATTTGGGATACTTGGATTGACATGCACGAAGGTACCGACTCCGTCAAGGAATCCAAATTGGATGTGCTTCAAAGTCAACTTGACTAGTTCAAAATGAAGGATGGTGAAGGCGTCACTGAAATGTACTCTAGGCTTGCTCTCATCACAAATGAGATTGTCGGCTTAGGAAGTGAAGAGGTAACCGATAAATTCATCATCAAGAAGATCCTAAGATCCTTGGATGGAAAATATGATACCGTGTGCACATTGATCCAAATGATGCCCAATTACAAATATCTCAAGCCAACGGAAGTCATTGGAAGAATTGTTGCTCATGAGATGTCACTCAAGGATAAGGAAGAGCTCCACAACAAGTCAAGTGGTGCTTACAAAGCCTCATGTGAAGCTCCCACATCATCAAGTGAGAAACAAACCTTCAATGAAGAATTGAGCCTAATGGTGAAGAACTTCAACAAGTTCTACAAGAGTAGAAGCAAGGAAAGAAGTTCTAAGTCAAGGTCCTACAATGACAAAAGATCTTCTAGTCATGAGCATAATTGCTACAATTGTGGAAGACCCGGACACTATTCCAATGAGTGTACGACTCCCTACAAAAGAAGAGAAGATTCTCCAAAAATAAGGAGTAGAAGAGATGAATCGCCATCAAGAGAAAGGAGTAGAGATGATCGTTATGAACGAAGAACATCCCGGAGAAGCAAAGATTCAGAAAGGAAGGACAAATCATCAAAGAGCTACACAAAACAAAGAGATCAAGCTCATGTTGGTGAATGGGTATCTGGCTCCGACTCCGACAATCACTCCGAGAGAAGCTATCACTCCGACTTCGAATATACTCAAGATGAAGGTGTTGTCGGTCTAGCACTTATGTCAACCAACTCCTACGACATATTTGACTCACCAAATGAAGGAATTGGAAGATGCTTCATGGCTAAAGGCCCAAAGGTACCACACGCCGAGTATGTTGATTTCAATAGTGATGAAGATGACTTGTTAGGTGATGATGATTTACTTGTTGACAACTCTAGTGATGAATACTATGATGAAACGTCAATTAATCATGCTAGTCAAGATAAAACGAATGACAATGATAAGGAGATGATTGAGCGCCTAACTAAAGAACTAAACACTCTTAAGTTAGCTTATGAAACTATCTTGGAAGAATATCGAGAACTTTTAAAGACTCAAGAGAAGTTACGCTTTGAAAAGCTCAACCTTGAGCAAGAGCATGAGTTTTTAAAAGGCAATCAATGATGATCTTCGCAAGAAAAGTTCTTCTTACATTGCCAAGTGTTTACTCTTATCTACTTACATGCCACCAGTTAAGTCTAGTAACAACAACAAGAAAGATTCTTCTTATAGTAGTAACAGTAATCATGCTAAATTCAATGTTGTTGCTTCTAGTAGTTCTCTTGATTCCACTAATGATTCTCTTAGCCAAGTTACACTTGAGCAAGAAAATAGCTTATTAAAGGGAATTATAGAGAAAGTTGTTTACAAGAGCCTTGACAGAAGTAAGCAATTCGAGGAGATTGTACGCAAGCAAGGAAGGCATCGGAAGAATCAAGGTGTTGGTTTCGAACGAAAGTTCAATGCCAATGGAGTTGAGTGGGAAGAAGATCAATACCCCAAGACGAAGTTTGTTCCTCAACAAGAGAAGTACGATCCTACTTCCTTCAAAGGAACACAAGCTCAAGATGATCTTCCACCACAAGACCACAAGCAAAAAGGCAAGGACAAGCTTCAAGAGGAGATTGATGCATTTGAAGAAGCTTCTAAGGCCTTAGTCAAATGGGTTCCCAAGACTACATCAAGTTCTACTTCATCAAGTACAACTACAACTCCGAGGATACCCATCAAGATGATGTGGATCCCAAAGAAGAAGAATTAGAGAGTTCTTGAGGGTGACTCCGCCAATATACTTCACTCATATCAATTTGGCAAGGACAAGTTCAATCAACTTCCACATCTTGCACTAGTTCAAGGAGTCACAAACCCTCTTGTTAGAAAGACAAGGGACAAGGTAATCTAATGCTTTCATGGACATCATCTTGTGTGTGCATCACTCTATATCTACGGATATCCTTGTTTGCTCCTTGTGGAACTAACCCGTGTAGGTATTGAAAGTGCAACTCACTCAAATGGATTTCTCTAATTGATCAACAACATTGAGCATCCACATCTTCAACATCTACATGAAGTCATCATCGACAAAACCCAAGGTTAGTTCATCCCTCTTAGGGGGGATCTCACATCTAGGGGGAGCTTTACTCTAAGAATTGAGGTAAAGCAACACTAATGGTGTGAACACAACAATGCTTTATGTAAAAGTGGTAACCCCACTTGCGCTTAAACGATGAGTACCACCTATGATCAAATGTTCTCATTTGACTCCTATGTCAATATACTCATATATAGATGACCTAGTCATTGCCAATTGTTTGATAGATGCTAGAATTGGTTGTGCATGCTTTGCCACATATTTCATTTGACATTTTATTGTGTGAGCATGTTGGTTGCATATTTTACTCATTCGAGGACATTCATTTGTTGTTTTGATTGTTTGGTTTATTTCCTTTTGCCAAGTGGATGAACAAGAATGCCTAAGAACCTTCTCTAGCTATTTATGCTTTTCTCGTCTCAAGCTCTATTCATGCTACATCACAAAGTTTGATCAAGTCAGATTCGAACCACTCTGTGTGAGGAGCACTCGGAGTCCCCGATTTGTCATAGACTTAAACTTTTAAAACCTCTTTGTGCATTTCAGTCTGACCGATTCACCCTTTTCGATTATACCGAGATCACTAAGTTGATCTAGGTTTTCGATCTCGATGCAACCGATTAGAACCTTTTGGTCACGCCGAGTTGCAGTAACTGCTCGCAGTTTTGCATCTCGGTGCCACCGAGTTGTTCCACTCGGTACACCGACAGGGTCAGATTATATATACTTACGGGTCCAATTTTTGGAAAAATTTCCGAAACTCTTCACCCGCACGTAACCTTCTCTGCCTCTTCGGGTCTCTGGATCGTCTTCTCGCTGCCAGCAACCTCCCACCGCTGGTCTCCGCCACCGTCAACGATAATCTGCCCCGTCGTTGCCGCCGTAGAAAGTTCATCGCCGAGTTAGGGTATGAACTTTATACTTTCTGCTATTCATTAACTCCGATTCGTAGCACATTGCTTTGCCATGATTCTTGCCACATATGAAATCATCCTGTCCAGCGAAAACATCATGTAGATTAGATGTGATTTGAAAATTTAGGGTTAGGTTTCCGCCGAACTCATCTTGGACCAACCGAATTGTTGAAATTGGTCTCACCGATTTGGCTTAGGCCATTGCACATGCGATTTTCGGTCTAACTGAGAATTGCAAATCGGTGTGACCGAGTTCGATTCTCTATGAAACCCTAGCAGTCTTGGTGCCACTGAACTGTGACTCGGTGTGACCAAGTTCACTAGTTTAGGTTCCAAAAGCTAATTCGGTATCACCGAGTTTACAAATCGGTAGCTCCGAAATGCTTTCTATGGAGAACTAAAACTAAGTTTTTGACTCAATTGTTTTGCAAAACCTCTGTACTTTGTGATGCTCATCCACTCTACCTCATCTATATCTATTCATAGGGTCTGTTGTCAATGAGTTTGCAGAAATGTCTGATCAAAGTGATAGCCAGAACAAGTCTGAAGAGCAAGCTCAATTGAGTGAGGGCACTAGTCCCTCAAGTAGCTATGATGAGGGCAGCAGGAGCACACCTAGTAACTAGCCCAAGGCATCTACTAGAACCAGGAAGAAGAAAACTTCTGATTTAGAAGATGAGGATTATGTTGCTGTTGAGGATGAGGCCACCTCAAAGAAGAAAGTAATGAAGAAGGAGTATGGTAGTGCTGCTACCACAAAGCCAGGCATGAACAAGAAGGCACCTGCCAGGAGAGTGCCTACATCCAAACCCAGGAAAGTTGCCACAGGTGAAACTATGAAGTTCACCATTGAATCTGAAGAAGAAGCTACTGGTGAAGACAAGAAAAAGAAGAGGGCAAGAACAACTACTGCCAAAGTTCTTGGCAAGCCGTCCATGAGGAGAGATTCTGATGAGGAAGATGAAGAGGAAGAGGATGCTGCTCCAGCTCCTAAAGCTCAGAAGCTCATGGGAGATGCAATCAGATCAGGGGCGGCTCCTTCTAAGGCCAAAGCTGCTCCCAAGGCTGCTGCTCTAGCTCAAAAGCCTAAACCCAAGAGGAACACCAGAAGTATTCCGGTTGAGGAGAAAAACAAGGCCCCAGTGCCTGAAGCTGCAGAAGAAGATGATTCACTTGTTTTGAGAAAACTGAAGCCGCAAATCCCTGACAACAATGATGCACATGCTGTTGCAGAGAACATGATAATCAGGAAGGATTCAGGACTGAGATTATGGAGACAGTCTGATCCATATGCTGTCAGGAGAAGAACTGCTGTTGACTACAGGTTTCACACTAAGGAACAACAAGACTTTTATGAGACAATCTTGCTTGACAAGAAGCCTATTGTCTGTGACATGAGATGGGTTAACTGGGAGTACATCAAGGAGAATGAAGATCAATATCCAGGTGTATGATGTCTACTACACAACCTTCTTCTTGTAGACGTTGTTGGGCCTCCAAGTGCAGAGGTTTGTAGGACAATAGCAAATTTCCCTCAAGTGGATGACCTAAGGTTTATCAATTTGTGGGAGGCGTAGGATGAAGATGATCTCTCTCAAACAACCCTGCAACCAAATAACAAAGAGTCTCTTGTGTCCCCAACACACCCAATACAATGGTAAATTGTATAGGTGCACTAGTTCGGTGAAGAGATGGTGATACACGTGCAATATGGATGATAGATATGAGTATTTGTAATCTAAAAATATAAAAATAGCAAGGTAACTAATGATAAAAGTGAGCGTAAACGGTATTGCAATGGTAGGAAACAAGGCCTAAGGTTCACACTTTCACTAGTGCAAGTTCTCTCAACAATAATAACATAATTGGATCATATAACTATCCTCAACATGCAACAAAGAGTCACTCCAAAGCCACTAATAGCGGAGAACAAACAAATAGATTATGGTAGGGTACGAAACCACCTCAAAGTTATCCTTTCTGCTCGATCTATTCAAGATTCCATAGTAAAATAACACGAAGCTATTCTTTCCGTTCAATCTATCATAGAGTTCATACTAGAATAACACCTTAAGACACAAATCAACCAAAACCCTAATGTCACCTAGATACTCCATTGTCACCTCAAGTATCTGTGGGCATGATTATACGATATGCATCACACAATCTCAGATTCATATATTCAACCAACCCAAAGTACTTCAAAGAGTGCCCCAAAGTTTCTACCAGAGAGTCAAGCCGAAAACGTGTGCCAACCCCTATGCATAGGTTCATGGGCGGAACCCGCTAGTTGATCACCAAAATATACATCAAGTGGATCACATGATATCCCATTGTCACCACAGATAAGCATGGCAAGGCATACATCAAGTGTTCTCAAATCCTTAAAGACTCAATCCATTACAAGAGAGTAGAGGAGGAGAAACACCATAAGATCCAACTATAATAGCAAAGCTCGTGATACATCAAGATCGTGCCATAGAGAGAACACGAGAGAGAGAGAGAGATCAAACACATAGCTACTGGTACATGCCCTCAGCCCCGAGGGTGAACTACTCCCTCCTCGTCATGGAGAGCGCCGGGATGATGAAGATGGCCACCGGTGAGGGATCCCCCCTCCGGCAGGGTGCCGGAATAGGCTCCCGAGAGGTTTTCGGTGGCTACAGAGGCTTGCGGCGGCGGAACTCCTGATCTACCCTTGTCTCCGAAGGTTTTAGGGTATATGGAAATATATAGGCGAAAGAAGTCGGTCAGGGGATGCTCGGGGGGCCCACGAGACAGGGGGCGCGCCTAGTAGGGGGGGCGCGCCCCCCACCCTCGTGGCCACGTTGAAGCTTCCTTGACTTCAACTCCAAGTCTCCTGGATCACGTTCGTTCCAAAAATCACGCTCCTGAAGGTTTCATTCCATTTGGACTCTATTTGAACTCCATTTGATATTCCTTTTCTTCGAAACACTGAAATAGGCAAGAAAACATCAATGTGGGCTGGGCCTCCGGTTAGTAGGTCAGTCCCAAAAGTAATATAAAAGTGTATAATAAAGCCCATAATCATCCAAAACAGATAATAATATAGCATGAATGCTTCATAAATTATAGATACGTTGGAGACGTATCAGCATCCCCAAGCTTAATTCCTGCTCGTCCTCGAGTAGGTAAATGATAAAAGAAAGAATTTATGAAGTGTGAATGCTAGCAGGTGCACAAGTTTGATCAATGATAATTTCAATCACCCTTTCTAGCATCATTATATGTCATAACAGTAGTTCATCTCATAAAACTTCTCAAGATCAAGTAACAAGCTATTCACATGTTAAAGCATACACTACTAGGAAAAGGGCTATAGATGGAAATGACACTAATGGCGCACCAGACAAGTGGTGCGCCATTAGTATATACTAATGGCGCACCACCCTCTGATGCGCCATTAGTGTTGAAACTACTAATGGCGCACCCTGACCACGGTGCGCCATTAGTACCAAATTTTTTTTTGAACGAGTGCGCCTGTCCAAACATACTAATGGCGCATCCAGACACAGTGCGCCATTACTAGTTGTAACTAGTAATGGCGCACCATCCAGGAGGTGCGCCACTAATGTTATTTTTTTTATTATTGCTTTTATTCCTTTTTTTGCAAAACTACTAATGGCGCACTGTTCCACCGTGCGCCATTACTAGTTTTAACTAGTAATGGCGCACCAGTAAGAGATGCGCCATTGCTATCTATACGTATGGCGCACCCCTACCAGTGCGCCATTGCTATCACCCCTTATCCCCTCCCTCTTGTCACGTTCTCTCCCCCTCACCTTCCTCCTGACACACCCACCCCCCTCCCTCGACTTTGATTTAGATCGGGAACCCCCGGCCGCCCGCCTCTTCCTCTCCCTCCTGACCACGGCGAGCTCCCTTCCCCCTCCCTCACACCAGATCCAGGGCATGGAGCCGTGGTGAGCTCCTTCCCC
>NC_041385.1:550907948-550929250 GCF_002162155.2 Triticum dicoccoides
GCCACGGCCACCACCAGACGCCCCGCAAGCCCCTCGGCGAAATCCACCTCAAGGTCAGTCGCCCGCTCGATGCTTCGATTCGCTCCTCTGATCCGCAGATCCATTTCCCTCTGTCTCTGACGCTGAAACGGGTGGTTGACGTGCAGGTGTCGACCGTCAGAGAGAGCAGATCGGACGACAGGAGGTTCTCCATCTTCTCGGGGACCAAGAGGCTGCACCTGCGGGCCGAGACGAGGGAGGACAGGGCCGCGTGGCTCGAGGCGCTCCGTGCCACCAAGGAGATGTTCCCGAGGATGTCCACCAGCGAGATGGTCGGGCCGGGGGACACTGCGGCGGCCGCGGCGGTCTCCACCGAGCGCCTGAAGAAGCGCCTGCAGCAGGAAGGGGTCAGCGATGCTGCCATTGCTGACAGCGAGAGGATCGTGCGGGAGGAGTTCGAGGCGCTGCACAAGCAGCTTGTGCTTCTCAAGCAAAAGCAGGCGCTACTCCTTGACACGCTCCGCCACCTAGAGGTATTCATATCTATCTGACCCTGCTTCGAACAGAACTTGATCCTGCATGGGAGTAGGAAATTTTGAGTCCACTGCATGGTGTGATATTGTGCCATTCTCTACATGGTTTAATTAATGAAGAAACAAGTACAGAGCTACTGACGTACGCTGGTGAATTTCTGACTTACGCTGGTGAATAACTCCACACACATATACCATCTAAAATAGCTGTAACTCTAGAATGTCAGACAAAACTGTGGTGGTTTGGTTCAATATGAGCATTGCTGATTGGTTAGCCGAAGTGTAAGCAAACTATATACATGCATGAGCGGATGGACATCATATTTACTAGGGCTGTCTTTGGTTCACGGGATAGCTTTGAGTGGCTATGGGTATCCCAAATGGTTAGAGATAGCCATCTATGCTTTTGGTTCGAGGGACGAGGGGTGGATAGGTTGACCATTCAATCAGCATGGACCGTTTGATAACTGTTTGATACGTGATAACCACTTTTTTAGTTGTAAATTAGTAACTTGTAGTTCCGTTAGCAACAGTTTTGGAGATCAGTCTAGATCTTCTCCCTCTCTCCCTTTCCATTCATGATTTCTTCATTTGCTGTTCTTAGATACCAACTTTCCGAGGTCTTGAATGCACATATTGGATTTCTCTTTTATGGAGTCCTCGGTGTTCCTTGCAAACTCTCTTTGGATTATATCATGAATGTCGATTCAATATTTGATTTACTTTTGTCGACAACTTAAATTACCATTCCTCTTTTTTCAGAAGGAAGTGGTAGCGAGTCTGATGATTACAATGAACCACAAGATCCTGTTGAAGAGGAGACTGACGATGAAGAGAAGATATATTTTGATACAACTGATTTCCTTTCATCTAGTTCTTTTAAAAGCAAGATCCTGAGTCATCTATTTTTGAACGGAGGGAGTAGAACTTAAGTAGTTTAACCTGAAACATAAGTAGCTTAGAGGTGGTTTTGTTCGATTTTGCACCGTGTCCTCTACTCCTCTTCAGGTTGTTCTTGTTATCTCCTGCTTTGCAGTTGTAGTATATATCCAATCTTAGTTTTTGTTTGTACCAAAGAGGATATCAATGTACTTATGTGATTACTCCTGTTTGTGTCCTACATATTACACCTTTATGCAATGTCTTCCGTTTTACTCTAAACTCATTCGAGTGCATTCTAAATCCGCCTCTAACACTTCTTGGTGTCATTATGTTTAACCTGTTCTCTACCATTTTGTTTCTTTGCAAAGATGTCAGAACTTTTCTGTGTGCATGTTATCTGTAGTAGTGGCAATAACTAACTTGTGATTGGACATGTTTATTTGCTTATTTCTATCATGAGATGAACCACATTTATGCATCTTACATCTCTATGTTGAATACTCAGGGGGATAGTGTGATGAGGATTCTAAGCGTTGCAGCATTTGTTGTTTCTAGTTATGCCTCTACGGATGGAAGGAGTTGTAAGCCCTTCAACCCTCTTCTTGGGGAGACCTATGAAGCAGATTATCCAGATAAAGGTCTTCGTTTTTTCTCAGAAAAGGTATTTTTATGAACCTTTAGAAATCCAGTAATATGAAGAACAGGTTCTTACTGTTGGTTAACATAGTCCACTGTTCATTCTCCTAACTTATTTCTTACATTCTGATAGTGAGTTTATGTAACATAACACCTTAAACTTCTCCATGAACTAGTTTGAATACTGCTTTCAGAACAGCCCGCTGCAATACTGCTGCAGTGCCCCATGTAGACGTTACTTCGGATTTTCTACTCTGTACATGTTGAATCATCAAATAGCCTTTCTTTTGTAGACTAACAGATATTTGAGGCCACTACAGATTTTCTTGAAGTTTAGTTTATTTGCTTCTGCATGTTGGTTTATATAAAAATATTCAATACCACTTGCCAGGTTAGTCATCATCCAATGGTTGTTGCATGCCACTGTGAGGGAAATGGCTGGAGGTTTTGGGCAGATAGCAACCTAAAGAGCAAGTTCTGGGGTCGCTCCATTCAACTTGATCCTGTTGGTGTGTTAACACTGCAGTTTGATGATGGTGAAGTTTTCCAGTGGAGCAAGGTATTATTACCTAGTTATCAAGAAATGGTTAACTCTGTGAAATGATTGACTCTGTGAAATGATTAACTGAAAATATGCTATCACAGGTGACCACTTCCATTTACAATCTCATATTGGGTAAACTGTACTGTGATCACTATGGTAATATGCGCATTCAAGGTAATCGCGAATATTCATGTAAGCTGAAGTTCAAGGAGCAGTCAATTATTGATCGCAACCCTCATCAGGTATTTAATAAATTGCCTGTATACTAGATGTATTTTGTATGCTTGTTCTTCTGATTTCTCCTTTTATTTCCTAACTTTGCAGTTTGTTTGTCACTAAGATGATGCTTTTCCATGCATATTAGTTAAAGAAAGTGATGCATCTTTGCCTTTTGGCAAGACATATTTTTAGCAGTTTATATATATTCATTTGAAAGCATAATGGGTTCACCTTTTAACAATGTGTATCGATTTCCTTTGAAAAATAGTTGGTGTTTAATGTGATGTTTCTCAAAGTTTTGGCACCCAGGAATTTTAGAATCTAACTTGAAAATGATACAAGTCTTGAGCCTTATGCTATTATTTTGAAAAAAAGGCAATATTGCGCACAAATAAAATAAATAGTATTTTGGCTCAGAAATCAACTACTGAATTCAAAGGACCATTTTGACCCTATTGTGCTCCGAAATCAACTATTGAATTCAAAGGACCATTTTGGCCCTATAGTGCTCTGAATAGTTTGATCATATTCCAACTTCAGCCTTTTGGGCAGTGAAGCCTCATACAGAGGGTGGGCTTTTATCTAGAAATAGGCTGAAATGTTACTTGTACCACCTGAATAAAACAGTGAGAATTGAAAGCATAAAGCTCATTGACTCCCAATCCAGAAATGTTCCATCCTACCAGCCAAATGTAGACATGATAACTTCAGCCAATCTGCTTCATTAGTTACGAATGGTTTCATTAGATAATAATGAGTAAGTGAAGAAGTTGAATGGAAATAGTCGATATTTGCATTGTGGCTGTTGGATTAATCAGCCTATGTAGTATGTACATATACTTAGAAGGTGATCCGAAGTTTAGTTGGTTGTCGAAGAAGAATAAATTCATAAATCAAATGTGCAAAATTAGTCCAGTCATCTCAGTTTCAGGTTCATAGAGAAGATACTGATTTCTATATATGATTTAGCCAATTGAAATTCACACTGCACTGTGCCTGTCTCACTGAAGTTGTTAGTTACTTGGTCTGAAAAAATGACAGTATTGACATGTTATAAATAGTTTGTTTGTGTTTCTGTTTATTTTGTTACATTTTGCAGGGATAAAGTGAAGAAAAAGAAGAAAAGATTACTAGAAGATTAGCTTTAGGTTTTTTTTTATTTCCTTGCAATTTTCCTTTTATTGGAAACTTGTAAAGACATTGTAATATGCTTACTATAATAAAAATTGGAGACTAATATGATGAATTGTATTCGGAGATTAATATGATGAATTGTATTCAAAGACTAATCTTCTATTGTATTCGATGAATCTGTTGTTGATGTGTGCTGTCTATATTTTGTCAAATTATACATTTTGTAACCTGTGCAAAAAACAGAAAATAAAAAATAAAAAAAACCTAGTATTCATACTAATGGCGCATCACATGACAGTGCGCCATTAGTATGACAAAGCATACTAATGGCGCATCACTGGACAGTGCGCCATTAGTATGCCGCTGTTACTAATGGAGCATCTCGTGGTCGTGCGCCATTAGTATGCCAAAGCACCTGGGTATACATGGCCCCTGGGAGGCATACTAATGGCGCACCGTGGCCTATACTAATGGCGCACCAGTGGTGCGCCATTAGTATACCAGATACTAATGGTGCACCACTGATGCGCCATTAGTAAAAATTACTAATGGCGTGCTGTTAATGGCGCACCACAGATGCGCCATTAATGGCCATATTAGGTGCGCCATTAGTAGGGGTTTTTCTAGTAGTGATAGATCATAAACTTTCTTGAAAACTAGCAAACTTCATTCTCAGTCATCAAAAAATTGCAATTCATCTTATTTTTAGGAAGGGTCTATGTCAGAGCTTTGATTTAGCAAACTCCCCATACTCAACTATCATATAGTCTTCTACAATTGCTAACACTCACACAATACTTGCGGTTATGGAGTTTTAATCAGACACTGAGAAAGATAGGGGCTTATAGTGTTGCCTCCCAACGTATTCACCTTTGGGTGATGTCAACAATAATAGTTCACGATAACTTACATCCAATTGGATATATATATATATATATATATATATCAGGATCTTTCCAACACGAGGTGCTTGCCAAAGGATAAAATGAAAAAGGGAAAGGTGAAGATCACCTTGACTCTTGCATAAAGTAAAAGACACAAAGCAAAAGATAGGCCCTTCGCAGAGGGAAGCAGAGGTTGTCATGTGCTTTTAGGGTTGGATGCACAAAATCTTAATGCAAAAGAATGTCACTTTATATTGCCACTTGTGATATGAACCTTTATTATGCAGTTCATCGCTTTTATTACTTCCATATCACACGATCGTATAAAGCTTATTTTCTCCGCACTAATAAGTCATACATATTTAGAGAGCAATTTTTATTGCTTGCAACATGGCAACTTACTTGAAGGATCTTACTCAATCCATAGGTAGGTATGGTGGACTCTCATGGCAAAAACTGGGTTTAAGGATATTTGGAAGCACAAGTAGTATCTCTACTTGGTGCAAGGAATTTGGCTAGCATGAGGGGGAAAGGCAAGCTCAACATGTTGGACGATCCATGTCAATATACTTTAACTAAGATATGAGAAAACACAACCCATTACGTTGTATTCCTTGTCCAACATCAAGTCTTTAGCATGTCATACTTAATGAGTGTCCACAATTATAAAAGATGTCCAAGATAGTATATTTATATGTGAAATATCTCTTCCTTCAATATTCTTTCATGAATTGTTCAAGTGACCAATACAATGCTTGCTAACCTTCAATAAATTTACAACCTCTACTTCTTAGATGTGAAGTCATTACTCCCCATGGGATAAGCAAATGAAACATATATAATTTCAGATTTATGACATTCAACTTATTCAACCATTTACTCATAGGATATAAGTGAAGCACACGAGTAAATGACAAACTACTCCAAAAAGATATAAGTGAAGATCAATGAGTAGTTAAATAATTATGTAACTATGTGAAGACTCTCTCTCATTTAAGAATTTCAGATCTTGGTATTTTATTCAAACAGCAAGCAAAGCAAAATAAAATGACATTGCAAGGATAGCACAACTCATGTGAAGAAGCAAAAACTTAGGTTTAACCGATACTAACCGATAATTGTTGAGGAAGAAAGGTGGGATGCCTACCGGGGCATCCTCAAGCTTGGATGCTTGAGACTTCTTGAAATATTATCTTGGGGTGCCTTGGGAATCCCCAAGCTTGAGCTTTTGTGTCTCCTTAATTCCTTTTATATCTCGGTTTCCTAAATCTCAAAAACTTCATCCATAACAAACTCAACAAGAACTCGTGAGATAAGTTAATATAAACCAATGCAAAAACCTTATCATTTCCTACTGTAACAAATCACTAAAATTATTACTAAACATTTCATACTAAATGTATCTACATATTTAATACTCCTATCCTAAAATAGAATCATTAAACAAGCAAACATATGCACACAATGCAACCATAACAGCAATCTGCCAAAACAGTACAGTCTGTAAAGAATGCAAGATTCATCATACTTCCCTAACTCCAAAAATTATGATAAAAATACTATGCTGTAGAAGATTTATCAGAGCTCAATATGAATAAAGTTTCAACATTATACCATTCTCTGACTTTTCTAAGGAATTTTTGCAACAGCGGTAAACTTTCTGTTTTCAAAACAGCAACATGTATACTTGCAAAATAAACATGGTAAAGGCTATCCTTGACATTTTTATTGAAAAATATAGATGCAAAAAATTATTCTAAATAACAGAAAGCAAATACTAACAAAATAAAATGACGCTCCAAACAAAACACATATCATGTGGTGAATAAAAATATAGCTCCAAGTAAAGTTACCGATGAATGAAGATGACCCATTACGTTGTCTTCCTTGTCCGATTGAATGATCCATGACAATATACTTTAACTAAGATGTGAGAAAACATAACCCATTACGTTGTCTTCCTTGTCCAGCATCAACTCTTTAGCATGTCATACTTAATGAGTGCTCACAACTATAAAAGATGTCTAATATAGTATATTTATATGTGAAATCTCTCTTCCTTCAATATTCTTTCATGAATTGTTCAAATGACCAATACAATGCTTGCTAACCTTCAATAAATTTACTACCTCTACATATTAGATGTGAAGTCATTACTCCCCATGGGATAAGTAAATGAAACATATATAATTTCAGATTTATGACATTCAACTCATTCAACCATTTACTCATAGGATATAAGTGAAGCACACAAGTAAGTGACAAACTACAAAAAGATATAAGTGAAGATGAATGAGTAGCTAAATAATTATGTAACTATGTGAAGACTCTCTCTCATTTAATAATTTCAGATCTTGGTATTTTATTCAAACAGCAAGCAAGGCAAAACAAAATGACATTGCAAGGATAGCACAACTCATGTGAAGAAACAAAAACTTAGGCTCAACCGATACTAACCAATAGTTGTTGAAGAAGAAAGGTGGGATGCCTAACGGGGCATACCCAAGCTTAGATGCTTGAGACTTCTTTAAATATTATCTTGGGGTGCCTTGGGCATCCCCAATCTTGAACTTTTGTGTCTCCTTAATTCCTCTCACATAATGGTTTCTCTTTTTATCAAAAGCTTCATCCACACCAAACTCAACAAGAAGTCGTGAGATAGTTTAGTATAAACCAATGCAAAACCTTATCATTTTCTACTGTAACAAATCACTAAAATTATTATTCAAAATTGAATAGTAGATGTCTCTGCATATTTAACACTCCTATCCTGAAATAGAATCATTAAACAAGCAAACATATGCAAACAACACAAACATAACAGTAATCTGCCAAAACAGTATAGTCTGTAAAGAATACAAGATTCATCATACTTATCTAACTCCAAAAATTATGGTAAAAATACCTCGTTGTAGAATATTTATCAGATCTCAAAATGCAAAAAGTTTCAACATTATATCATTCTGTGACTTTTCTGGGGAATTTTTGCAACAGCGGTAAACTTTCTGCTTTCAAACAGCAACATGTATACTAGGAAAATAAGCATGGTAAAGGCTATCCTTCACATTTTTATTGAAACTAAAGATGCAAAACATTATTCTAAATAACAACAATCAAATACTAACAAAATAAAATGACACTCCAAGCAAAACACATATCATGTGGTGAACAAAAATATAGCTCCAAGTAAGGTTACCGATGGACGAAGATGAAAGAGGGGATGCCATCCGGGGCATCCCCAAGCTTAGGCTCTTGGTTGTCCTTGAATACTACCTTGGGTTGCCTTGGGCATCCCCAAGCTTAGGCTCTTGCCACTCCTTATTCCATAGTCCATCGAATCTTTACCCAAAACTTGAAAACTTCACAACACAAAACTCAACAGAAAACTCGTAAGCTCCGTTAGTGCAAGAAAGCAAAGCCACCACTTAGGTACTGTAATGAACTCATTGTAATTCATATTGGTGTAATATCTACTGTATTCCAACTTCTCTATGGTTCATACCCTCCGATACTACTCATAGATTCATCAAAATAAGCAAACAACACATAGAAAACAGAATCTGTCAAAAACAGAATAGTCTGTAGTAGTCTGTATCAAATGTATACTTATGGAACTCCAAAAATCCTACCAAATTAGGAAGTCATAATAAATTTGTGTACCAATCTATAAAAAAAGAATCAGATCAAAATCACGTTTCTGTGAATTACCAAAACTAATTTACTGGGTGCAAAAGTTTCTGATTTTTGGCAGGATCAACACAACTATCAACGTAAGCTATCCTAAAGGTCTTACTTGGCACTTTATTGAAACGAAACCTATACATGATTACTACAGTAGCACAATCATGTGGACACACAAAAACAGTAAGGATAAGTATCGGGTTGTCTCCCAACAAGCGCTTTTCTTTAATGCCTTTCTAGCTAGGCATGATGATGACAATGATGCTCTCATAAAAGATAAGAATTGAAACATAACGGGAGCATCATGAAGCATATGACTAGCACATTTAAGTCTAACCCACTTCATATGCATAGGGATTTTGTGATCAAACAATTTATGGGAACAATAATCAACTAGCATAGGAAGGCAAAACAAGCATAAGTTCAAGATTTTAAGCACATAGAGAAGAAACTTGATATTATTGCAATTCCTACAAGCATATGTTGCTCCCTCATAATAATTTTCAGTAGCATCATGAATAAATTCAACAATATAACCGGCACCTAAAGCATTCTTTTCATGATCTACTTGCATAGAAATTTTATTACTCTCCACATAAGCAAATTTCTTCTCATGAATAGTAGTGGGAGCAAACTCAACAAAATAATTGTCATGTGAGGAATAATCCAATTGAAAACTAAAATCATGATGACAAGTTTCATGGTTATCATTATTTTTCATATCATACGAGTCATCACAATAATCATCATATATAGCAACTTTGTTCTCATAATCAATTGGAACCTCTTCCAAAATAGTGGATTCATCACTAAATAAAGTCATGACCTATCCAAATCAACTTCCATAATTATCACAATAATATTAAACATCCTCCAAAATAGTGAGATCATTACTTCCTAAAGTTGACACTCTACCAAACCCACTTTCATCAATATAATCATCATAAATAGGAGGCATGCTTTCATCATGGTAAATATTCTCATCAAAACTTGGGGGACTAAACATATCATCTTCATCAAACATAGCATCCCCAAGCTTGTGGCTTTGCATATCATTAGCATCATGGATATTCAAGGAATTCATACTAACAACATTGGAATCATGCTCATCATACAAAGATCTAGTACCAAACGTTTTAATGCATTCTTCTTCTAGCACTTGAGGACAATTTTCCTTTCCATCATTCTCATGAAAGATATTAAAAAGATGAAGCGTATGAGACAAACTCAATTCCATCTTTTTGTAGTTTTGTTTTATAGACTAAACTAGTGATAAAACAAGAAACAAAAAGATTCGATTGAAAGATCTAAAGATATACCTTCAAGCACTCACCTCCCCGGCAATGGCGCTAGAAAAGAGCTTGATGTCTACTACACAACCTTCTTCTTGTAGACGTTGTTGGGCCTCCAAGTGCAGAGCTTTGTAGGACAATAGCAAATTTCCCTCAAGTGGATGACCTAAGGTTTATCAATCCGTGGGAGGCGTAGGATGAAGATGGTCTCTCTCAAACAACCCTGCAACCAAATAACAAAGAGTCTCTTGTGTCCCCAACACACCCAATACAATGGTAAATTGTATAGATGCACTAGTTCGGCAAAGAGATGGTGATACAAGTGCAATATGGATGGTAGATATGAGTATTTGTAATCTGAAAAATATAAAAACAGAAAGGTAACTAATGATAAAAGTGAGCGTAAACGGTATTGCAATGCTACGAAACAAGGCCTAAGGTTCATACTTTCACTAGTGGAATTTCTCTCAACAATAATAACATAATTGGATCATATAACTATCCCTCAACATGCAATAAAGAGTCACTCCAAAGCCACTAATAGCGGAGAAAAAACAAAGAGATTATGGTAGGGTACGAAACCACTTCAAAGTTATCCTTTCTGCTCGATCTATTCAAGAGTCCGTAGTAAAATAATACGAAGCTATTCTTTCCGTTCAATCTATCATAGAGTTCATACTAGAATAACACCTTAAGACACAAATCAACCAAAACCATAATGTCCCCTAGATACTCCATTGTCACCTCAAGTATCTGTGGGCATGATTATACGATATGCATCACACAATCTCAGATTCATCTATTCAACCAACACAAAGTACTTCAAAGAGTGCCCCAAAGTTTCTACCGGAGAGTCAAGATGAAAACATGTGCCAACCCCTATGCATAGGTTCATGGGCGGAACCCGCAAGTTGATCACCAAAACATACATCAAGTGGATCACGTGATATCCCATTGTCACCACAGATAAGCATGGCAAGACATACATCAAGTGTTCTCAAATCCTTAAGGACTCAATCCGATAAGATAACTTCAAAGGGAAAACTCAATCCATTACAAGAAAGTAGAGGGGGAGAAACATCATAAGATCCAACTATAATAGCAAAGCTCGCGATACATCAAGATCGTGCCATAGAGAGAACACGAGAGAGAGAGAGAGAGAGAGAGAGAGAGAGAGATCAAACACATAGCTACTGGTACATATCCTCAGCCCCGAGGGTGAACTACTCCCTCCTCGTCATGGAGAGCGCCGGGATGGTGAAGATGGCCACCGGTGAGGGATGCCCCCTCCGGCAGGGTGCCGGAACGGGCTCCCGAGAGGTTTTTGATGGCTACAGAGGCTTGCGGTGGTGGTACTCCTGATCTATTCTTGTCTCGGAAGGTTTTAGGGTATATGGGAATATATAGGCGAAAGAAGTCGGTCAAGGGACGCTCAGGGGCCCACGAGACAGGGGCGCGCCCAGTAGGGGGGGGGGGCGCCCCCCACCCTTGTGGCCACCTCGAAGCTTCCTTGACTTCAACTCCAAGTCTCCTGGATCACGTTCGTTCCAAAAATCATGCTCCCGAAGGTTTCATTCCATTTGGACTCTGTTTGATATTCCTTTTCTTCGAAACACTGAAATAGGCAAGAAAATAGCAATATGGGTTGGGCCTCCGGTTAGTAGGTTAGTCCCAAAAGTAATATAAAAGTGTATAATAAAGCCCATAATCATCCAAAATAGATAATAATATAGCATGAATGCTTCATAAATTATAGATACATTGGAGACGTATCAGCGTATATGACAACTTCAAAGCATGTGGAGTTGATACATTTGTTGCCCAAAAGCTCACCAAGTGGAATGATTAGCCGATCATGCAGTTTTACTCCACTGCCCACTTCTACCCAGATGGGAAGATCATCTGGATGTCAGAAGGTACTAGGTACCAATCCTCTGTTGAAGAATGGGCTCAGTTGATCAATGCTCCAGAAGAAAATGAAGATGACTTGGATGTTTATGCTGAAAAGAAGAAAGACCATAACACTATGGCACACATGTACAAAGAGATCCCAGATGATGCTTTGGAGACTCATAAGTTTGGATCTGTCCACTTCTTGTTGTCTAGTTTGCCTACCATCAACTGGATGCTAAGGCACACATTGCTACCCAAGTCAGGTGATCTCAAGATGATCAGAGGACATGCTATCAATTTGCTACATTGGTTTCATGTGCCTCAAAAGTTTAAAGTCATGAGTATAATTGTGGAGACAATCAAAAGAACAGCAGCTAATCATAAGAGATCTTGTGGGTATGCCCCACAAAATTCAGGAGCTCATCAACTCCAAGATGGGCACAGGAAAATATCTATTGGATAAGGAGCACCTACCCATCTACCCTGAATTTCAAGACAATACTGTTGTTATGAATGAGAATGAACCATCATCAGCTCAAGCACATGAGAAGAGAGAGAAGGCAAGGGCAGAGAAAGTTGCAAAGATGCCAACTGCTGAAGAGGCATCTCAAATGTTCCTGAAGAGAAAGCAAGATCAGCTTGGATATCTGATTGCCTACACCTTGAGGATTGAGAAGGGCTTGGCCACCCTGACTCAAAACCAGGAGAGCTTGGAGAGGATCATTGAGAAGAAATTCTATGCTCTTGATGTCAAGGTAACTGAGATCTAAACTACAGTTGCGCAACTTCAGGAGGAAGTGGAGGAGAAGAAGGGAAAGTCTACTACAGATGCTTTTGCTAGAGTGCCCAAAGGACAGAGATCTGCTGTAGTGCCAGTCACAAATACTAGAGCTACAACATCTGCACCAGCTGCTACAGCTCCAGTGCCACCTCCAACAGCCACTCCACCAGCTCCAGCTACATCAACAGACGCTTTCGTCCTTCGAGTCATCTCTACGCAACCTCATGAAGACCAAGCCTGAGAGTCATTTAGCACTATGCATTTTTTGAACCTTTTGGTAACTTTTTGCCAAAGGGGGAGAAAATATATAGATCATAGGCTTCGAGAGAGAGTGTTGCTTTTTATATCTCTTGTTTCTGGTTGAACTTCTTGATTGTGTGCTTGTGAGCTACTTGTTTGTGTGCTTGTGATCTGGTTGATCATGTGTTTGATCATATGATACCCTTAATGCTTGTTGGATGATATTATCTCTTATATCCTTATATGATCATTCAGTTTGCTAGGTGATGAGTGCATGTGTTCAATTATTATCATTTTGAGCGCTCCACCAAGATGTATGTGACATGAAAGAGTAACCCATGATCCTGACACATTGTGCATTTGCAGTCCAAAGCAAATTTTAAATAATGCACAAAATTAGGGGGAGATCTTGCTTATCACATACTTCTCAAAGTGACGATGTTTTTCAATCTTATTATCATTTGTCGAAGCTTTGATCTATATGTTGTCAATTACCAAAAATGGGGAGATTGAAAGTGCAACTATCCTTGGGTGGTTTTGGTAATTCCTAACAACATATACCTCATTGAGCTAATGCTATTTCAAGATAAATATTTCAGGAAAGCTCAATGTTTGGCATGGCATGGATGAGAAACATGGACCCCTCAAAATGCGAAGGACAAAAGGATTGGCTCAAGCTCAAAGCACAAGACTCTACATTTTTCATTTTAGTGATCCAAGATCACATTCAGTCCATAGGAAAAGCCAATACTATCAAGAAGGGGTGAGGTGTTGCTTAATGAGTTTCTTGCTCAAAGTGCTTAGTGATATGCTCCAAAAACCCTCAAATACTTTCTCACATCCACATATGTCCCAAACCAAAAGTCAAACTCGGTCGCACCGGAACTTTCTATCCGGCGCCACCGAGTTCAGTTGACATAGCCACTACCAGAAACCCTAGTCTTTTCGGTCTCACCGATAGGGATCTCGGTCTCACTGAGATGGGATTGTAATCTCTCTATTTCCCTTCGTAATGTTTCGGTCAAACCGAGATGACCGATTGGTCCCACTACTACGTATTAAGCTTGCGTTGGTTTTCCTTGAAGAGGAAAGGGTGATGCAGCAATAGTAGCGTAAGTATTTCCCTCAGTTTTTGAGAACCAAGGTATCAATCTAGTAGGAGGCTCCTCAAAAGTCCCACGCACCTACACAAACAAACAAGAACTCGCAACCAACGCAATAAATGGGTTGTCAATCCCTTCACGGCCACTTGCGAAAGTGAGATCTGATAGAGATAATATGATAAGATAAATATATTTTTGGTATTTTATAATATAGATTGGAAAAGTAAAGATGCAAATAAAAGTAGATTGAAAGCTTATATGATAAAAGATAGACCCGGGGGCCAAAGGTTTCACTAGTGGCTTCTCTCAAGATAGCATAAGTATTACAGTGGGTGAACAAATTATTGTCGAGCAATTGATAGAAAAGCGAATAATTATGAGATTATCTAGGCATGATCATGTATATAGGCATCACGTCCGTGACAAGTAGACCGACTCCTGCCTGTATCTACTACTATTACTCCACACATCGACTGCTATCCAGCATGCATCTAGAGTATTAAGTTCATAAAGAACAGAGTAACGCATTAAGAAAGATGACATGATGTAGAGGGATAAACTCATGCAATATGATATAAACCCCATCTTTTTATCCTCGATGGCAACAATACAATACGTGCCTTGCTACCCCTGCTATCATTGGGAAAGGACACCGCAAGATTGAACCCAAAGCTAAGCACTTCTCCCATTGCAAGAAAGATCAATCTAGTAGGCCAAACCAAACTGATAATTCGAAGAGACTTGCAAAGATAACTTAATCACACATAAAATAATTCAGAGGAGATTCAAATATTTCTCATAGATAAACTTGATCATAAACCCACAATTCATCGGATCTCGACAAACACACCGCAAAAAGAGTTACATCGAATAGATCTCCAAGAAGATCAAGGAGAACATGGTATTGAGATCCAAAAAGAGAGAAGAAGCCATCTAGCTAATAACTATGGACCCGAAGGTCTGTGGTAAACTACTCACAACTCATCGGAGAGGCCTTGGAGATGATGTAGAGGCCCTTCGTGATCGATTCCCCCTCCGACGGAGCGCCGACGGAGGCTCCAAGATGGGATCTCGCGGATACAGAAGGTTGCTGCAGTGGAATTAGGTTTTTATGGTCTGCTCTGATGTTCTCAGGGTACGTGGGTACATATAGGAGGAAGAAGTAGGTCGGTGGCCGCCCAAGGGGCCCACGAGATAGGGGCGCGCCCAGTAGGGGCGCGCGCCCTCCACCCTGATGGCCGCCTCGGCTGCTTCTTGACCTGCACTCCAAGTCCACACAAGCGATCACGTTTGTTCCAAAAATCCCGCTCCCGAAGGTTTCATTCTATTTGGACTTTGTTTGATATTCCTTTTCTTCGAAATACTGAAATAGGCAAAAAAACAACAATATGGGTTGGGCCTCCGGTTAGTATTAGTCCAAAAATGATATAAAAGTGTAAAGTAAAGCCCATAGACATCCAAAAGAGGTAATATAATAGCATGGAACAATAAAAAATTATAGATACATTGGAGACGTATCAAGCATCCCCAATCTTAATTCCTGCTCGTCCTCGAGTAGGTAAATGATAAAAACAGAATTTTTGATGTGGAATGCTACCTAGCATAATTCTCAATGTAATTTTCTTTATTGTGGCATGCATGTTCAGATCCAAATGATTCAAAATAAAAGTTCATATTGACATAAGAAATAATAATACTTCAAGCATACTTAATCAAGCAATCATGTCTTCTCAAAATAACATGGCCAAAGAAAGTTATCCCTACAAAATCATATAGTCTGGCTATTTCTCTATCTTCATCACACAAAGTATTAATGATGCACAAGCCCGATGACAAGCCAAGCAATGGTTTCATACTTTAGTAATCTCAAACTTTTTCAACTTTCACCCAGTACATGAGCGTGAGCCATGGACATAGCACTTTATGTGGAATAGAGTGGTGGTTGTGGAGAAGACAAAAAAGGAGGAAAATAGTCTCACATCAACTAGGCGTATCAACGGGCTATGGAGATTCCCATTAATAGATATCAATGTGAGTGAGTAGGGATTTCCATGCAACGGATGCACTAGAGCTATAAATGTATTAAAGCTCATCAAAAGAAACCAAGTGGGTGGGCATCCAACTCGCTTGCTGATGAAGACCTAGGGCATTTTGAGGAAGCCCATCATTGGAATATACAAGCCAAGTTCTATAATGAAAATTCCCACTAGTAAATGAAAGTGACAACATAGGAGACTCTCTATCATGAAGATCGTGGTGCTACTTTGAAGCACACACTACTAGGAAAAGGGCTATAGATGGAAATGACACTAATGGCGCACCAGACACGTGGTGCGCCATTAGTATATACTAATGGCGCACCACCTTCTGATGCGCCATTAGTGTTGAAACTACTAATGGCGCACCCTGCCCACGGTGCGCCATTAGTACCAAATTTTTTTTTGAACTAGTGCGCCTGTCCAAACATACTAATGGCGCATCCACTGGTGGTGCGCCATTACTAGTTGTAACTAGTAATGGCGCACCAGCCAGAAGGTGCGCCACTAATGTTATTTTTTTATTATTGTTTTTATTCCTTTTTTTGCAAAACTACTAATGGCGCATCACTAGGGGGTGCGCCATTAGTAACCTGGATTACTAATGGCGCATTTGTTGCTGGTGCGCCATTAGTAAGTGGGCAACAACAAGATATTTTCGACAGCCTCTCCTCCCACACTCACTTTCTCCCCACTTCATTCTCTCCACCGCCTCCTCCTTGTCTCGGGTGCCTCCTCTTTTTCACCTCATTTCCACCATAGATTCATTCAAATTAAGTGGTTAAGTTACCTTGTTTTGCTAGGTAAGTAAGGGGGGAAGCTATATTTATGTTGTTCTCCCTACAACAATGTGCACATGCACTTTTTATGGCCTAGCTAGATCTATGTATGTTCGTAGTGTTGCATATGTTTGTGGTGTTGCATATGTGTTTGTGTTTGGAGGTGTACCGGTATTTGAAATGCGATAGTTGCCAATATTTTGCCGGAATGTTGATTCATTTCCGTTTCGGCGAGAATTTTGGCATTAAGCATTCTTTTTGGTCCTATTTTTAGGGAAAGTCATGCCAAATTTTTTCTTGGTTCTAAAATATCGTTTTGCTCTACCCCGCAGGCGACCATGGTCCGCACGATGACCGAAGGCATCGTGAATAGGTTTTTGAGGTCCGCGAAGGCCGAGATGCTTCAAAAGAACGAGACGGAGATAAGATGTCCGTGTCGAAGATGCAAGCTGAATAGCCTTATTGCGGACCCGGATTCCGGGCAGGTGCGGGACCACCTGCTCTTGCGTGGTTTCATGGATGGCTATCGATGGCAAGGTGATGAAGATGACTACGAAGTCGTCCATGGGGGCCGGGCAAGAAATGAGGAAGGGCAGCAAGACAACCACCGCGGCTCGGGGGGGCGAGAAGACGAAGAATCCCCAGGAGATGATCACGACGGTGATGCTGTACACAGTCATCATGTAGAAGATGCAGGACATGATGATGATGCCGGCGGAGCAGACGACGCTGGACCATCGATGGGCTGGGTGTAGGACCCTCATATTCAAGAGCTGCTTCTCAAGCAGACGGATAACGCAAGAGCTGCCGCCCGAGAGAAAGCCAAGATGGATCAACTTGAGTTAGACGCGGTTACTCCATTGTATGAAGGATGCAGGCCCGAGGATACCCGCCTGAAAGTAACGCTCATGGCTCTGGAGATGAAGGTAAAACACAAAATGACCGACGCATGCTTCGACGAGAACATGTCATTCTGGCACGAACGTCTTCCCAAGGGGAACAAGTGCCCGACCAGTTTGGAGGAGGCGAAGAAAATCGTGTGTCCTCTGGATTTACCGCACGTGAAATACCATGTGTGCATGAACAATTGCATCATTTATCGGGACGAGCACGCGGAGTCTACCATATGTCCGGTGTGCGGTGTCACTCGATACAAGAAGAGGAAGAAAGCTCCTCGAAAAGTGGTGTGATACTTTCCGATCACTCCTCGTCTGCAGCGGTATTTCGCGGATCCTAAGGTAGCAAAGCTCCTGCGTTGGCACGCGGATAGGGAGGACAAGAAGCGAGAAGATGACGCAAATGATCCGGAGATAGATAAAAAAGACAAGATGCTGAGTCACCCTAAGGATGTGAGCCAGTGGCAAGCGTTGAACTTCAAATACCCAGAATTTGGGAACGATCCAAGGAACATTGTGCTGGGCGCGAGCACCGATGGAGTCAATCCGTTTGGCAGCCAGAGAAGCACACATAGCACCTGGCCTGTGTTTGTGTGGATGTACAACCTTCCCCCTGGTTGTGCATGAAGAGGAAGTACATTCACATGAGTATGCTAATTGAAGGGCCGAAACAACCAGGGAACGACATCAATCTGTATCTGGGGCTGCTGAAAGAGGAGCTTGACACGCAGTGGAAAACGCCAGCCAATACGTGGGACGCCGCAGAGAAAGAATATTTCCCTATGAGAGCCGCACTGCTCACGACGGTGCACGACTATCTCAGTTACGGATATCTTGCGGGGCAGGTAGTCCACGGATTTTCTGGATGCGTAAGGTGCATGGATGACACAATGTATCGCCAGCTAGATAGAGATCCCGGGTCTTCGAAAACTGTGTTCATGGGACATCGAAGGTGGCTTCGCGACGATGAGCCGTGGAGGAAACGCAAGGATCTGTTCGATGGTGAAACCGAACCCCGAAAACGCCCGTGTACGAGGAGCGGCGAGGAAATAGACAAGCTATTGAAAAATTGGAAAGACTGCCCACTGCCGGGAAAGAAGCAAAAGGCGCCAGAGCCGGGAAAGAAGCGAAAGGCGCCAGAGCCGCTGCTGAAGGTATGGAAAACGAGGTCTGTTTTCTGGGACTTGCCGTACTGGAAGATCCACCGTGTGCCTCACAGCCTTGATGTCATGCATATCACAAAGAACGTGTATGAGAGTCTGCTTGGTACCCTGCTCAACATGCCAGAGAGGACCAAAGATGGGCCGAAAGCAAGGGCAGACTTGAAATCAATGGGCATCAGGCAGGAGCTTCACGCTATATATGATGATGATGATGATGATGATGATGATGATGATGATGATGAGGGGAAGCAGGACACAGAAAGTCGTCGCAAAGGCAAAAAGGCCAAGAAGACCGGAAATGACTACCCTCCCGCGTGCTTCACTCTAAGTCAGGAGGAGATCGAGCAGTTTTTCACCTGCCTCCTAGGAGTAAAACTTCCTTACGGTTACGCGGGGAAGATAAGCAGATACCTAGACCCAGCGAAGCAGAAATTCAGCGGGATGAAGTCTCACGACTGTCACGTGCTGATGATGCAGATACTTCCAGTTGCAATCCGTGGGATCATGGACGCGCACGTCCGTGAAATGCTATTTGGCCTATGCAACTTCTTCGACGTCATCTCTCGGAAGTCGATTAGCGTGAGGCAACTCAGAAGGCTACAGGAAGAGATCGTGGTGATACTATGCGAGCTTGAGATGTACTTCCCGCCCGCATTCTTCGACATTATGGTGCATCTGCTGGTCCATATAGTGGAGGATATCATCCAACTCGGGCCGACGTTCCTGCACAGCATGATGCCGTTCGAAAGGATGAATGGTGTCATCAAAGGATACGTTCGCAACATGTCACGTCCAGAAGGAAGCATAGCCAGGGGCTTTCTGACCGAAGAGTGCATCTCCTACTGCACGAATTATCTAGGCATCGAGAACTCCGTTGGTCTGCCCGTCAACAGGCACGTCGGCAGGCTCGCTGGATGGGGTCACCGTGAGGGTCGCCGCGAAATGCATGTCGACTTCGAGGGTCGACTCGCCGACTTTGAAAGAGCAAACCTAGTCGTGCTACAACACATAGACGTGGTCGATCCTTGGATGGTAGAGCACAAAACCTTTATTAAGAAGACGTACAATGACCGAGGCCAACAGAGGACGGACGGAGATATACTCAAAGAGCACAACTCATGTTTCACGCGTTGGTTCAAGCAGAAGCTTCTGTCGTACCCTTTACATGAGGATTCTTCCGCGGAAGAACAACTCATATTCGCCTTGTCACAGGGCGCCGAGCACAACCTGATGACCTATGAGGCATACGATATCAACAGCTACACATTCTACACCGAGGCCAAGGACATGAAGAGCGATGGTTATCAGAACTCCGGGGTAATGATGGAATCCTACACCGGTAACGACAAGGACAGATACTACGGAAGGATCGAGGAGATCTGGGAGCTGAGCTACGCTGGAGAGAAGGTCCCGATGTTCCGTGTCAGATGGGCCAAGAACGTCATAAAAGAAGACCGGTATTTCACCACCATGGTTATACCCGAAGCCAAATCCAAGACCGCGGGCGCAAACGTCACCGCGAAAAATGAGCCATGGGTACTGGCTTCCCAAGTGGACCAATGCTTCTTCATTACTGACCCGCCAAAGCCCAGTCGTGTTGTCGTGAGGAGAGGCAAAAGGAAGATCATTGGAATGGATGGAGTAGCCAATGAGCAAGACTTCGACAAGTACGGCGACCCGAGGATCGAACATGACGACGATGATGAAGTAGCAGCATACACCACAAGAAGAAGCAGGACCACCCTACCTAAAGGACGTCTGTTCCATAGAAGAACTCCATTTGCGAAAAAGAAGGGCAAGAAGATTGTGAACAGATAGCTAGCTAAGATCGATTGTATTTAAATCGTAGCCTTCATTTCTCGATTGTATTTCATGGGTACTTTTTGAACTATCATGAATATTTTTAAATTTCATGGACACTCGATCTCGATCCCCCTCCATCTCGATCGCTATCCCACCTCGCCAGATCCGGTCCCCCTCGCCGCCGAGAACCCCGCAGTCCACCGGCCGCCGCCGCCGACCCCCCGCACCCTCGATTCCCCTACTCAACCGCCGCCGCCGACCCCTCGCACCCCGCGCACCGTCTTATAAAAAAATAAGTATCAAACAGCTTTTTAAATGCTACTGTCTTATAAAAAAAATATTATTGTTATTATTTAAACAAGTTTGAACATATTTAAACACAAATAAGTATCAAACAGCTTTTTAAATGCTAAAAAAAATTGTGGAGCCTAGGAGTCGAACCCAGGACCTCCTGGTGTGAGAACTGGCTGCTGACCAGTCGAGCTAGTAGAGGGGACTTGATGTGGATCAGTTCTGGTGGTACATAACCTGTTGGCTCGAGTTGAAATAAAAAAATACTAATGGCGCACCACGGTGAGGTGCGCCATTAGTATGGATATACTAATGGCGCACCACGGTGAGGTGCGCCATTAGTATTGTGCCCGATCCCCCCTTCCCTCTCCCCCTTCGCCCGATCCCCCCTTCCCTCTCCCCCTCGCCAGTTCCCTCTCCCTCTCGATCCACCGCCGCCGCCGCCGCTGCCCTGACCCACTGCACGCCCTCGCCCTCGCCCTCTCCCTCCCTCGCCCTCTCCTCGCCTTCCCTCTCCCTCGCCCTCTCCCCGC
>NC_041385.1:550929367-550959723 GCF_002162155.2 Triticum dicoccoides
TCTCCCCGCCTTCCCTCGCCCTCGCCCCCTCCCTCCCTCGCCCTCTCCTCTCTCCCAGAGCCCAGAAAGCCTCGCCGCCGTCGCACCGTCCTGACACCGTCCGTCGCCCCGCCTCCCGCGATGCCGCCCTCTCCTCTCCCGACGCCGCCGCCCCGCCGCCCTCGTCGTCGGCTGCGCATCAACCGCCACGGCGTCGGCTGCTGCTGCGGCAAGAGCTGCTGCCTTGGTGGATCTACTACCTCTGCCCCGACCTCAAGCGCGGCTGCTTCTCGCAGCAGGAGGAGGACCACATCGTCGCACTCCACCGGATCCTCGGCAACAGGTCTGCACAACTGCAAGTTTTTTTTTGAAACAAGACAACTGCAAGTTTACAGTGCAATATATAAATACTCCCTCCATACTCCCTCGGGCGGAGGTAGAAAAGGGTCTGCGAGCCAGTGCTGTGCTCGACAAGGTGCACACAGGAGAGGATCGCAACACAAACCTGAGAGGCCGAGGAAGTTGATCTTGGCCACAGTACGCTGTTTGCCGTCCTGGTCAGAGGTAGATATGTGAATGATGAGGCCTTGGTGCCCTCTGGCCGGTAGCTGGGTGGAAGAAGCTTTAGCGGGTTGCGGCTGGGTAGAAAAGGGTTTAGTGGGTTGCTGCTGGGTAGAAGAAGCTTTGGTGGGCTGCTGCTTGTCTTGGTTCTCATCGAAACAACCCAGCTGCGCGAAATCCTCAATCGACTTGACATGAACCTACAAAGGAAAGACAATATTAATAAATCACAACTCTACTAGATTGTTAAGTTGGGTGGGATGTAAAAGCAAATCTTCTTCTAAGTGCAATATACTTAGTGCTGCTATATGAGTGTATAAATATTTGTTGCTATATAAATGTGAACAAAATTCGTGCTTGTATATGATATTCTGCCATGAAGAAAGAATAGATAGTGTGGGTCTGACCTTGTTTAATTTCTGCAATTCTTGTATATGATATTCTTTGGTGTGTATTGCATTCTCATCGTGGTTTTGATCACAGAACAAGAAGGGAAAGGGCGACTGAAGTACCTACTGCAGCAGACAGAAGTATTTGCCCACTTTGCAGAAGGAAGCCAGGCTAAAGAGAAGAAGCCACGTGGAAGGTGATTCTTGGTTATGTTTTTTTTAAAAGCAATCCTTGGTTATGTTAGTGCCACTATATAGTACTTTACTATGAACACCCATCTTGGATGACCAATAGAAATTGCAGCCACATGTGCACCAATCTAATTTGAAACATCAATGAAAATTGAAAAAAAATTACTCTCATAGCACTACTTCTATTTGCATTTCCCAAACATATAGTTCTGTCCATCCTCATTTCCTGTCTTCCCTAATAACCATCATTAAGTTATAGGTTTGCTGTGTGCCTGTGCTATTCCCTGTCAGTAATTGATTTCAGAAACTGGCAAGCTTTGATAATGTAAGAGTTACTTACTTGCTAATTAGCCAAGCAGGCATGTATTATAACGGTGGAATTTCAGCCATGATACACATAACGGTGAGTAAAGATGATAATATCATTTATGAGTTAGTCAACACAGGACAGTGCCACATACTCTAATTACCTGGAACTTGCAGTATAAAAACTGAACCTTAATCAGCATGATCCTCTGACCTGTAATTTCTACTTTTATGCCTCTGTTACTCCAGTCAAAGATGTGAACCAACATCTTTCATTGTTATGCATATCAAACACCAAGGGTTATTTTCACTTAAAGTTTTAGAATGGGTGCATTACAATTCAGTCTGATATCTAATAAGACACTCTGGGCTGATATAATTATGGAACAGAACCAACCATGATAAATAAAAGGTGATGTTGTCTATGCATTACCAAAAATGTATCTTTGTGAACAAATAAATTGGTACCAACAGCAATGCCATCTTACTGTAGAATTAGAATACATGGACATGATCAGCTCAGCTCCCAAACTGCCATTCATCACATCAATTTCCCCTTATGTAACTCCAGTCAAAATTTTATGTTGGTCTACCTAGTAGATGCCCATGGTTTGATTTTATGTTTGTTCCTATCAATACAAATGCTGAGCTATGTTCCATTTTTACTGTTCTTTGTGATAGTTTTTGCAACTTTACTTCCCATCTTAAGGCAAGCCCCATTTTTACTGTTCTTTGTTAGCAGAGCTGCTTGTTTCTAAGAACTTTGATACTATTTGGATCAAAGTTAAATGAGCACATAGATGACAAAAAAAAGTTCAGATTGTAAAATGTTCATTTTGCTGCTAGTGCCCATTTTGAGTAATTGCTTAGAGGGATGATCCTGTGTGAGCTGGTGGAGTGATTTGTTTTCTACATAAAGCTCTTTAGTCAGGCTGGTTTTCGTGAAATACACATGAAGCTTCACCAGCTCCTGTGGGTGTGGGATACATGTGACATGTGACATTGCATCCATGTCCACCTGGGATAATGATTTTGCAGGTACCCCGAGAGGCCCTTGAGTTTGCCGGAATGTCGATTAACTTCCGTTCCGGCAAATTCGGGTACTCCATATGTCCTATTTTCAGCAAAGGTCATGCTGAAATTTTCCGTGAATTTTAGCATGACTTTGCTAAAAATAGGACATATGGGGTACTTGTGACTAATGCATGGGCCGGGGTATCTTAGTAGTTAATTAAGTAGGATCAAGTGCCCCGGCGTACTTGTGACTAATGCATGGCTTTTAGGGTGCCTCTGTGTCGATAAAAACCGAAATGATGAAAGGTTAGGCTTTTAGGGTGCCTTGGCGTCGAAAAACCCTCAGTGATAAAAGCTTAGATTTTAGGATGCCTCGGTGTCGACAAACCCTAAATGATGAGACCATGATCTTGTTCCTTGACAATAACCAACTTTTTGACCAAACTTTGTTTCTATTTAGAGAGAAACATGGCCCACAACAATGAGGCCGGGGGTTCGGGTGGCAAGGCATTTTGGGAGCTGTCCCAGGAGATGGAGGAACAACCTCACTTGTATGAGGCCGCCGCCTTCCCCACCGATCCTGAGACCACGGATGGTGCCGCCGAGGATGACCACACTAATGCCACCACTGATGGTGCCGCCGAGGATGCCACCACTGATGATGGCGGCACACGCACAGATGGCAGCCAACCGAAGAGGCAACGGAAGGACCGGCGCCCGGTCGTGCTCCGCACCCTCAAGGAGGAAGTTACTGAAGTGGACTCCAACGGGAATCCAACGGCGCCCGAACGAATAGTCAAGGGGTACTCTCTTCAGCTCGGGTGCATTGTCCAGAGCACCGTCTCGATCAACACCGAGAACCTGAGGCATCCTGACCGAGGGAATTTGCGCAACCTCCTCTTCACGAAGCTGCACGAACGATACAAGTTCCCCGCTGAATTTGAAAACACAAGCCTCAAAGGGAATAAAGTGAACAATGCTGCCCTCACGAAGATGAGCAAGGCCCTGTCTACTTGGAAAAGCAATATGAAGAGAATGATCGAGAAAGGTGAGAGTTATCAGAAGATCAAGGAGAAAAATCCTTCGATCACCGAAGATGACTTCAACGACTTCAAGATCAATTGCTCGAGCACCGCAAGCTCCCAATCAAGTGAGTGGGGGAAACAAATGCGGGAGCTGAACATAGGGGAACACACACTCGGTCCCGGCGGTTACAGAGTGGCGGAGCCTATATGGGACAAGGAGGAGGCAGACCGTGCCGAGCAAGGCCTACCGCCCCTCTTCGATAAATACGGTGACAAGCAGACCAGGAACTTTGTCAGGGCCCGGTACAAGAAGGACCCGAAAACAAAGGAGCTTACCACGGATCCGAAGACCAGGCAGGTTGAGCTTGTTCTCGTAAGGAATACACCCCCGCGTAATTAGCTCCATATGGTTGCATTCTAATTAATGAAGCCGAATTTCTAAATGGTTCACATTCCTTCCGCAGGCGACTGAAAGCAGTAGCGCGGGGTCGACTAAGAGCAACCCTTGGGACACCACTCTAAATAGGGGGTTGAATGTAATGAAGAACAAGGATAAGCTCAGTAAGCCGACGTCAGCTGGTCGTGTGGCCGGCAAAGGCTTGTCGACAAAATGGGGGTCATACTATACCGCTGGTGTGCGGAAGGAGAAAAAGACCAGCTCGGAAAGCCAGGCGCGAGAGGTTCAAGAACTCAAGGCACAGGTGGCGCGGATTCCGGAGATTTGTCAAGAGCAAGTGGAACAATGACTCGGAGCGACGATCACCGCCCTTGTGCCTACCTTGATCTCGGGGTTGAGTGCGTGGATTGCGGGCGGCCAACAGGGGCCGCCCCCGATTCCTAGCTTCACGGCCAGCAACTTGCATAATGCGATGGCGGGGCCATTGGTGCCTCCGGCGGAGGCGGCATTGGTGTCTCCGACGCCGGCACGGGAGCTTAATGCACCCGGGTGTACGCCGGCCGGCACCTCTTCAGCAAGCGGCCCCTCCGTCAACTGCACGCCCGCCGTTGGCGGTGCGTCGACATTAGCCGAGCTCGACGCCATCATCACGGTAACTAATTAAGCCTCTCTCGGCCGAGGACTTCATCTCCTTGCCTTTGACTGGGCATCCCTGACGCCCTACAGGTTTTCGCAGGGCGCCGCCGACGTTCCGTGCACTCTCCTCCACTTCGTGAACAACAAGTTGGTCGATGTCGCTAAGGGCAAAATCATTCAACCGGGCAACCCCTTGTTCCATGGTACCCAGATGCCACCCAACTTGTTTAGGGTTCAACTGGTTCGGGTGCTGCCAGGCTGCGACGACTTGTTACCTCCGATTCGACCCGTCGGGGCCGACGATGAAGACATGATGACCCTCAGCGCCTGGCTGAGCTGGCCCCTGCTTTGGCCGAAGAGCCAGATTCGTTTGGGGGCGGGGGACACCACCCCAAAGACAACACCACCAGTCGTGCCGGCGCCAAGTCGGCCCCATGGCAAGACCGCCGTAACGGTGCCGGACATCCCTATGCCACTGGATCCAAACATGCATATGGCACAGGATCAGAATGACGACGACGACGACGATGATACATTTGGCAACGTCAATCAGTACTTTGCCGATCATGGGTACGATGGCGACTTCATGGGGCCTCCTTCTCAAGAACCAAACCCAACAAAAGACGTGTCGATCTAGCTGGTACCGCGGAGAAGCCAAGTTGCAACAGGCGCCTTCTGGCGTTCAGCTCTCAGGAGACGCCTCCAGCTGCCGACTTCACCGAGCCTCAGATAGGCGAGGTGTGAAATATTATCAGCCCCAACACACTCAAGAAGGCGGTCTGTGAGCAGAACTCGATCCCATTACAGGAGAAGAAGAAGGCACGCAAAAGAAAGACTAAGAAGGGTGCGAGCCAGCCGGCACCGATTACGATCCGTGCTCAGGACGGGCCACCTTCACCGTAGGATATCTCGAGGAGGGTGAATGTGGCGGGTAGGGCGATGCTACCGACAAATATGCTCAATGCTGCAACCGGTGCTATGCGGAGTCTGCATGACAGTGTTCTTGCTTTGGAGAAGCGGCGTCTCAGAGAGAAGGATGTGGCATACCCGGTTTTCGCGGCCAAGGTGCCAGAGGGCAAGGGCTTTGTGGATAACTCCATCGGGCGTACGATCGTCCTGCGTTTTGATGACATCCACGCTATGTTGAACCTTCATCCGCTGCACTACACCTTCGTTCGGCTATTTTCGCTGAGTATGGAGATGCGGATCATTCGCGACAAGACCCCGGACATCGTGATAGTCGACCCCTTCTACATGCGTGCCAAGATCTTGGACAGCGCTGGGGACCGGCAAGTCGCGAGTTCTTACCTCGAAGGCGTCATTCTGGCAAACCAAGATAAGGATAACTTCCTCGTGCCTTACTTTCCCGAGTAAGTCCTCCCCTCAACCGGCCCGTAACATATGAATTCTTACATTTCGATCGTTTTTCTTTTAACATTCCGTGTTTTCTGCAGTGACACACATTGCACGCTCATCCTCCTAAGCCCCAAATATTCCATGGCCACGTATTACGACCCGGACCGTCAGTCGAACGTAGACTACACAAATGTCAAGAAGGTTCTTGATGATGTTCTCCCCGGCTACGCCAAATCTGGAGGCACCTTCACCAGGCCTATTTGTAAGTACGGCAAGCACGTATTCTCCCACAATACGACGTTCTGCTGCGTCAAGCAGCCGCCTAGCGGTCAGAAGGGTGCCTACTACGCCATCCATCACATGCGGGCGATCGTACGGGACCATCATCAACTTCTGCTACCGAGTAAACTCAAAGATTGGGCAAAGAGCGTGTCGGCAATCCCGGACGCGGACCTCCGACAAGAATTCTTTCGCATCCAGTCGGAGTTTGTGGAAATTATCCATCAAGATGTCCTTCGTACCTCGGGGCAGTTCTACCTCAACAATCAACCGTCCAACAGTGACATCGACACAATGCTACAAATGCAGGCTGACAACGACCGTTATTTCATGACTCCCACGATAGACGGCGGCTTCATCCACGCTCCGGTCCCTTGAGTCGAGTCGAAAGCAGTGATGCTGTGTCTAGTTCTGAAACATAGATTGGCTCATGTTGTAATTAAACTTTAATGAACTTGTAGTATGTCTCTTTGGTTTCGAGAGTCGTTCAACTTAGATGTAATCGATGCTATTAATGTCTTGCTTTTCTCTTCCGATCGTTCTGTTGCATACTTATATATTGCTTATGTATTGTCTGTGAATTGGTACTAACGTTTCGTTTGGCTAGTGCATAGCGATGCCGACGTATGTCGTGTACAAGGGTAAGGTTCCCGGAGTCTACGATGACTGGGAGGAGTGTCGGAGACAGGTTCACCGATTCAGCGGTAACAGTTACAAAGGGTACACCACTAGGGCCGAGGCCAAATCTAGATACGCCCGCTATCTAGCGGGAGAGGGGAGGGAGCGTTGGAGGAACCGGATGAAGACGAGTTTCATCGTGATGATGCTCATCGTGATGACCGCAGCTCTCTTCTATGTGATGGTAGTTTAGATGATCGATATCGACTTGTAATGTGAAGACAAACTCGCTACTCGCGGTCTCGAGACTTGTAATATAATGTTCTATCTTTGTTCGGTCTTTTCAATTCGGAGACTAATATGATGAATTGTATTCGGAGACTAATATGATGAATTGTATTCAAAGACTAATCTTCTATTGTATTCGATGAATCTGTTGTTGATGTGTGCTGTCTATATTTTGTCAAATTATACATTTTGTAACCTGTGCAAAAAACAGAAAATAAAAACAAAAAAAACCTAATATTCATACTAATGGCGCATCACATGACAGTGCGCCGTTAGTATGACAGTGCATACTAATGGCGCATCACTGGGTAGTGCGCCATTAGTATGCCGCGGTTACTAATGGCGCATCCAGTGGTGGTGCGCCATTAGTATGCAAAAGCACCTGGATATACATGGCCCCTGGGAGGCATACTAATGGCGCACCCTAGCCTATACTAATGGCGCACCCGCGGTGCGCCATTAGTATACCAGATACTATTGGCGCACCAGGTGGTGCGCCATTAGTAAAAATTACTAATGGCGTGCTATTAATGGCGCACCACAGATGCGCCATTAATGGCCATACTAGGTGCGCCATTAGTAGGGGTTTTTCTAGTAGTGACAAGTGTGATAAAAAAGGATAGTAGCATTGTCCCTTCTCTCTTTTTCTCTCATTTTTTTATTTGGCCTCCCCCTTTTTTTTAAGTCCGAAGTCTCATCCCGACTTGTGGGGGAACCATAGTCTCCATCATCCTTTCCTCACTGGGACAATGCTCTAATAATGAAGATCATCACACTTTTATTTACTTACAACTCAAGATTACAACAATACTTAGAACAAGATATGACTCTATATGAATGCCTCCGGCGGTGTACCGGGATATGCAATGAATCAAGAGTGACATGTATGGAAATTATGAAGGTGGCCTTGCCACATATACGATGTCAACTACATGATCATGCAAAGAGCAATTTGACAATAATGATGCGTGTCATATAAACGGAACAGTGGAAAGTTGCATGGCAATATATCTCGGAATGGCTATGGAAATGCCATAATAGGTAGGTATGGTGGCTGTTTGGAGGAAGGTATATGGTGGGTGTATGGTACCGGTGAAAGTTGCGCGGCACAAGAGAGGCTAGCAATGGTGGAATGGTGAGAGTGCGTATAATCCATGGACTCAACATTAGTCATGAAGAACTCATATACTTATTGCAAGAATCTACAAGTCATCAAAAACAAAGTACTACACGCATGCTCCTAGGGGGATACATTGGTAGGAAAAGACCATCACTCGTCCCCGACCGCCACTCATAAGGAAGACAATCAATAAATAAAAGTGTGCTCCAACTTCATCACAAAGCGGTTCACCGCATGCTACCGGAATCACAACCTTTAGCACAAGCATTCTTTAAATTCATAATCACCGAACTAGCATGACTTTAATATTACCACCTCTATATCTCAAAACAATTATCAAGTATCAAATTGATCATAGCATCCAATTCACTTCCTATGATAGTTTTTATTATACCCAACTTGGATGCTCATCACTCTAGGACCAATTTTATAACCTTAGCAAGTACCATGCTGTTCTAAGAGACTCTCAAAATAATATAAATGAAGCATGAGAGATCAACAATTTCTTCAAAATTAAGCCAACGTCGTGCTCTAAAAGATATAAGTCAAGTACTAGAGCAAAAATTATCTAGCTCAAAAGATATAAGTGAAGCACATAGAGTATTCTAATAAATTCTAATCAAGTGGGCTTCTCCCAAAAGGTGTGTACAGCAAGGATGATTGTGGTAAACAAAAAAGCAAATACTAATATCATACAAGACGCTCCAAGCAAAACACATATCATGTGGCGAATAAAAATATAGCTGCAAGTAAAGTTACCAATGAACAAAGACGAAAGAGGGTATGCCTTCCGGGGGCATCCCCAAGCTTAGGATTTTGGATATTCTTGAATATCTTGGGGTGCCATGGGCATCCCCAAGCTTAGGCTCTTGCCACTCCTTATTCCATAGTCCATCAAATCTTTACCCAAAACTTGAAAACTTCACAACACAAAACTCAACAGGAAATCTCATAAGCTCCGTTAGTGTAAGAAAGCAAAACCACCAGATAAGGTATTGCAATTAACTCATTCTTTATTTATATTGGTGTTACACCTACTGTATTTCAAGTTATCTATGGTTCATACCCTTACATACTAGCCATAGATGCATCAAAATAAGCAAATAACACACGAAAGGCAGAATCTATCAAAAACAGAACAGTCTGTAGCAATCTGTAACTCTCGAATACTTATGGAACTCTAAAATCCTACCAAAATAATAAGTCCTGGGAAATTTGTCTATTGATCTACAACAAAAAGAATCAACACAAAAGCATGTTTCTGTGATTTATCAAAGTTATTTTCGTGCGCACAAAGTTTCTGTTTTTCAGCGGAATCAAATTAACTATCACCATAGGTTATCCTATAGGTTCTACTTGGCACAACCACTAATTAGAACACATAAAAACACATCTAAACAGAAGGTAGATGCAGAATTTATTACTAAACAAAAACAAAAACAAAAAACACAAATAAAATTGGGTTGCCTCCCAACTAGCGCTGTCGTTTAACGCCCCTAGCTAGGCATAAAAGCGAGGATAGTTCTAAGTAGTGCCATCTTTGGCATCTAATTCCTCAATAGAGCACTTATAATATTTAGGGGATTCTTTCTTTTTAGTGATGATAAAGCTCTTAGGCAAGAAATCAATAAATTCGCTTGTAGCAAAAGGTTCCTTAATGATAGCAAGAAAATTGGGATGAATACTTATCGTTAAGATTGGCATTTCCTTTGCTAGAGGATTCACCCTTATTTTTAGGAACATACATGACCTTAGCAATTTTGGTAGGAGGCGTTGGGGTATTTTTCACAGATGAAAAGGCAGACCCTAAGTTGGCGATAATGTCCTCCAGTTTACCAATTCTTGTAGAATCAAGATCTATTCTTTCATTAACTATAGGTTCTTTTTCTTTAAAAAAATTCAAAGTAACTCCAACCCTAGATCCATATTGGGTAATTTGATTGTGGATCTTTTTATCCAAATTTTCAATTAACTCAACAGTGGCAACTTTATTTTCAATAATTTCAAGCCTTTGCATCACATGTTCCAAAGTTAAGATAGTTCCATTAACCAAAAGAGGGGGTGGACCAAACAAATCTAACATGGCATTATAAGCATCAAAAGTGTGGCTACCCAAGAAGTTCCCTCCGGTAATGGTAACAAGAATATATCTATTCCAAGGAGTAATGCCTACATAAAAATTGCGAAGAAGAATGGAAGTGGATTGCTTCCTAGTAGATCTATTTTGAGCATTGCAAATTCTATGCCAAGCATCCTTTTAATTTTCTCCCTCCCTTTGTTTAAAATTAAGAACTTCATGATCGGGGGTATTAATGATAATAGGAGGACTAGCCATAGCGACAAGATAAACGACCCAACACACGAGCAAACAAAAAGGCAAACGAAAGAGAGAGGAGATTGGAAAAGAGAGGGCGAATAAAACGGCAAGGATGAAGTGGGGGAGAGGAAAACGAGAGGCAAATGGGAAATATTGTAAATGCAAGGGAGATGAGTTTGTGATGGGTACTTGGTATGTCTTGACTTGAGCGAAGACCTCCCCGGCAACGGCGCCAGAAATCCTTCTTGCTACGTCTTGATCTTGTGTTGGTTTTCCTTGAAGAGGAAAGGGTGATGCAGCAATAGTAGCATAAGTATTTCCCTCGGTTTTTGAGAACCAAGGTATCAATCCAGTAGGAGGCTCCTCAAAAGTCCCACGCACCTACACAAACAAAAAAGAACTTGCAACCAACGCAATAAAGGGGTTGTCAATCCCTTCACGGCCACTTGCGAAAGTGAGATCTGATAGAGATAATATGATAAGATAAATATATTTTTTGTATTTTATAATATAGACTGGAAAAGTAAAGATGCAAATAAAAGTAGATTGAAAGCTTATATGATAAAAGATAGACCCGGGGGCCATAGGTTTCACTAGTGGCTTCTCTCAAGATAGCATAAGTATTATGGTGGGTGAACAAATTACTGTCGAGCAATTGATAGAAAAGCGAATAATTATGAGATTATCTAGGCATGATCATGTATATAGGCATCACGTCCGTGACAAGTAGACCGACTCCTGCCTGCATCTGCTACTATTACTCCACACATCGACCGCTATCCAGCATGCATCTAGAGTATTAAGTTCATAAAGAACAGAGTAACGCATTAAGAAAGATGACATGATGTAGAGGGATAAACTCATGCAATATGATATAAACCCCATATTTTTTATCCTCGATGGCAACAATACAATACGTGCCTTGCTGCCCCTGCTGTCACTGGTTAAGGACACCGCAATATTGAACCCAAAGCTAAGCACTTCTCCCATTGCAAGAAAGAACAATCTAGTAGGCCAAACCAAACTGATAATTCGAAGAGACTTGCAAAGATAACTTAATCACACATAAAAGAATTCAGAGGAGATGAAAATATTTCTCATAGATAAAATTGATCATAAGCCCACAATTCTTTGGATCTCGACAAACACACCGCAAAAAGAGTTACATCGAATATATCTCCAAGAAGATCAAGGAGAACATGGTATTGAGATCCAAAAAGATAGAAGAAGCCATCTAGCTAATAACTATAGACCCGGAGGTCTGTGGTAAACTACTCACATCTCATCGGAGAAACCTTGGAGATGATAGAGGCCCTCCATGATAGATTCCCCCTCCGGCGGAGCATCGACGAATGCTCCAAGATGGGATCTCGCGGATACAGAAGGTTGCGGCGGTGGAATTAGGTTTTCATGGTCTGTTCTGATGTTCTCGGGGTATGTGGGTATATATAGGAGGAAGAAGTAGGTCGGTGGCCGCCCGAGGGGCCCACGAGATAGGGGGCGCACCCAGTAGGGGGGGCGCCCTCCACCCTCGTGGCCACCTCGGCTGCTTCTTGACTTGCACTCCAAGTCCTCTGGATCACGTTTGTTCCAAAAGTCACGCTCCCGAAGGTTTCATTCCATTTGGACTCCGTTTGATAATCCTTTTCTTTGAAATACTGAAATAGGCAAAAAAACAGCAATACGGGCTGGGCCTCCGGTTAGTAGGTTAGTCCCAAAAATGATATAAAAGTGTAAAGTAAAGCCCATAAACATCCAAAACAAGTAATATAATAGCATGGAACAATCAAAAATTATAGATACGTTGGAGACATATCACCCACCGAGATTGCAATGCAAACTCTCTGTTTCCCTTTCCTAATGTTTCAGTCCAACCGAGATGAGCGAATCGGTCCCACCGAGTTTTCCCGACCAACTCTCTGTTTGTCTATTACCAAAATTGGTCTCACCGAGTTTGTGTAATTGGTCTCACCGAGATTACGTTATGCCCTAATCCTAACCATATGGGTCCCACCGAGTTGACATGTCGGTCCCACCGAAATGCCTAATGGTCGCATTATGAACTAAATCGTTCTTACCGAGTTTCACGATTCGGTCCCACCGTGTTTGGTAAATTGTGTGTAACGGTTAGATTTTGTGTGGAGGCTATATATATCCCTCCAGCCACTCTTCATTCGTGGAGAGAGCCATCAGAACATGCCTAAACTTTCAACATACATTTTCTGAGAGAGAACCACCTACACTTGTGTTGAGGTCAAGATATTCCATTCCTACCACATAAATCTTGATCTCTAGCCTTCCCCAAGTTGCTTTCCACTCAAATCTTCTTTCCACCAAATCCAAATCCTGTAAGAGAGAGTTGATTGTTGGGGAGACTATCATTTGAAGCACAAGAGCAAGGAGTTCAACATCAACACACCATTTGTTACTTCTTGGAGAGTGGTGTCTCCTAGATTGGCTAGGTGTCACTTGGGAGTCTCCGTCAAGATTGTGGAGTTGAACCAAGGAGTTTGTTAGGGCAAGGAGATCGCCTACTTCGTGAAGACCTACCCGAGTGAGGCAAGTCCTTTTTGGGCGACGGCCATGGTGGGATAGACAAGGTTGCTTCTTCGTGGACCCTTCGTGGGTGGATCCCTCCGTGGACTCACGCAACCGTTACCCTTCGTGAGTTGAAGTATCTATCAACATGGATGTACGATATAAAACATCACCTATCGGAACCACGGATAAAAAATCTCCGTGTCAACATTGCGTTTGCTTCCTCAAACTCCTCCCTTTACCTTCATATGCAATTGTTTTACATTCCGCTGCTATACTCTTATAATTGCATGTGTAGGTTGATTGCTTGACTTGTGCTAAGTTGCTAAAATCTGCCAAGAACGAAAATTGGGAAAAGGCTAGATTTTTATTTGGTCAAGTTGTCTACCCCCCCTAGACATACTTTTGATCCTACAGTTATACTGGGTTATACAGGGCTTGGATCTGGGCTACGGCGGGCCAAGAAAAAAATAGAATCGCGGGGACGATAATACCCCTCGGAAATTAGGTTAGGGGGGAGCACTGAAGCAGGGCTCATCGTAGCAAGGCAACAGTCTGTGTGATCGGTCTCTGTCCGTCGATGTGTTTCAGAACTTTTGCAGGAAATCTTCATGGATTGGCACAAGACACCCCTGGATATCTGGATCGTATAAAATCTGGTCGTGCAAGTCCATATCATCTTGGTGGCTTCATGAGGGCGTGGCGCTAAGCTTCGTTGTATGTTGACACCATGGGACATGCCAGTATCTCGATTTCCATACCATAGACAGTGATGGAGAAGTGATATGTTTCCAATGTATCTATAATTTTTGATTGTTTCATGCTATTATATTAACAATCTTGTATGTTATATGCAATTTTATATTATTTTTGGGAACTAACCTAATAACTCAGTGCCCAGTGCCACTTTGTGTTTTTGCCTACTCCTTTGTTTCATAGAAAAATCATACAAAATGAAGTCCAAACACGATGAAACTTTACGTTGATTTTTTGGACCAAGAGATACCATAGAAGCTTTGGGGGAAGGCCAGAAGATATACGAGAGAGGCACGAGCTCACACGATGCACCCTCGGGGGGTCCGCCACCTGAGCTTGTGGGCCCCTCGTAGCTCCGTTTGACCTAATTACAAGCCTATAAATTCCCTAAAATCTAGGAACCACCAGAGCGGGCCCCTCGTAGATCCGTTTGACCTAATTACAAGCCTATAAATTCCCTAAACTCCAGGAACCACCAGAGCAAGACCCGAAACAATTTTATGGCCACCGCAAGCCTCTGTTCTTCCGTGAACCCATCTGGAGGCCTCCGTCGGGCCTCTGACGGAGGGGGAATCAATCACGGAGACCATCTTCATCAACCTTGCTGCCTCCATGATGATGCGTGAGTAGTTCCCACAAAACATACGGGTCCATAGTAGTAGCTAGATGGCTCTCTCTCTCTCTCTCTCACTTGACCTTCAATACAATGTTCTCTTCGGAGATCAATTCGATGTAATATTTTTGTGGTGCCTTTTTATTAATTGTGGGTTTATGAATAGATTATTCATTAAAAGTAATTGAGTCTTTATTGCACTTTATTATTTGTGATTTTATAGTTATGTATGCTTTCCAATCAATGAGTTTTCTTTCGCCAAGTTGATGATTAGATCTTCAGAGGAAGTGGTTCATAGTAGTACGTTCAATCTTGCGGTGTCCTCACTCTATGATAGGAGGAGTAGCGAGGTGTTGCTATTAAGGGTAAAACGACGAGGTTCGAACATATTATTTGGTCTTACTTTGTCTATATTATGTCATCATGCTCCAAACATTACTCTTTTTTGTTATGAACTTAATACCTTAACATGCATGCTAGATAGCGGTCGAGGGCTGCAGAAATAGTAGTAGATGCAGAATCGTTTTGGTCTACTTGTCTCAGGCATAATGCATATATATTAATCATGTCATGAATAACATCATAACAATGCGCTTTTCAATCAATTGTCCAACAGTAATTTGTCTACCCACCGTTACTACGCTAATGAGAGAGATGACTCCAGTGAAAGCTATGGCCCCGGGGTCCATTCACTTCATATTATTAAAACACTAAATACTATGTTGCAATTTATTATCTTAAATTTTGTTTTGCAATTTATCTATCTATCATTAGCAGGATTAATGCTTGCAATTAACGAGTACAAGGGGATTGACAACCCTCTAGCCCGCGTTGGGTGCATGTATTTGTTTGTGTGTGTGCAAGTACTGCTTACATTTGTTTGCATGAGTCTCCTACTAGTTCAATAAACCTTGATCCTTAACTGGGAAAATGTTTTCTGCTACTATACTACATCACCCTTCCTCTTCGGGGGAATCCCAACGCCTATCACAAGTAGCAAAAGACATTCTGGCACTGTTGCCGGGGAGACTTCATCAAACAAATAAAGGTCTCTTCACACACATTAACCTTTTTACTTGTTCTAATTTTCATTTGCCCTTATTTGTTTTCATTAAAAAATCAAAACTATCTTGTGTGATATATTTTCTTGAATTGCCATTATGTCTACTCAAGAGAATACTAATTTGTGTGACTTCTTTAATACTACTAATGATGATTTTATTAGTCCTCCAATTGCTCCTCCTGCCACTAGTGAAGAGCCATATGATACAAATGCTACATTAGTGAATCTTGTTATGAAAGAACAATTTGCTGGAAATCCTAATGAAGCTGATGCATCCCATCTTAATACCTTCATTGAATTATATGATATGCAAAAGAAAAAAGATGTGGCTAATGATATTGTGAAGTTGAAATTATTTCCTTTCTTTCTTAAAGATCAAGCTGAAACTTGGTTTTCGTTCATATCCCATAATAGCATTGATTCATGGAGTAAATGTAAGGATTCTTTTATTCATAAGTAATTTTCCTCCTGCTAAGATAATATCTCTTAGAAATCAAATCTTAAACAACATGAGGAAGAACATGTTGCACAATCTTGGGAGAGAATGAAATTAATGATTAAAAATTGTCCCACTCATGGATTAAGCTGATGGATGATAGTACAAATTTTTATGTGGGACTGAACTCTGTTTTCATGAACCTTCCAGACTCAGTTGCAAATGCAACATTTATGGGCATCACAGTTGGAGAAGCCACAAAGCTTCTCGACAACATAACGACAAATTATTCCCTATGTCACACCGAATGAGCTCCAACTTGTAAGAAGGAAATTCTATCGAAGAAGTTTCTACTTTGAGTGAGAAAATGGATGCTATTATGAATATGCTTGCTAGTAAAAATGCTCAAGTTGATCCCAGTGATATTCCATTGTCTACTTTGATTGAGAAAAATAATGACGATATTGATGTGAATTTTGTTGCAAGAAATAATTTCAGCAATAATGCTTATAGAGGGAATTTCAATAATCCTAGGTTGTACCCTAGTAATCCCTCTAATATTTTTGGTAATTCATAATAATAATAATAATAATAATAATAATAATAATAACAACAACAACAACAACAACAACAACAACAACAAGAATAATAATAATAATAATAATAATAATAATAATAATAATAATAATAATAATAATATGAAACCTACTGAACAAGAAAACAATATTAAAGAATTTATTAGTTCTCAAAAGATTTTCAATTCTATGGTAGAAGAAAAATTAAGCAAAGTTGACGCTATGTCTAAAAACATGTATAGACTTATGCATGATGTGGATGCTCTTAATATTAAAATTTTGCCACATGATAAATATGAAATATCTGAATCTTTAAAAGTTATTTAAGTCACCATGGATGAATGTAGAAAACAACAGAAATGACGAGAGCTAGACGTGAATTTCTAGAAAAGGCGTTCCCTTCTGGTTTTCATGATAATAATGATGAAGATGTCGAAATGATTGGTGTGACACCTATTGAACCTTTATTTGGTAATATAAAACTTGATGATAAAGGGCATGGACATGAGTCAACTTTAATTAGAAGGTACCACAATTGTTCAGAGGGTGATGATCTTAATGCTAAAAATAACAAAAGTGCGTTTGGATAGATTAAAACTTTAGATAGCGATGTACCCACTACTATGGGTTACAAGGACTTTAATTATGATAATCTCTCTTTGATTGAATGCATTTCCTTTTTGCAATCCATGAACACTTCACCTAATGCTTACGAACAAAAGAAAGCTTTTAATGAACACATCATAGAATCCCTCATCAAGGCTCATGAATAAAAGCTTGAATTAGAAGTGTCTATACGAGAAATTACATGATGAATGGGAACCTACAATTAATGTCAAGATTAAGAGTCTCTACTATACCAAAATACTTATGTGATGTTCTTTGTCTCACCTATATGGATGAATGTTCCCCTGACTTGCATTTAGAGGATTAAACAATTAAGAAACCATTGAGTAGAACAATTATGTCCTCATACGTACTAATATAAATTATATACCCGTGGATTTCATTATGCTTGATATTGAATGTAATGCTCTTGTCCTATAATACTTTGTAGGCCATTTTTACGAACCATAGATGCAATTATTGATATGAAAGAAGGAAATATACAATCCCAATTCCCATTAAAGAAAGGTATGGAACACTTCCCAAGGAAGAGAATTATACCACCATTTGAATATATTATGAGAGCCACCTATGAAATTACTTTGAAAGATGATAACACTTGAAACTATGCACTATGCCTAGTTAGGGGCATTAAACAATAATGCTTGCTGGGAGTCAACCCAATAGTTATCTTTATGCTTTATTTTTATTTTCTTGACTCAACATGGTTATTGCTACTATAATGATTATGTTTTTATCTTTTCTTTTGATTTTTGTGCCAAATAAAGCCTTTGGGATGATTTAGATAATAGTAAATTTGATGTTGTGCAGAAACAGAAATATTTGTGCTTAGTGTTGGAATTTTAATTCTGTACTAGAAGATGATAAATTGCTGAAATTTTCACACAGTGTTGGGATAGAAATATTTTTCATTTTAGTAATTTTTCATAATTTTTGGAGTTACAAAATAGTGGATAAAAATTATAACATTACACATTGTTTTGTTTTAGACAGATTATATTATATTGCATAGTGTGCTTATTTTGTTAATGCCATGGATTATATCGGGGGGTATAAGTCATCGAGAAGTTAGAATACGTTAGGTATTATGCAAGGGAAATTATGAATTTATTTATAACAGTACCTAAAGTGGATGATTGATTTATTATACTAACATATCTCATGAAATTTTTGCTGAGTTTTGTTTGCTGAAGCTTTCAAGTTTTGGGTGAGATCACGATGGATGAAGGAATAAGGAACGGCAAGACCCTAAGCTTGGGATGCACAAGGCACCCCAAGGTAATATTCAAGGAAGACCAAGCGTCTAAGCTTGGGGATTCCCCGGAGGCATCCCCTCTTTTGTCTCTAATCTATCGATAATATTACTCGGAGCTATATTTTTGTTCATCACATGATATGTGTTTTTCTTGGAGTGTCGTGTGTTATAGTTTAATTTGGTTTGCTTGTTTGTGACAATCATTGTTTGCTGAGCGCACCTATTGAGAGGACACACATTCATCATGATTTGCTAGAATGCTATTTATGCTTCACTTATATCTTTTGACTTAAGGCAATCTGCTCATATGCTTCACTTATATCTTTAGAGCACGGTAATACTTATATTTTATAGAAATCAATTGCACTCTCATGCTTTACTTATACCTTTTTGGGAATTAAATAGGAAGTGGTAATTTGCACGGGCTATATGTTTAGTCTAAAAATGATAGGTATACAAGAGTGGTATAATAAAGACCTTCATGTAGATCACTATTGTGAACCGTATGATCAACGATATTGAAGTTATAATATGGGAGTTTACTAGTTAATAAACATTAGTTAGTAAAAACTAGTGTTAAGGTTTGTGATTTACTATCTCGTTAAAGTGTCGGTCATGACATAGCGGGGAAGTTTGAGCGCACTGTATCCCTCATTGATATCCTTTGTGTTGCCCAAGGAGCATGCGGGTACTACTTTGCTTTGTGAGCTAATAAATCTTTCACAATAATTATTTCAGTTCTTATGACTAATGTGAGTTTGTGGACTATAAGCACTTCCACCCTTCCATATGTTGCTAGCCTCTTCGGCACCCTGCATTGGTCGTTCTCACCTCGAGACTGGGTGCATCCAAATCCCATCATATGACACGCTCTATCACACATAAGCCTTATTATGTTTTTCCTAAAAACAGCCACCATACCTAGCTATCATGGAATTTCCATAGCCATTTCGAGATATATTGCCATATTATAATAGAAGTTTCGTGTGTTGAAGTTTTCAACTTCCATGGTTACTATTCACATGACTTGAGCATTCATTGTCATTTTGCTTTGCATGATCATATAGAGCTGACAAGATATTTGTGGCAAAGCCATCATTCATCATTGCTATACATGTTACGTTAGATCATTGCACATCCTGGTACACTGCCATAGGTATTCTGATGTAGTCATGTCATTGAGTTTATTGAGTTGTAAGTAAATAAAGTGCAATGATCATCATTATTACAGCATTGTCCTAGTGAGGAAAATAATGATGGAGACTAATGAGTCCTCTAAAATGCGGGGATGAGATTCACGATATAGCTAAAAAGGAGAGAGAAAATGAGAGAAAAAGAGAGAAGGGGCAATGCTACTATCCTTTACCACACCTGTGCTTCAAAGTAGCACCATGTTCTTCATATAGAGAGTCTCCATGTTTTGGCACTTTTATATACTAGTGGGAATTTGTACATTATGAGAACTTGACTTGCATATTCTGATGACGGGCTTCATCAAATGCCCGAGATCTTCATGAGCAAGTAAGTTGGATGCACACCCACTTAATTTCAATAGCGAGGTTTTATACACTTATAGCTCTAGTCCATCCGTTGCATGGCAATCCCTACTCATTGTATCGATATCGATTGAAAGGCCTCTCCACCTCCTAACGATCCACCGAGTTGATTCGTGACTTTATCAATTGTTTCTTCCTTTATAAACCCCTACCATCATTCTCTTTGCAATCCAAAGTGCTAAGTCCATGGCTCATGCTTAAATATTGAGTTGGGTTGAAAACGCTGCAGCGAGAAAAAGCATGGTATAATTGTTTGGTTTGGCATTGTGGTGTTCATGATTTATACTTCGCACTAGGAAGATCGAGTTATGTCATGCTTACGTCATTAAATGAGTAGGAGTAATATTCTTTAGCATTGATATTTTGAAGAGTAATGATTATTTTCTCGCATTTTTTATATTATCGTTTTGATATCTATTACATCATCGTTGCTCAACATTCATACCTAAAAAGATTACATGATTAAGACATGTTAGGTAGCATTTAACATCAGAAATTCTATTTTTATCATTTATCTACTCATGGACGAGCAGGAGTTAAGCTTGGAGATGCTGATACATCTTCAACGTATCTATAATGTTTTATTGTTTCATGCTATTATATTGTCAATCTTGTATGCTCTATATGCAATTTTATATCATTTTTGGGAACTAACCAATTAAATCAGTGCCTAGTGTCTGTTTCTATTTTTGCCTATTTCTTTCTTTTGCAAAAAACCATACCAAACAAAGTCCAAACACGATGGAACTTTATGGTGATTTTTGATGGACCAGGAGAGACCCTAGAAGTTTCGGGGTGGGGCCAGAAGATATATGAGAGATTTACAAGCTCACATGGCACGCGCCACCTGAGCTTGTGGGCCCCTGATAGGTCCTCTTGACATAATTCCAAGCCTACAATTTTGTCGCCGCCGCACGCCTCTGTTCTTCCCGTGATCCCATCTGGAGGCCTCCGCCGATATTATGCCAGAGGGGAAATCTATCTTGGAGGCCATCTTCATCAACCTTGTAACCTCCATGATGATTTGTGAATAGTTCCTACATTACCACTGGTTCCATAGCAGTTGCTGGATGGCTCTCTCTCTCTCTCACTCTCTCTCTCTCATCTTTAATGCAATGTTCTCTTCAGAGACCAATTTGATGTAATCTTTTTGTCGTGCGTCTGTTGAGATCCGATGAATTGTGGGTTTATGATCAGATTATTCATTGAAATTAATTGATTCTTTTCTAAACTTTATTATGTGTGATTTTACAGCTATGTATGCTTTTTGATATATGAGTTTTCTTTGGCCAACAAGTTGATGATTAAATCTTCAGAGGAAGTGGTGCATAGTAGTAGGTTCAAGTTTGTGGTGTCCTTACTCTGTGATAGAGGGAGTAGCGAGGCATGTATTTGTATTGTTACTACTAAGGGTAAAACAACGGGGTTCGAACAAATTATTTGGTCTTACCTTGTGTACATTATGTCATCATGCTCCAAGCATTACTCTATTTTTATGAACTTAATACCTTAAGATGCATGATGGATAGCTGCCGAGGGGTGGAGTATGATATGTCCATTTTGCATCATGTTTTTATATCAATATTTATTGCATTATGAACTGTTATTTCACATTATGGTACAACACTTATGCCTTTTGTCTCTTATTTTACAAGATTTACATGAAGAGGGAGAGAATTCTGGACCGAAAAGGAGCAAATCTGAGATATCTATTTTGCACAACTCCAAATGCCCTGAAAATTTACCGAGAATTATTCTAGAATATATAAAAAATTATTGGGTGAAGAAAATACCAGAGGGGACCCACCAGGTGGCCACAAGCCTGGGGGCGCGCCCTACCCCCCAGGGCGCGCCCCAAGGCTTGTGGGCCCCCAATAGGTAACCCGTACCCATCTTCTACTATATGGAGGGTTTTTACCTTGAAAGAATAAGAGGATAGCTTTAGGTATGAAGAGCCGCCGTTGAGGGAGTCCTGGATTATGGGGTCCTCGGATAGCCGGACTATATGCATATATCAGACTGTTGGACTATGAAGATACAAGATAGAAGACTTTGTCCCGTGTCCGCATGGGACTCTCCTTTGCGTGGAAGGCAAGCTTGGTGGTTAGGATATGAAGATTCCTTTCTTTGTAACCGACTCTGTGTAACCCTAGCCCCCTCCGGTGTCTATATAAACTGGAGGGTTTAGTCCATAGGACAACAACAATCATAATCATAGGCTAGCTTCTAGAGTTTAACCTCTACGATCTCGTGGTATATCAACTCTTGTAATACTCATATCATCAAGATCAATCAAGCAGGAAGTAGGGTATTACCTCCATCAAGAGGGCCCAAACCTGGGTAAACATTGTGTCCCCCGCCGCCCGTTATCATTAGCCTTAGATGCACAGTTCGGGACCCCCTACCCGAGATCCGCCGGTTTTGACACCGACATTGGTGCTTTCATTGAGAGTTCCACTGTGTCGTCACCATAAGGCTTGATGGATCCTCTAATCGTCTACAACAACGCAGTCCAGGGTGAAGTTTCTCTCCCCGGACAGATCTTCGTATTTGGCAGCTTCGCACTGCGGGCCAACTTGCTTGGCCATCTGGAGCAGGTCGAAAGCTACGCCCCTGGTCATCAGGTCAAGTTTGGAAGCTTGAACTACACTGCCGACATCCGCGGAGACTTGACCTTTGATGGATTCGAGCCCATGACAGTCGTGCCCTGCCGCCACGATGGACATGACCTAAATCTGTCATCAGACTGTGTGCAGGAGATTGCGCCTGTAACGGCACTGGCACTAGATCCAGAGCAGAGCACGCCATCCTAGAGCAGGAGGTTTAACCTCGCCACGGAAGCCGCGGACTCAGCGGCGCTAGAGCCGAACACAGACCTGACCTCCAACGAGGCTTGTGTCATCGGAACCTCGGACTCGTCTCCGGCTATAGGCCTCGAACCGCGTGCATCCGCACCCATCAAATCTCACCGGGCGCCGATCTTAGAGTTCAGCTCCGCGGACATCTTCCAACACTCACCCCTAGGCGACATGTTAAACTCATTAAAGTCTCTGTCCTTGTCAGGAGATTCCTGACCGAACTATGTTCGGATTGAGTGGGAAGCGGACGATGAAGAACTTTGCCCACCCACCACCCACTTGATAGCCATTGTCGATGATTTGACCGACATGCTCGATTTCGACTCCAAAGACATCGACGGTATGGACAACGATGCCGGAGTAGAATAGGAACCATCGCCCATAGGGCGCTGGACAGCCACCTCCTCATACGATATATACATGGTGGATACACCCAAAGAAGACAATGGCGATGACATAAAAGATGCAGTTGATGATAAACTGCCTGAGAAGCAGTCTAAGCGCCAACGTCAGCAACGCCGCTGTAAATCACGCCATGGTAAAAATAGCAATACCGGCACAAGAGAGAATAGCACTCCAGACGATGCCGAAGAAAACGAAGACCCCGCCAAGCCAAGTTTCGAATAGGCTGAACGGGTAGATGGGCAAGCCAGCCCCGATGAACAGGCCGTGAACAACAACTCGGAGGATAGCAACTACATGCCTCTCTCCGAGGATGAGGTGAGCCTCGACAATGAAGAATTTATCATGCCAGAGGATCCCGGCGAGCAGGAGTGTTTTAAGCGCCGCCTTATAGCCACGGCAAAGAGTCTGAAGAAGAAGCAGCAGCAGCTTCAAGCTGATCAAGATCTTCTCACTGATAGATGGACTGAGGTCCTGGCAGCCGAGGATTATGGACTCAAACACCCAACCAAAAGTTACCCGAAGCGCAAATTGCTACCTCAATTTAATGACGAGGCGCTGGAGCCAGCACTACCAGCGCATAATGCGGACGACCGACCACTGCGTGGTCAAGACAAAGCGGCAATTCAACCCGAACACCAGCCGGCACCACGTCGCCGAACAAATAGAAACACAACAACTCGGGGATACACACATGACCTGCGGTACGACTTGGAGAACAGAATAGGCCAGACCAGATCGATCTACGGATCGCGGTGGTGCGCCCCAATGCGCAACGACGACCACCACGCTGGTTATAACAAATACACACCTGTCCGGGCCGAATACCGCAGACTGGCTCCATTCGAGCTGCGTCACGACGTAGCCCGACACAGAGGCGCCGCACACCCCCTATGCTTCACCGATGAAGTAATGGAACATGAATTCCCAGAAGGGTTCAAACCCATAAACACTGAATCATATGATGGAACAACAGACCCTACGGTGTGGATCGAGGACTTCCTTCTTCATATAGATATGGCCCACGGTGATGATCTCCATGCCATCAAGTACCTCCCGCTAAAACTCAAGGGACCATCTCGGCACTGGTTGAACAGTCTGCCCGAAAACTCCATCGGCAGTTGGAAGACGCATTCCTTGACAACTTCCAAGACACTTATGTCCGACCTCCGGATGCCGACGACTTAAGTCATATAATCCAATAGCCTAGAGAGTCAGCCAGGAAATTCTGGACTCGATTCTTTACTAAAAAGAACCAAATCATCGATTGTCCGGACACCGAATCCCTAGCGGCCTTTAAGCACAACATCCGTGACGAGTGGCTCGCCCGACACCTCGGCCAAGAGAAGCCGAAGACCATGGCAGCCCTTACGACGCTCATGACCCGCTTCTGCATGGGCGAGGATAGCTGGCTAGCTCGTAGCAATAGCACCTCAAGTAAACCTGGCACTTCTGAAGCCAGAGATAGCAAAGGCAAGCCCCGATGCAATAGACATAAGAGTCGAAACAATGGCGATAACACTGATGACATGGCCGTCAATGCCGGATTCAGTGGCTCCAAGTCCGGTCAGCGGAAAAAGCCATTTAAGAGAAATAATCCGGGCCCGTCCAGTCTGGACCGCATACTCGATCGTCCATGTCAAATCCATGGCACCCCCGATAAACCAACCAATCATACCAACAGAGAATGTTGGGTCTTTAAACAGGCCGGCAAATTAAACGCCGAAAACAAGGAAAAGGGATCGCAAAGCGACGACGATGAGGAACCCCGGCCACCGAACACAGGGGGCAGAAGAAGTTTCCTCCCCAAGTTAAAACGGTGAATATGATATACGCTACCCATATCCCCAGAAGGGAGCGGAACCGCGCACTAAGGGACGTCTATGAAATGGAGCCAGTCGCCCCAAAATACAACCCATGGTCCTCCTATTCAATCACTTCTGATCGAAGGGACCATCCGACTAGTATCCGTCATGGCGGTTCAGCCGCACTAGTGCTAGACCCTATCATTGACGGATTCCACCTCACACGCGTCCTCATGGACGGTGGTAGCAGCGTGAACCTACTCTATCAGGATAAAGTGCGCAAAATGGGTATTGATCCCTCAAGGATCAAGCCCACAAAAATCACCTTCAAAGGTGTCATACCAGGTGTAGAATTAATCTTTGAGATCATCCCCTTTTGCAGTGGTTATCACGCACTACTCAGCGAACCACATTTGCTCATTTCAACGCGGTGCCGCACTATGCATACCTTAAGCTCAAGATGACCGGTCCTCGAGGTGTCATAACAGTCAATGGAAATACGGAGCGCTTCCTCCATACTGAGGAGCACACCGCGGCCCTTGCAGCAGAAGTACAGAATAGCCTTGTTAGGCAAAACCTCAATTCGGCAATAAAGCCCCCGGACACTGTCAAGCGAGTCCGAGCTACTCTGCAACAGGACCGTCCGGCTCGTCCAGAGCTCAGCTAGCAATTCGGCCTCCATCCAAGCCGCAAGAAAGCAGTGAAATTCGTGTCGTGCGTACACAACTACGCACATGAAATACCATGGGAACGGACGGAGGAACAGCTAGACCGTGGTCCACAATGCGGCTCAACCGCTCTTGGATCCGCACATCTTCACTTTTTCTCTTTCTTTCAGGTTTCTTTTCCTCTCGAGGCCTTTTCTGATAAATTTGCTCATCGGACCCGTAGTGGGACGAATACACCAAGAAAGCTAGGGGCTTGGACGTACAAGGGAATACCCAGGTGGTCTCTGCTAATGATCGTCATACCTGTTTTAAATACTCGCACCCAGCTCGCTCTTGGTCATGGCATGTTAAATAGCCTTATTTGCTTATTGCACTACTTCTACACATACGCTTCGATGTATTAATAAAATTACAACGAAAAATAATTGGCAGTGTTTGCTTATTACCTAATTTTTTTCCTTGTCTATCTATTTTCAATTGCACCCGTACATTCTGGTACACCTTAATTCGCCAGGGGATCCATTGTACCCCATAACACGGCTAGAAAGTCCGAACACTTTTACAGTTCAGTTCGGCACCCCGAACTTATAGCATTATATGCATCAGCTCTGAATGATGTCTTTGGTCGATAGTTGGGTTGTCTGGCTCCTGTGCTTGCTACCTTACGTTCCTCTATATCGGCTAGGGTAGTAAAGGGAGAACTACAACGATTGTGTCCCGGTTATTCCGGACGTGCACCTCAGTAGAGAAAGCCAAAAACTGACTGTCCTGATGCGGTGAGAGCTGGTCAGATGTTCGAGAGGTTCTCAAATCGTTGGAGATTTCTTCCGCTTTATGCGAGGAATCAGTCTTTATCCGATTAGGGGTGTTTGGCTCCCCAACTTCGGCTTTCCGAATACCAGGGGCTATGCCAAAATTTAAAATTATAGAACTCCTATGGCTAAGTGAGGGTGATAAAGTTGTATAGTCTGATTGCCTTCCTCGTTGCACTAAACACCTCCTTAAAGGACCAAAACTTGGGTAAAGAGTGTTTAGATTTATCCCGAACACCCCTGTACTAGCTACATGGGGGCAGAAGCCGACGACGGCCAACTCTCAGATTTTATAAACGGCCGCACAGGAGGTAAAATTTCAAATAACAAGCATTATATTACATAAGGACATTGTTCCATATTACAGGACAAGATAAATAATGCTTTCAGGGGAAAATGATATCCTTAGCACATTGCTCCGCCACAAGGCGGGATCCCTTCATGACATTGTCATAGTACATCTCGGGCTTGCGGTGCTCCTTGCCATCGGGCGGACCCTCGGTCATCAACTTTGTGGCATCCATCTTCGCCCAGTGCACGTTGGCACGGGCGAAAGCCATCCGCGCACCCTCAATACAGATCGACCGCTTGACGACATCAAGCCGAGGACAGGAACTGACCAGTTGCTTCATGAGTCCAAAGTAGCTACTGTGCATGGGCTCGTGTCGGTGTACAAAAGTAGGGGCTCTGCTTTGGACCCCTTTACTTGTGCACGGGCAGTCAGAGCCACCCGCCACGGCCACGCATAATAGGGCAGGAAAGGTAAGCCGGAGGGAAGCCAAAGGCACAAGACGAACAAGACAGCGTTAAGAACCAAGGCCACAAAGCGCAGACGGGCGAAGCAGGTTGCCCCGGCAAGACCCTTGCCGGGGGCAGCCTTGGCAAGCCCCTTGCCGGGGTAGCTCACCAAAACAGTGGAGTGGGCCACCCGCGAGCCACGGTCTCCAACAGCCATGTTGGACCAAGACTCGGGAGGCACCCCCATGGTGGCATGCACATCTTTGTGAAGACATAGAATACCCAAGATCGGCTGAGGATTGGGAAGCAACATTCCTCACCAAGATCCTTACCGAAGGAATCCACAAGACCCCCGGCAAGACCCTTGCTGGGGACGCCAGCATGCCACGGCAGGACCCTTGCTGGTCCACCCGGCAAGACCCTTGCCGGGCCACCTGGTAAGACCCCTGCCAGAGGCTGCAGCAGGGCCACTGCCAGGCCCGCAGCAACCAACTCCCCGCCGCCGCTTGCATGCAGCTGCCAGCCCAACTAGTTGGGCAGGCACCTGCGTGGCAGAACGCAGCTTCCAAGCCAACTCAGCACGCACGCACGTGGTGGCATGCAGGTCTTCGTGGAGGCTCCACCACCGCGCCACCTCAGCTGCTTGCCTGCCTACATGGCACCACATGCATCGCTGGCCAGGGCACGCGTCGGAGCAAGGAGGAGCGGTGACGAACGGGACGGGCCTCGCTCTCGTCCCCGATAAAGTGAAGGGACACCTAAGCCTCGCATTAAATGTGCTTTGTCCTGTAATACCAACGATAAGCTCACAATGCTGTAGCACTTTCCACCTCCGGTGTGCCACTGTGGCAGCCCCTTTCGCCTACAAAAGGAGGCCCATGGCGCACTGGAGAGGGATTCGGCTCTTTCGAACTTGGCAACACCCAGAGCTAGTTCAAGAGCTCAAGAACACTAAATACATCCACCAAAGCAGGATCGTAGGGTTTTACGCATCTTTGCGGCCTGAACCTGGGTAAAATCCCCTTGGTGCTATCTGCTAGTCCCGCTCTTCTCACGATCCCGCGCCCCGCACCCGTAGTAGGGATTCCAATGATCCCATAGGTGTCGTTTCCCACCGACATCTTTGGCGCGCCAGGTAGGGGGGCGCAATTGTGAGAATCTGGTCTAGCAGTTGGCCTAGTTGTCCTTCATCACCATGGCTCCTAAGAAGAAGAAGACCACGGCGATCGGTTCGTCCGGGACCGGATTGCTAGTACCGGTGCGGACCAGTAGCGGGCCAGTCACGGTGAGAACCCGTGGCGCGGCTCGCGAACATCCGCATCATCCTGGCGGTCCAGGCCCGGCGAGTGGCGTCGTGAGCTCCAGAGACGGAGTCGGGGACCCCGCAGGCGGCACGAGGCCCGCCAGGGGCACCGCCATCCCGCCAGACGGTGGCATGGCGACCTCCCAGACGCCAACGCCGACGCCCACGGCGCGCTCTTCTCAGGTTGTGCGTGATGAGCAGCGTCACCCTGTCGGTGACCCTGCGCGTCGCCCTAGGAAGAGTCCCATGCGCCCGTCACATGATGAGGAGGGCCAGCACACGCGCCGAGGTGCTGACGGAGGTGGCTAACGGTCGCGCGGCCGTGACGCAGCTCCTTCTAACATGGTTAGAAGTCGATGCACATCCCGGTCCACCCAGCTTTCGCCGCCACCCACGCCAGCGGAAGCCCTAGCGCGCGTAGCTGCTCCTTCATTTTTCCCCCACTGCGGAGAAGCTCGACGAATGGAGGGCCATCGTCCGGAGCCTCGTCGGCATCGCCAACAACGATGAGTTGCGGCCGGCGGGACCCGTGGGCCGTTGCTCCCTCGGGCCACTGCATGCCAGCGGAGGCCGTGCCGGAGGCGACGCGGCCACGGTGCACTCCCCTCCTCCATGCCGGCCACCCCGGGCGTCGGTCGTCATGATGCGCTCGTGATGATATCTCCATCGCATCGTCCGACCCGCGAACCAACCGCGATCAGCGTCAAGTCCTTCGGGAGCGGGTTCATGAGGACGCTCGAACTACCATCGAGCGCTGACGTGACACGCGCCACCAGTCGGACAGGCGAGTAGGGCCCGCTACGGACCACCCAACACCGGGAGGCTATGGTGGCCTACCCTACGTGGTGGGTTGTCCGGCTTTCACCCGTGAGCTGCGGCAGTTCCAGTGGCCCTCCCACCGTACGTTCAAGCCCGACGTTGGCGAGAAGTACAACGGCAAGACTCACCCGTCAGAGTTCCTCAGCATTTACACCATCACGATACAAGCTGCTGGGGCCCGCGACGATAAGGTGCTTGCCAATTACTTCCCGTTGGCACTCAAGCCGAATGTTATGTCATGGTTGATGCACTTGCCCGTGGATTCCATCTCTTCTTGGGCAGATCTGTGACATGAGTTTGTTGGCGCCTTTACTGGAGGTCACCAAGCTCATGGCCAGGCGAGTGATTTACACATCATCCCCTAGAAGGAAGGTGAAAACTTGCGCAAGTACATCCAGAGGTTCAGCCGGGTGCAGTACAACATCCCCGATGTTCGTCCCCCCGCCATGATCAGTGCGTTCCACCAGAATGTGCACAACCGCAAGATGCGCGATGTGACGCCCGGGTAATTAAGCTACAGTGATCCTCTGCTAATGGTGCCACGTCACCTCGTTTATAGTTGCTAATCTCGAGTTAGTTCGAAACCGATTCAAATTCAAATTCAAAAATAGGCAAACAATAAAAGTTTTCAAATATTAAAACTAAAATGTTCAGAGTGAACCAAATATTGCATAGATAATTATGGTGGAGAAACCACACTTTTATAAAATGTTTAAATACTGTTAAATGAATAAAAGAGTAGAAAAAACAATTATTTTAATGCTTTAAAAATAATAAACATTTTCAAAACTAAATTGTTATAAGTATTAAACTATTGTGGCAGTGGCATAATTTGTAAAATCCTATTTAGGTGCCACTTTGGTAATTTACTAAAACTAAAATAATAGGAAACTAAAAGAAAATACAAAAGATAAAACAGAAAAACAAAAGACAAAAAAAATAAAGGAGAGAAGGCCACCCCCCCACTGGGCCAGACGGCCCAGCCGGCCAGGCCCCCCCCAACCGGCCCAAGCAAAGGCCCAGTCGGCCGCCCCCATTCCCCATAACCCCACACC